>NC_092518.1:4355903-4684355 GCF_047511675.1 Marmota flaviventris | reverse complement strand
TGAAGTTTCCTGGAGCACAGCTATACCCATTTGTCGACATATTGGCTGTAGCTGCTTTGGCACCACCATAGAAGAATGAATAAGTGGCAGAGACTGTCTGACCTGCAAAGCTGAAAATATTTACTATCTAGCTCTTTAAAGAACACCTTTCAGACCCCTGTTTCAGTGTATGCAATGATTTTCTGATTCCCCACTTTGTTTTCCCCTTATAGTACCAGAGATTGGGCTATGTGTGTGCTAGGCAAGCACTGTACCACTAAGTTATACACCCAGTTCTTTATTTTGTTTATTCATCCCCACATGTATGAGACAAGTTCTCTGCCACTGAGCTACAACCCTAGCCCACACACCCAGTTCTTTTTTTTATTTTTTGGTCTACCACTGAGCTACACCACCAGACCCCTGTTTTTTGAGAAGGGATCCTGCTAAGTTGCCGAAGCTCGTCTCAAACTGCCATCCTCCTGCCTTGGCCTCCCAAGGAGCTGGGATTACAGACTTGTGCCATTGCACCCAGCTCCAAAGATTCTTATTATGGATTATTCACCCAAAGGGAGTAAATAAATGAGAACAATTTTAAAGTTAAAAAAGAGACTTTAGGGATAACATTTCTTTTCCAAACCCAAATATCAGAGTATGATTAGCTCTTCTCTAAATGCTCAGTTGGTTTGATATTTAAAAGAAGCAATAGGCTTTCCCAGCAAGATCATGTGCTATTGTGTTCAGGTAAATGATTAAACCTTGTGATTCACTAGTGCTATACACGAACAACAAAAATCACATATTCCTAATCAGGATGATGTCTAAGAAGGAGGAATAAAGGGTTGATCAAGATATTAAATATTCTCTGACATAGTAACTGTATGCTATGACTCGTATATCTTAATGATACAGATATTTATCCATGATATTAGATTCTTCCCTTGAAGTTTCACAAAGCTGTGCTATTCATGCTTCAAGCAGGAAAAAAAGCCATGGTTAAATCAGGTTTGGGGAGAACAAGGATGGGAAAGAAGGCAGTATGACCAGGACAAGGGTGTAATGAGGAGAATGGACTGGCTGGTCACATGAGGTTTTTATACTGCATCCTCTAAGGGCAGACCTAGCATCACCAGAAATACTGCATGTTCCTGAAATTCTCCCGCCAGGGACGATTCTTCCACAAATTCTTAACTCCAGGCAGACAGAAACAACACTAAGTACAGTTTCCACACAGATGTGGGCAGTACTCATTTCTAATTAAGAGACTGCCAGCTGGGCGTGATGGTGCATGTCTGTAACTGCTGTGACTCACAAGGCTGAGGCAGGAGGACCACAAATTCGAAGGCAGCTTCAGCAACTTAGCAAGACCCTAAGCAACTTAGTGAGACCCCTTCTCAAAAAGAGGAGTAAGCAAGGATGTCGCTCAGTGGTTAAGCTTCCCTGGGTTAAATCCCCAGTTCGGAGGGTGGGGGTGTTTAGTCACATAGACTAAGTGGAGATGCTATTAAAGTCACTTAGTTTTGAAATGAAAAGCCCATTTTTCACTTAAGTTTTATGACTCAGTTGAGAATCTATGGCTTTTCAAAAATACCAATCTCTCACTACCTTAAACAAGTAATAAATACTGTATTTGAGAGGTAATTCCTTCACACCACTTCAGTACTGTACTTTGTAGTTTTGCAGCTAACATTTATTAATAGCCAAAAATGGATTTTGAAATGGTTATGTTAGCTTAAAAACACACACACACAAACTAACAAGCACATGGATACACTTGCACACTCAAATACAAGTATACGTAGAGATACACACAGATATGCACACATATATGCTTCCAGGCACACTCACACATGCATGGGGATATATACACATGTATAAACACATGCATCCCAAAACTATGCTATCTGCCACTAACACCCTGACACATGAGAGAAAGCATGCTTGCTCACTGTTGCACTGTCATTTATTTTCATTATTATAGTTGTTTTCCACCCTCACCCATGTGCCTCCTTAGTGAAAAATTCAGTTCTAACCCTACTCAAGCGTTGAGTTGTCTGATGAGAAATGTCAAAGTCATTCTGAAGTCAAGAAGCACACTGGAATATCTGAGCATCTGCAGACTATGACAGATTTTACATCCTCCTGGAAAATGGGCATCTACCTCGCATGGTGTCGGCTGTGCCAGGAAGGGCAGCCACTGGCAGCAGGGAACTGAGAGGAGACTGGCTCAGGGTGTCCATCGGAGAACTTGGTGGCGTGCCAGGAGTGAGGCCTCCAGCTCAGCTCACTCCTCCTGGAAGAGAATGCAGACACGTGAGGGAATTTGACACCCTAGATGCATTTGTGCTAAGACAGGAGAACAGGAACAGAAATCAGTTGCACCTGTTCGGGAGGGATCTGTAGCACCCCGTGCTTCCCACCATATCCATGCACGCAGGCTTATTCATTTCAGATTTTATGAGTGATCCTTTTGCCCAATTGCAGAATGGCAAACACAAGCTCCAAAATGTGAAGCAGTTCTCCAAAAATACATGCAATTTGGGCTGGGGTTATGGCTCAGTGGTAGAGCATTTTCCTGGCACGTGTTGAGGCACTGGGTTCGATTCTCAGCACCACATATAAATAAATGAATATAAAAATAAAGGTCCATCAACATCTAAAAAAAACATTAAAAATGTATATATGCAATTTGTCAATTAAGACATTTATAAATGTAAAAATAAATAAAATTTATTCCAAATAACTAAGTAAACAAAACTTGCCCTCTCCCTTCCCCCTGTAATATAGAATGCAAACAGATTTTCCTGTCTTTTGTGGTATAACTTTGAACAGAACCCTGAGCCTCCTTGGTGAGAAGGGACTGAAGTGGAGAAGTAGTCAGTGTGCCCACGTGCCCTGCTGACAGGGGCACAGTTTAGACTGCATATCTCTATTTGCTAGCTAAGGAAAACCAGCTGTCTTGTCATTAACTAGGAGAGTCATCTTCTTCTGAGTCTCTCCATATGTACTGTCAGCTCAACCACTGAATGACCATGATGCCCTGCACCAACAGGCTTGAGTCCCTTCCAGCCAGGGCCTCTCTACATGGTCTGAGCCTTGCCAGGTTCCCACGCCACCATCTGCACCTTCCCAGATGTGGCACACCTACCCAGGTCAGGTGTGACAAGGTGTGTCCAGCTGGAGTCTCTAGGGATGCTGGTAACTTACATAATGGGGTCTCTCCAGTGGTAGAGGCAAGCGCTCTACCACTGAGCCACAACACCAGCCCTGGAAATTCTACTTCATGCCACTAATTTCAGGTTGACTTTTGATGCAGCAAAGATGACTTAGATGTTGTCAGATATACAGACCCACCCAAGCTCTCATCTTCAAAGTTACTATTCGAAGCTAGCTTTACTTTCCACTTTTCTAATTTGAGACAGAAATGACCTCACCTTGGACAATTTATAGACCAATCAAAAATGGAGAAAGAACTCAACTGAGCATTCTTTAGGTACTTTTATAGAGAGAGATTAGACATTTTCCCTAGTGGGTGAAAACATTAAAGAATATTATGTAATGAAGAATAACTTCCAAAATAGAACTGAAAAGCATTTAAAACAAACCTTGTGATGGCTTGGATAACTTTAATGAGAAAACTTATATGAGTGGTAAAATGTGGAGTATGTTGACTTTATAATAGTTTCCCATGAACTAAAAAAAAATATGTAAAACAGGAATTCACTGCACCAGAGAAATAAGTAATTATAAAACCAAGACCGTACCTCATAGAATTTCTCAAAATCCTCGTAAGAAAGGCTCTGGCCATGTGAATTTCATTTTCAGCTGGCTTTTTCTGCGCCAGAATATCCATGACTTCTTTCATTGTTCTTTATAATTAATTAATGACAAAAATAAACTAGACTGACTGAAGCTGGAGGTGAAGAGGAAGAAAAAGAAGGCTGAGAAAAGAAAATGCCTAACACTTGTGGTGACACTCTTTGCACCCTGCCATGGGAATACCTGAGGTTCTATCTGGGATCAGCTGGGCAGCAATGCTCCATGGGGAGAATGAAATCTTTTCCCAAAAAAAGCTATCATTAGCAAGCACATGTAAAAAATATTAGCAATAAAATCTGTCTTCATAAAATACACTGAATACTGAAAAATGAATGTCAAGTCTCTGTTCTATGCCCCCCAATCCTCTGCATCCTCACCCAACCTTCAAGTGTAAATAACCACTGCTGGGGGATTATCTTCAGCACAATTTTAATCTCAAAATAATCAGCTCTAATATATAGTACACTTCTATGTACCTACCTACAGGTAAACTGCTCTGTGGTCATGCAATTTCATAACTGGAATTTCTGTTTTTTAATACTTATTTTTCAGTTTTAGGGGGATACAATATCTTTGTTTTATTTTTACGTGGTGCTGAGGATCGAACCCAGTGCCTCATGCATGCTAGGCAAGTGCTCTACCACTGAGCCACAGCCCCAGCCCTGGAAATTTTATTTTATGCCACTAATTTCAGGTTGACATTTGATGCAGCAAAGATGAATAGAACAGAGTATAACAATTATAAATCTGCTTCTGAAAGTATCCAGCAAGCACCTTCCTTTCCAAGTACCTAGAGCTTCACCTTCAGAACTGTAGAAGAAAATGCACCACCTCCAGGCACCAAACACACAAATTTGAATATGAAGTGGAGTCAATCTTAAGCTTAGTTACTATCAGAGGGGAGAGCAGTATGGTGATAACATTAACCTACACTAGCAGAATAATCAAAAAATAAAATAAAATAAACCCTCACCCTTCCAATGATCTCATGAGATAATGACAACTTACTTATTCATTTTGTAAGTGAATCAGACAGTGACCACAGAAGCAATCTAGCAGCTGACACAGCCAAGCAATTCCATCTCTGACCAAATATTACTCTGTGAAAACCTAAAGATTGTTTTTTAAAAACTTATAATAATTAATGAAAACATTTCAGATTTACTCTTTTGCCCTCAAATTTATTCTATAATGACAATATTCAGCCTCCAACTAATGTGGACTTGAACAGCTAGCCATCTGATCAAAATGTTTCTTGTTCCATGCTGATGCTAAGGAGAGTGAACTTCTAGCACTTTCATAAAATGCATCTCACCTGGCTCATGTCTTTGGGAGCTGTCCGAAGATAAGGAGCAATGCCCAGTGAAGCAAGAAAGGAATGCAAACCCACCCAGAGGCTCCTTTGTAAAAAGATGACACACAATGTAAGTGTCTCTTTCACAAAGAAAGAGTCCACAGTGAGGACACTCAGGAGGGCTACCTAATACACAGCAAAGATGCTTGGAAAAAAGGTTATCCTCCTCTGTACTAGCACTGAAAATGCCAGAGCTATTGGGAACAGAGAAATTTCTCTCATTTATGTGCTCTGAATTTCCTGGTGCATCACAAACATAACTGGAAATCAACCAAGGGTCAGGCTGGTTGCTCTTCATCAGCACTTCTGATGCCTGGCAACAGCTGCCTTTGAAGAGAAGCACCTGCATGCTGCTTCCTATTCAAAGGCCCTGGAGTTGGGGACAGAGTGCTCTGGCGCCATCTAGAGCTCACCCATACTCATGGTCCCACTGGCTCTGTTTACCCACTCCTAGGCAGCAGTGAAACTTAAAGAACAGGAGATTTGAGATTCCCTTCTCAATAAGATACAAAGTGAAGCGGCTTTAAACTACCTGATCCACGGAAGCACAGGAAACAATGAGCAGGCCACAGACATTCTGCAGTATGTGCCATGGTAAGACAGTCAAGCACCTTGATGCTGGGGCCTCTGAATGCACCAAGTTTGTACCCACTTCCCCACACCACAAAATGAATAACAAAGATTTCACCAATAATGTTCTAATGATTCCTTACAAAAAATGAAAGAGGCTGAGCACAGTGGCCATGCCTGAATTCCAGTGACCTGGTGGGGCTGAAGCAGGAGGACTACAAGTTCAAAGCCAGCTTCAGCAACTTAATGAGATCCTTTCTCAAAAAAAAAAAAAAAAACAGAAAGGGCTGGGGATGTGGCTCAGTGGTTAAGCACCCCTGAGTTCAATCCTTGTTACAAAGAGAGAGAAAAAGAGAGACAATTTCCAGGGTTTTCCTGAAATCCTTTCCCATACACTCACAAATTCTACACCAAAACTGATTTAATTTTTTTCCTCCGTGGTCCTGAGGACTGAACTCAGGCTCGCGGTACACTTACTGTAATTTTTAAAAACAATTTTATATGCTAGGAAATCTTTAGGGACTTTTTTTTAAAGACAGCATTCAGATCAAAAATACAAAAACAATGCTAAGATGTCACTGACAATGAAACATAACAGATTTAGATGTCAAATATTCTGTTTCATTTTACTGTTAGAAGGACTGCTTCAGTGAAATCTTTATTATTCATGCAGAAGGACAGAATCCCTTCCCTTTCCTCCAAAAAGAAAAGAAAAAATCTTATTAGTGTTGGGGTATTTTCATAAACTTTTAGAAGAAAAGATATACCAACCCCTAAAATAAATACAATTGTCTTCCATTACACCCTCTCCCTCCCCAAATCAGTTGAGAGTAATAGGAAGTGCTGGCTGGGGGCTAGGCTGATCAGCTGGGAGGTGGGGGTGGCTTCAGGATGGAGGGGATGTCTTGGCCTGCACTCAGGAAAGGGAAGACTTCTTGCTCTCCAGGAATCAGAAGTTGGAAAGGCCTTGTTATAAAGGGTGGAGTAGTGTCATGAGCCATCCATGGGCTGTGTGTATGAGCTATGCGCATTGGAGCTATATGAGGGGCAGGTGCG
The DNA here is from genome assembly GCF_047511675.1 of Marmota flaviventris. Taxonomy (NCBI): domain Eukaryota; kingdom Metazoa; phylum Chordata; class Mammalia; order Rodentia; family Sciuridae; genus Marmota; species Marmota flaviventris. The sequence continues at coordinate 4,677,577 of NC_092518.1, read as the reverse complement.
GCATTGCACACTGATTGGGCTGTGAGATGCAACTGCGCCTTTCCTCTTGCTCTGCCTGTGATCCCACACAGCACCTGAGATGGGTGTGACTTGCCAAGATGTCAATCAATCTGCTGACTGCAAGACATCATGAAGCAAGACTCCACCTTTGAAATCTTATCCCCTTCCTTATTTGGTGCAGAACATTCCTTCGAATCTTCTTTGTGGGTCCCCCGCTATAAAAATAGATTCTGGATGCACGCTCTTTTTCCCAGCTGACTCACAGAGCCACCCTACCCTCAATCTGAGAAACGCATGTTTGTGTGTTGCGTGATTTCTTTGCCGTTTTCTTATCCTAATGTTGAAGCCAGCTCTTTTAAACCTAGCTCATCTCGTCAGTGCGGCAGCTGGCGAGAGGGTAGCGAAGAATTGAATATACTCCAGGGGCTCAGTGACTGGAACAAGTTCCAGGGCTTGGAGAGTGTAGACAGGGTGCACAGGCCTGGAGGGGCAAGTCTCATAGAGAGCACAGGCAAGTAGGATGCTTTGGAATCCTTGGGGTGGGGAAGAGGGGGAAAGAGCTAGCCCCGGGGCAATGCATATATCTAATTATTTAAATAAATAAAATACACCTTCCTAAAACATGAAATGAGCCCTGGCTCTGACCTTGTGCTTCCTCCCTTCCGCCAAGCCTCTACCTTTACCTCTCCAAGTCTGTCTCTACCACTTGCCAAATTAACCTCCCAGCAGCACAGCTCTAGCCAGATCTTCTCCCTCCCTTACTCCACAACCAATAGCTGCTCCACAGAAGGATGCCCATGCTCCCAGGTCCTCCAACATCTAGCCCAGCAGTTCATGAGAGCACAGCTTGGGCTTTCAGTATCACTAGGGGACTTGTAGATAAAGTAAATTCTTAGGACCAGTGTCAGGATCTCAGGGCTTTCTTGGGTCAAATGTGTTTACTCTAGCTCCACACGATCTCTTCCCTCCCCCTTCAAGCCTCCCTTTCACTTCTTCCCCTTTGCCACTCTTTTAAACTGACAGCTCTGGTTTCCAGTTTGAGCGCATCTCATATAGCTCACATAGATTTGTGATCTACATCTCAAACCTGGCCTTAGAAGGATGGTTGCACTGCCCTGTCCTCAGAAAAGGCTGTCCTGGGGTCTACATCCACCCTTTTCTCTTTTGGAGTCACCACTTGTCGGAGTTTTCTGGCTCATGCCTTATTGGCCCACTCAGCTGTGGGCTTCCAGAAGGCAGGACCTACTGGGAAGATTTCAGGCCCAGCTGGAGTGCTTCCACACGAGTTAAATGAATGTACAAAATATGTGCATTAGAGCATACTCTAAAGGGTAACTCCCTGTGTGTGTGTTTACTGGAAGAAAAAAGCAGACTAGCCCCGAATGGCATTGGGAGAAGATTTATATGGCAGTACATTCTTTTCCTGGGCAGTGGTACAGACAGGTGCCATGATGTGGATGGTGACATCATGTCTGATAAGATCTATGGTCCTGGGCTGGGGTTCTGGCTCAGTGGTACAGCACTCGCCTAGCACAGGTGAGGCCATGGGTTCGATTTTCAGCACCACAAAAAAATAAATTAATTAATTAAAGATATTGTGTCCAACTACAACTAAAAAATGAATATTAAAAAAAAAATATTTTTAAAAAAAGATCTATGGTCCCATGGGATAAGAATCAAGTAGTTCCCGCCTTCATACATGAAAATAAGGAAAGATAAAAATTCCCAGATGACCTCAGTAGCTGAAACTGATACAAAACATCAAAGTTGCATTTTCAGCAAAGGCAGCAGCATTCACACAGGTTGAAAGCCTTGGAGAGCTTCTCTGCCCAGCAGCTTTCTGTGCCTGTCCCCCAGGAAGAATAAGCAAGCCCACTGGTCACACCTCCGGTGTTCCTTCCAGAACTCTGGCAGGATCCACTGTGGAGCAATGGCACAAAATGAACACCCCACCAGGACGTGAGGTTGGAGCACACCCAAGTGACTCGTTTCTTCTATCAGCTGTTACTTGTTCATTTCTACAAGCCCACTAATGTCTCCCTGTACCCAAGCCACCTGGGTCCAAAAGCACATTTCCCCACTATCCAACAGTCTAAAAAGGCACCAACAAAACATCCCCACTACATTTCAATAGAACAGATGTGTTGGCAAAGAAACTCAAAGACATTCAATGTGCAGCTATTAGTATCATAAATAGCCCTAAGGGTTAGCAACAGAGCCAATGAGTCTTATACATAAGAATAAACACCAAAAAAAAAAAATTTAAATAAGGTAAAGCTATGCCAAAAAAAAAAAAAGCAACAAGAGATTGTAAATTGCTATCCCTCAAAAGCCATATGTAGGGCTGGGGGTGTAGTGCTCACTTAGCATGTATGCACTGGCTTCAACCCCCAGCACTGCAAAAATAATAATAAATAAGAAATGCTACATGTAAAGAGACCTACCTATGTACATAAACGTGAAGAAAAAGTAAAGAGGCCCCATGACATTCATCTACCTAGCCTGCCATGGAATTCTGCCCATTATCCAAAGTCCATGCTAATTAACTGCATCTTCACGATTTGTCCACAAATTCCCTTTGTGGAGTCTTTGGTTACTTTTAGCATCCCCAGATCAAAAGCCAGTAAATTAAGAAGACATTTCTCTTAGAGAAAGGAACACGGAGTAGGGATATACACCTGAACTGTGAAGTTTAGAGAAAATAACACAAGAAAGATATCAGTCATGGGGCTGAGGTTGTGGTTCAGCGGTAGAGTACTCGCCTAGCATGTGCGAGGTGCTGGATTCAATCCTTAGCACCACATAAAAATAAAAACAAATAGAAATAAAGGTATTGTGTCGAACTACAACTAAAAAAAATTAAAAAAAAAAAAAGACATCAGTCACAAAGTGGCAAAGAAATGTTAGCCAGGACTATGGAAAGAGATGGCATTCTGCTTTAAAGTCAGAAAAAAATAAGGTCCAAGAAATTTACAAGAATTCATCTGAATACAAAGTATGGGTCCTGCTGCTGAAGGTTATTGGAATTGGCAACAGTCAAATGCTGTCCCACCAGGTGCAGTGATGCATGCTTGTAATCCCAGTGACTGAAGAGGCTGAGGCAAGAGGATCACAAGACTAAGGCCAGCCTCAGCAACTCAGCAAGACCTCAGCAACTCAGAAAGAACCCCTCTCAAGAGAAAATAAATAAATAAATAAGAAGAAGAAGGCTGGAGATGTAGTTCAGTGGTAAAAACAAAACAAACAAACAAAAAAAACACCTATTCTGATAGAAATAATATTTCTCCAAAAGAAGACTATCATTTTAATCCATACTCTCTACGATCCTTTACATACTTGGAGAACTATTCAATAATACCATATATGTACAGTCACTATGGTAAACTGCCAGTCTTCTTGCTAACTGGCTGTTAAAAATGTTCACCTATTTTATCATATAGAATCACTAAGGATGGAAGGCACTCTTGCCTTGCATTAGCGTCAAGTCACAGAATGGCCCTCTTTATCCTTTATGTAATGAAACACAGGGACTGGGGGTGTAGCTCAGTGGTAGAGTGTTTGCCTATCATACCTGAGGCCTTCAGTTCCAGCCTCAGCACTGCAAAAATTAAATAATTAATGAACTATAGTCATGGTTGGAAAATTCAAGAAGGAATGCTCAAGTAAGATCTGTAACCTCCTCTTACTTACCTTGCTCTATCTTATTAAATGCAAACAATCCCACCACAATAGTTTCGACAGTACAGCCATCCTTTAAGGTGAAAGGCAGCTCTGCCTGCCATGCCCCATGATATCCAAGACGCTGACTATCCCACCTGACCACCAACGGTCTGGACACAGGAATGACCTGAGCTATCTGAAGAACACATTTCACAACAACAGCTGTGCCACAGTGGTCAACCTTCTGCAAATACCTCCTGAACACGTGTCCATGACACCACTTTGGTTAAAGAGGCCTTCAGACTCTCAACTTCCACCAACTGGCTTTCTTTCATGATAAATCAAGCTCCCAGGCACTGTTCTAGGTGGGTTTTATGAGGGTGTGGGTGGGGATGACAAACTCTAGGGGAAGGGCGTGGTATGTTCCAGCAGAGGCATGAAGCTGTTCTCGTGGTGAGCATGTTCTCCACCTAAATGAAGCAAGCAATGCAGAATCAAACCAAACTTTCCTTAATAGGACACCTATTGCACAAGAGTTGAAATCAAGAATCAACAAATGGGACGAATTCAAACTAAAAAGTTTTTTCTTGGCAAGAGAAATAATATGTGAGGTAAATAGGGAGCCTATATCCTGGCTACATCCTGGGAACAAATTTTTACCCCTCACACTTCAGATAGACCTCTAATCTCTAGAGTATACAAAGAACTCAAAAAGTTAAACAACAAAAAAAATAAATAACCCAATCAACAAATGGGCCAAGGACCTGAACAGACACTTCTCAGAGGAGGACATACAATCAATCAACAAATACACAAAAAAATGCTCACCATCTCTAGCAATACGAGAAATGCAAATTAAAACTACTCTAAGATACCATCTCACTCCAGTCAGAATGGCAGCCATTATGAAGTCAAACAACAAGTGTTGGCGAGGATGCAGGGGGAAAAGGTACACTTGTACATTGCTGGTGGGACTGCACATTGGTGCAGCCAATTTGGAAAGCAGTATGGAGATTCCTTGGAAAGCTGGTAATGGAACCACCATTTGACCCTGCTATTCCCCTTCTCGAACTATACCCAAAAGACCTAAAAAGAGCATACTACAGGACACAGCCACATCAATGTTATAAACATTATAAGAAGCACAATTCACAATAGCTAGACTGTGGAACCAACCTAGATGTCCTTCAATAGATAAATGGATAAAAAAAAAAATGTGGCATTTATACACAATGGAATATTACTCAGCACTAAAAAAAATAATAAAATCATGGCATTTGCAGGGAAATGGATGGCATTAGAGCAGATTATGCTAAGTGAAATTAGCCAATCCTTAAAAAACAAATGCCGAATGTCTTCTCTGATAGGGGGGGGGGGGGACGACTCAAAATGGGATAGGGAGGAAGAGCATGAGAAGAAGACTACCACTAAATAGGGAAGAGAGGTGGGAGGGAAAAGGAGGGAGAAGGGGAATTGCAAAATAAAATAAAAAGACACACACATACATAAAAAAAATAGTTACGCATGCCCCCTGCTTTCTAAAAAATGCCAATGCCAAATGTTAGGCTTCTTTTCTCCCCCAAAGACTCTCTGCCTTGAACCCAAGGGGTGTATATGATTGGACTTTGGGCTTAACAGAAAAATTCTCTCTTTTTTTTTTTTTTTTTTTGAGTGGGGGGGTGGGGGTCCTGGGGAACTGAACCCGGGGCACTCAGCTACTGAGCCACATCCCCTGCCCTATTTTGTATTTTATTTAGAGACAAGGTCTCACTGAGTTGCTTAGTGCCTTGCTTTTGCTAAGGCTGGCTTTGAACTCGCGATTCTCCTATCTCAGCCTCCAGAGCCACTGGGATTACAGGCATGTGCCACCACTATGCCTGGCCTTCACAGGCAAATTCTAAGACGTGACCTCTATACAAGCTTCGTGACCTCTCCAGCAGCCATCTGCTCCCAGCTCTACCAATGCAACCTCTTCCTCACCCCTTGGCCACAAGCTGAAAGTGGATTTCTACTTGGACAAAACAGCACAGAGGAGCTGAGGCCCACAGGTGCAGCTATAGTTGAGGACGGGGCAGATAGAGAGGGGGACCCTTCAGTGGGTGCAGTTGGGGTGGACAGAGCCTCGGGAGCCACCTGTTCCTTAGGAGTGACAACGAGGTTGGGTGTTAACGCTGGACATAAGCTGAACATAACATAAGCCTCCTGCCTGTAAAGCCCATTACAAGGTCAGAGCCCAGGGAGACCCCAGGATCCCAGCACTCCCAAGTCTCAGGACATTCCTAGAGGCTTCTCTCCACACCCTCATCAAGACACTTCTCTTTCCAACTTGGAATTTGGCCAGCACAGAGAAACTTTTTCTCCTAAAGCCAAGGGCTGTGAATCATTAGAGCAACTCCTTAAAAAAATAAAATAAATAAGGCTAGGGGTGGTAGCTCAATGTAGAGCGGGTGCTTAGCATGCATGAGGTCATGGGTTCAGTTTCTAGCAGAAGGAAGAAAAGAAAGAAAAATTGACATCATTATTAACGCTGTGATTAATTTCTCAATTCCTTAAAACTCCAAATGAACTTAGTCTGTTCTCTGTGAACCCAGTTATGCAATATTCACATTCCTCTAGAAATCTCAAATAAACAAAAATAAATAAAATGCTATGTGTGTGTGTTAACACATTAGATGCCACCGATATTTCCAAACTCAACTTTATAAACACCATTTGCGTGCCCTGGTTATCAGTATGAACAGATACAGACAGGTCTCATTAAAGGCCCTGTTCTTTTATCACAATGAATGAAGAAAGAATTGAAAAACAATAACTTACCATTCTCTACTTGATTTATAATATGAAACATCTCCCATAATCAACAAAGCCATCTGATTAAATTATGTAAGCCACATACTAAGTCTAACTCCAAAGAGAAGTAAGTCCCAAATAAAACAATTCTGATCTATGTGATTTACTTTTTTCTCTGATTTTACTTAATCAAAACAATACTGGATGATAGCCCAAACAAGTCAGGATGCTCATCCGATGTAAATCTCAGTGTCTCATTTGTGTTAAGTAGAAAATAAACACATAAGCCTCCAGAGACTCACAGAATTGAGACCTACCCACACCCACAAGTAAACAATGTCAGCGCACCCTCCAAAGCAGGGTTTCACCCCCCAGCATCCCCCAATAGGAGCATACCCTCCAAATAAACAGTCTGAACACACACACACATGAATACATGAACACACACACATACACACATACACACATACACACACACACACACCACATTTTTCCCCATGAAGAGCTCTCTGGAAAGAAGGGGAGAGATGCAACCTGCTGATGTCTCAGCCAGCCCCTTACTCCTTACACTGTGGCTCACGGGAACATCTGTGTGATCAATGTTGGGGCCACAGGGCCACCTGCTCCAGGACAGCTCCATGGAGCCAGGGACAGAGGGGAGCACTGCACAGTGGCAGTTTGAAGCAGAAGTCAAAGCGAATTTGTAATATCGGAGACGGGATGCATATGGAAAGAAACGTGCTCTGAACAAGCAAGAATGTTGTTATTCTATCTGAAGTCTTGTTTCTTCAAATATGTGACCACTGGACAGCATCTCAGGAACCCTTACAGCCTCCTGCAAAAAGCCTTACCATCTCCTTTGGTGTTAATCGGCTCCTGAATGCAAGCTTAGTGGATGTAATTAGGTCCACAGAAGGTTTAAGGGCACCAGCAAAGAGGCAGAGAATGGCACAAATCAACCCTGTGGTCGATTCCACCCCAAGGAAACTGCTTGCAACTCAGGATGGGGTCCAGAAAAAACAGAGTGAGATTAAGGATGGGGCGGCAGGTATATTATAATGTAAATTTAGAAAAATATTATTATAATATATATTATAATGTAAATTTAGAAAAAAATCAAGAGTAATTTTGAGCTTTAGAAAATAAGTTATGATGTGATATTTAATAGAAATATCCCTAAGGCATTTGAAAATATAGGTACCTTTTAGGAAATGAAATTATAATAATTTGCCTCTGGTTTTAGAAAAATGGGTGATGTGTCCCCCAAACTGTTAGTGACCATTTGAGGGCATCAAACAGCAACAGCAATGACATGACCTCTGGCACTAAGGAAGCAGGACAAGCCCAATAGAGCCAGGTGACATCCTTCCCACAGCAATGGGTTTATCTATTGGGTGAAGACAATCAGGAAAACGCCAAAGTGCCTCCCAGTTTCTGTCCTTGGCCTTCTCTCCAAGCACATTTACTTAAGCCAGTGAGCAACACAACCACCAGAGGCACCCAGCCAAACAACCTGTGGCCTTCCAAGATCCCAGAGCTCAGGTCCATTCCACACCCAACCATCAGGATCTCCAGGGATGGGCCTAGGCACCTACAGAAACAGTGCAGATGACAACTGCACAAACACACAACATCCCTGAACTCTCCTCAAAAGGTACATTTCCTTGACCAAGGCAAAGACAAAGGAACAAACCACCCAGGAGGGAGAAGAGAAAGGCAGAGATGCTTGACTCTCAGCTCTCCTCCAAACCCCACAACTGATCACTTCCAAGACAGTCACCCATCTACCCACCCCCATTTCATGGGCCGTGGACACACCTGGACATGGCGAAGAACACACATGCAAGATCTTAGAGGGAATGACTGATGTAAGCACTTTGCTTCCTGCTAACCCTGCCTGGGAGAGAGAAAGCACTCCCCTTCAACTATCTAGGAAAGGGCAGGGGGCAGTGGCACACTCCTGTAATACTAGTGGCTCAGGAGGCTGAGGAGGAGGATCTCGAGTTCAAAGCCAGTCTTAGCAACTTAGTGAGGCCCTAAGCAACTCAGCGAGACCTTGTCTCTAAATAGAATGCAAAATAGGGCTGGGGATGTGTATCAGTGGTTATGCACCCATGGGTTCAATCCCTGGTACCAAAAAAAAAAGACAAAGGAACAAACCACTTTTGTTGTTTGTAAAGGAATAAATCTTTATTGGGGGGTGGGGGGATATCTCTATGTCTTCTCAGGCATAACTTTTTTTATTTTTTAAACTATTCAAAAAATTTTTAGTTGTAAATGGACACAAAAAAACCTTCATTTTATTTATTTTTATGCTGTGCTGAGGATCAAACCCAGTGCCTCACACATACTAGGCAAGCTCTTTACCACCAAGCCACAACCCACGCCTCAAGCATGGCTTCTTGATGCTGATCTTCCCCATGCTGCATGAAACAAGATCCCACCACTCCGGTAAAAATGGTCCACCTCATCTTTTCCCAGCAGCTTGGTCTCCAAAAATGAAATAAGCATACAAAACAAGACAACCAGCAGCTGTGCTAAGGGGAAGGGAGTTTGTGGCTAAACTACTATTCAAATGTTTATGACAGCCGGTCAGCCAGGTGTGGTAGCACACACCTGTAATTCCAGCAATTTGGGCGGCTGTGGCAGGAGAAAATTCAAAGCCAGCCTCAGCAATTTAGTAAGACTCTGTCTCCCCCTAACCCAACAAAAAGGACTGGGGCGGTAGGTAGCTCAGTGGTAGAGGGCCTCTGGGTTCAATCTCCAGTGCCACCAAAAACAAACAAACAAAAACCATGGCCGCATGTGCTTTAAACAGAGGTATCAGTTCTTAGGCACCTCAGTTGGGCAGGTACATTGACATAAGGACTGGGCCACCTAATCTACCACTTGGTCATGCTTTCAAGTAGGGCAATATACAATAGTTATGTGTTAACTAGATACTCACCCCCACCCTTAGTACTGGGGATCGAATGCAGGGCCTCTGAACATAGCCTACCACTGAGCTACACCCCGCCTTAGCACAGTCAGTCTTGGAGCTCTACATAAAACACTAATCAATGCTAACTGATCCACAGAGATAGAAGATCGATTAGTGGTTATTTGGGGATGAAGAAAGAAGACGGTAGGGAGATTAAAACTCAGATAAAGAAAATATGTCCCCAGCTTTAAGAACAATTTTATGCCAGGTGCAGTGGCACATGCATGTAATCCCAGCAGTTTAGGAGGCTAAGGCAGGAGTATCCCCAATTCAAAGCCAGCCTCAGTGACTTAGTGAGCCCCAGTCTCAAATAAAAAATAAAAAGGGCTGGGAATGTAGCTCAGTGGTCAAGTGCTTCTGGTTTCAATCTCCAGTTATCCCTCCACCCCCCAAAATTAAAAGTACTTACTGGTGCTTTTGCAATAAAAGTTTTACAAGTCCTCATTATGTACATCTTTAAGAGTAGTCATTCGCCATGTGCAAAGGTGACAGCAACAAATCCTAATATTAACTAATTTAATGGCTTAGAAAATTTTCCTTCACATCTCCCTACTTTTCCTCCCTCAGGGCTGAGGACCAAACCCAGGGCCTTGGATGTGCTAGGCAAGTACTCTGCCACTGAGCTGAATCCCAAACACCAAATATTACTTGTGTGGTGCTGGGGATGGAACCCAGTGTCTTGGACAGGCTAGGCAAGTACTCTACCAGAAAGCCACATCCCCAGTCCTTCCTTCACATCTCTGAACAAAACACCATGTCAAACTTTTTTCTGCCCAACTGGGGGAAAACAAACAAATAAACGAAAAAAACCCTACATCAGCTGGGTGTGGCGGTGAACACCTATAATCCCAGCAACTCAGGAGGATCCCAAGTTCAAAGCCAGCCTCAGCAACAGCAAGGCGCAAAGCAACTTAGTAAGACCCTGTCTTGAAATAAAATACAAAATAGAGATGGGGTTGTGGCTCAGTGGGTTGAGTGCCCCTGAGTTCAATCCTTGGTACCAAAAACAACCCCCCCCCCCCCAAAAAAAAACCCCTACATCTATATTAAAAGGTAACACAAATTATTATTTTTTTAATATTTATTTTTTAGTTGTAGCTGGACATAATATCTTTATTTTATGTCATGCTGAGGATCAAACCCAGGGCCTCGCACATGCTAGGCGAGCGCTCTACCGCTGAACCACAATCCCAGCCCCTATACAAATTATTTTGATAAATTTTAAAACATCTGAGTACGTTATTTAAAGTGTGTTTGAAAATAAATTTGTTTGAATAAACTTTTGTTTTTACATATTGTTCTACATGTTAAAGTATTAAATCCTATGTAAACTTCACAATCTGTACTCCCCTTGTTTAAAGGAAACTGAGTTGTGAAATGCAAAGTGGGGGTTTTACATAGTGACTCCCATCAGTCCTTCAGGGCAAAAGTTTAGGTCCCTTTCCTGAGAGTCTTTTAAATACCTACCCAGCTAAATCAGCCAGCAGGTGCCCTGTGGCCTCCTCTTTCCCTCTCAGGTGGCACTGATGCTTTCCTTTGAAAAGGTTTCACATTATAGTACCTCTAGTTGAAAAAAGAATTATATATATTGTACTTCTAAACACATGAAACGATGCCCAGTTTCACTCATAGTGACAGAAATTCAAACATACGTGATAAAAACAATTTTTCACCTATCACATTCATAGAGAAAAAAAAACAAACAGAAGACTCTGTACAAGATACGATGCAGAAAAACAAGTGATCTGAGGTCTCTAGAATGTCTATCAAAGTTCACAATGTATTTATCTTCTGACTCCAAAATTCCCCAGCTAGGAATTCAGATGCACAGAGAGACCCTGGTGACACAAAACTTGGCCACTGTGTTGACTAAGCTGATGTCTTCCCCACCAAAGAGAGTCAGAGGAAAACAAAGAATGAGTTTCTATGTTTTAAAGGCTCTGGCAGAAGAAGAGGAAAACTGCCATCTGTCTGGGGGATGGGGGATGATCCACAGAGATGGTTCTAAATACATCTGACCTCTGCAAAAATAAGCTTCTCTTCCCATCATCATCCCTTGTGAGTCTAAGTGAATCAACAGATTGCTTTCCAAGCATTAATGAGGTGGCCCCCAAGGAATGACAGCGCCTCTCATAGCCCACTCTCCCCGCCCAGAGGCTCAGAAACTGCCATGATGAGTTACAAGGATTTGTTGAAAAGGTCTTCAGGAAGAGCACGCACCTCTTAAAGAGGAGGAGGATAAATGAAGGAACATATTCCCTTCCTCATTTCTGAACCTCCACCTTAGATGCTGTTTGAGGCAAACAAAGCACACATACACACACACACACACACACACACACACACACACACACTCTTCAGAGTATGTTTTCAAGTCTGTGCTAAAATGTTGAAATAAATGCTTGACTCAATTTACTCATTAAAATTTACTTTCAGGGATTGGGGATGTGGCTCAAGTGGTTGCCTAGCATGTGTGAGGCACTGGGTTCGATTCTCAGCACCATATAAAAGTAAAATAAAGATATTATGTCTACCTAAAACTAAAAATTAAATATTAAAAAAAATTTTACTGCCAGCTTTGGAAGAATGTATTAATTCGGTCAAAAAGGACATGCAGACACTTGCTTTGAATCAGCCAAATACAAAATGTAGAGAACGATTTCTAAGAAGCTCTTGGGTGGTGCCCAGGAGTATCATGTTCGTCCCTGTATAAAAGCATCATATTCCTGAGTGCTGAGAATCATCCACGCTCCTAACAACAATTTAGTTGGTAAGAATAAGCATCTTGCTCCCCCAGACCTCAGAACAGTACTAGGCCTCTGGTTGCTGGGCAGCACCCTCTCTTCCCAACATAAAAACTAAAATCAGCAGCCTGCCACCTTGTGTAAACAGCAGGCAACAACATATCGTCTCACTGGGAGCACAAGCATAGCTTTCTATCTGCAAAGAAAATAATCTACATATTATCCAAGAAAAGATACAAGAACTCAATAGACTTAATTTAAAAAAAAAAAAATTGGTGTTGGGTTCATCCTTTGCCAAGGAATACAGTCACAGCCCTTCACCTCCAAGTTTCTGCATCCCTAACTTCTAATGGATTTTTTTTAAAAAAAGAAAGTGTTTGCATACACAAAAAATTGCATCTGTACTAAAGATCTATAGACTTTCCCCCATCATTCCCTAAATCAATATAATATAATAACTACTGACAGAACATTTACATTATGTTAGGTATTATAAATCATCTAGACACGACTTAAAGCATACAGGAAGGAGGACATGGGAAACCTATATGCAAATATTACACCATGTAGAAGGGATAGAAGGGACAGACACTTCTGCTTATCTTGGTAAACACAAGGAGGCACGGATCTTACCTTTTGACCACCAACTTAAGGGTCTTATGGGATCCTTTCACCAGACAAATAGCTTCCTGTCTAAACCCTGAGAGACCAATGTCATTGATGCCCACAATCTCGTCTCCAGCCAGCAACTTGTCCACAGCTGCCGCTTTACTTCCTTCTTCAATCTGTAACAGAGAAAGAAACATATCCCATAAGCCTCACGAAGGAGCAAGTGATTCCTGAGAAAAAGCGAAGAACGCGGAATGCAGCTAGAAATACTACATGCCCTGGGGTACATGCAGCTCATGGGTCCTCCAGACTGGCTTCAGGATTACCACAAGAGAAGGACCCATTTGGGGCCAGGAAGTCTGGAGTGACCAGGACCCCTGAGGCTGACCAAGTCCCCACCGAGCAGACCAGTGATGCATGAACACACTGTTTCTTTCACCCAACCATTACCTGGTCTGCCTCCCCACAGAAGTGGAAGGCTGATCAATGAAGGAAATGGAAAAGTTCAGAAACAACCATAATGAAAATACGGACTCCAAAATTATGGATTAATTTTCTAGATTTCCTTTACCCAAACAAAAATTTTGGACCATTTTTATTATTCACAGAACTGCACAACCATCACCACTACCAATTTCTGAACATTTCCCGAAGCCCATAAGAAAGCTCAAGCTCATTAGCAACCACTTTCCAACCCTCCCAGGCCCTGGCAATCACTATAAAGGGACTTTCTGTGTCTACTACAGATGTGTCCAAGTTGGAAAATAGACATAAATGGAATCGTGAAGTATGTGGCCTTTACTGTTTGGCTTCTTTCACTTAGCATAATGCCTTCAAGGTTGATCCATATTATTGCATGTATTAATACTTCATTTCTGTTTATGGCTGAATTAAATTCCATGGTATGAATAAGCTACATTTTGTTTATCCATTCATCAGGTAATAAACAAGTTGTTTCTACTTTGGGCTACTAGGAACAATGCTGCCATGAACACTGGTGTACACATTTTTGTGTGGACACTTTTTCATTTCTATCATGTATGGACCTTGCAGTAGAAACGCTGAGTCCTACAGTAACTATGTCTGACATTTTGAGGAACTACCAGACTAGTTTCTAAAGCAACTGCAACACCTCCCACTGGCAGTGCATGAAGGTTCCAAGTTGTCCACGTTTGCTAGCAATGACCATCTGTTTTTTATAAAGGTCTTAGTCAGATTATTATACTAAGCTGTTTATACTAAGATATTTACTACTCTGCACTAAACAGAGTGCTCTGAATATGTCTTCAATGGCTCTGCAAAAGCTTGAAATGTGGATTTGGGGGTATGGGTCAATGGTAGAGCACTTGCACCATGTGCACATACGCTGGGTTTGATCCCCAGCACTGTGCACACAAACACACATAAGCACACAAAAAAAGAAACAGGCTTGAATGTTATCCATTTGATGATCATTTTCATCCTGAGAAAGACTGATCTTAACCAGTTTTTCTTACACTATAATAATACAACTCGGTAGCAATTCTCCCCAGTCTACCTGAGCAATTCACCTCAGTTGATAAGCCTATTTTCTGTACAAGTGATTGGCAAACTGTGGCTAGTGAGCCCAATCCAACCAGCTGCCTTCCTGCTGCTGCTCCTGTTGTTCACAATTAAAGTTTTATCTGAACAGAGCCACACCTATTTATTGACACACTGCTACTGGGCAGCACTGAGTCCTATGAACCAAAAAGGCAAAAATACTTACTAGTTGAATACTTCTAACAAGGTCTGACAACTCCTGTTTTATCTCTCAAAGCTTTACAAACTGTGAAGAAACCCAGTAGAGGTGCGGGAGATGCTTCCAGATCATTGGTGTAGTTTGAAAGTTCAGGGCTCCATGATTGGAGGCCTCAGTTAACCTGAGGATAACCTCTCCAAAACTCAGCCCAAAGTGCTCATGAAACAGCCTACAATGGATGCCTGGGCCATGACTCTACACATTTTCCTGAAATTCTACATCCCAGGACAACTAAATTCTGAGGCTAAAAAGCAATTATTTGCCGGGCACATTGGCACATGCCTGTAATCCCAGTGGCTCAGGAAGCAGAGGCAGGAGGATCATGAGTTCAAAGCCAGCCTCGACAAAAGCGAGGCGCAAGCAACGCAGTGAGACATTGTCACTAAATAAAATACAGAATAGGGCTGGGGATGGGGCTCAGTGGCTGAGTGCCCTGAGTTCAATCCCAGGTACCCATCCCCACTCCCAAAAAGGCAATTATTTGCTGCAGTGCCATACATATACAAAATTGAAAGAACTAACAAAAATATGAAGCAATTAGTTCCACTCACAACTGGCTTCAAAAATCAAGATAATTCTATCCCAGTGTCATAGCAGGTAGATTGTAAGTATATCCACCTGCCCAAAAGTGCACTCTCAGCCATCTCAGTCAAGATGCACTGGGCACCTGGTTTTGACAGGTCCCATGCAAGAGATACAATGGCCATCCAGGTAGAAGGGCTAGTGGGCAGCTGGCTGGCTGGGGATGGGGCCAGGGAAAGATGGCCTACACTTGGGTGACCAATGATAAAAAGCACTTAAAGCCTGGGGTTGGGGTTGAGGGGTATTAAGAGAAAATGTCCAGTCAGAAAACAGACCATGGAGGATGGTTGAATACCCAGAAACAATCCTGGGCCCCCAACATTAGTGGAAGACAGAGTACCCCAAATCCCAGAAGATATATGTGAATAAATGAGTCATGGAAACTCACCCTAACCCAAAGTACATGAAGCAGATGAAGGGAGAGTGAGGCTGGTTCCAGGGAGGACCCCCAACACTCAAGCTGGGTCACTCAGGGTCACTGACTAAAGTCAGCCTGCAGAATCCTGATAAAGAGCCCATGTATCCAGTAGACGTCCAAGACCATGATGGGTGGGCTGAGAAACAACCTCGTGTTGATTTTGCCTTTAAGCAATTACACATTCCAGATGGAAACAACCCGAATGTCAATCAACAAATGAATGGATAAGTAAAATCTGGTATGTGTACACAATGGAGTATTATCCAGCTTTTTTAAAAAAGGACAATTTGTTACATGGTATAACATGGATGAACCTTAAGGGCATTATTCTAAATGAAATAAGCCAATCACAAAAAGACAAATACTGTATATCCCACTACATGAGGTACCTAGGAGTCAAACACAGACAGAAAGTAGAAGGATGGTTGCCAAGGACAGGGAAGAGGAGGGAATGGGGAGTCTGTGTTTAATGGACAACAAGTTTCAGTTTAGGAGGATGGAAAGTTCTCAAAACAGACACTGGTGATGGGTATACAGCTGCAATTAATGCCACTGAATTATATACTTAAAAACAGCAACAGGCGGGCTGGGGATGTAGCTCAAGCGGTAGCGCGCTCGCCTGGCATGCGTGCGGCCCGGGTTCGACCCTCAGCACCACATACTAACAAAGATGTTGTGTCTGCCGGAAAAATAAAGTAAATAAATATAAAAAAAAAAAAAAAACAGCAACAGGCATGGTGGTGCATGCCTGTAATCCCAGCTGCTCAGGAGGCTGAGGCAGGAGGATCATGTTCAAAGCTAGCCTCAGCAACAGTAAGGCACTAAGCAACTCAGTGAGATCCTGTCTCTAAATAAAATACAAAATAGGGCTGGAGATGTGGTCAATGGCTGAGTGCCCCTGAGTTCAAACCCTGCTACCAAAAAATGGCAGGGGGGGCTAGGATTTGATGTGTCTTTTACCACGAAAAAAATGCATTCCTCAATATTTAAAAACAAGAAAACTATTTCCCAGTGTAAGAATAATATGTGCCAAACAAGTGGGTTCTTCTCCCTGATATGAATCTGGGTACTACAAGAAAATCTTTAGGCAAAACCATGATGGCTAGAGACTTTCAGGGTCTTGGGATTGTTTTGAAGCAGGCACATTACCTGTGTCTGACTCAACCTTTACAGCTGGGGTTCTCAGTCTCATTCTCACAAACACTTGTTATAACAAGTCCTGCGAGATGGTTGCAGAGTACTGCCAACTAAGGACTCTGTTCACCTACACTAGAGAGGATAATATCTTGTTATTTCTCATCTGCAAAGCTCCCTATAGTTCCTCCACTAGTAATGAAGATCACTTTCCAAAATAGCCACCTGCCTTTTCAAACCACACTCCACCTACATTTCCCAACAAAAGTGTTTGGATTTGGGAGTAGTATCCCAACACCCATCACCATCAATGGCTTCCTTGCCAAGTATCTCTAGGATATTTATTGTACTCATGGAGAAAGTACTCAGAAATGAAAAAGTTTGCAAAACTTTATGCTCTAGACACATCTAACTCTAAAGTTCTGTTGAGTTAATTAGGCTTGAACTTGATGAAGAACAAACCTAAGTTGGTACTGTTTTTCATAGGAGAATACTATAACTGTCAGCTTTCCCATGGTAAATACAACATGCATTACAGAATTACAAAATGATGCTTATTTTATTCTAGGCTGTGTCTGTCTAATGTCTGTAGAATGTTAAGAGTCAATCATGGAGCACTCCCCTTCTTGAGTCGCTAAGAAAAATCCTTAGTTTTACTTGTTCTAATTCCAAAAAGTCCCTCTGCAAATCGAGGAGAAAAATTAACCCACACCCATACCGGTCCATGTACTCACTGTGGGCATGCACGGACACAAAGCACCAAGTTCATAAATAGAGCTGAATACTGTTTTCTTAGTTATTAATTGGTATTCTGTATGCAAAGCTCACTTCTATGGCCCCAATTAAGAGTTAAATGTCCTGAAACATACAGAATGCCTCACTGCTCTTCTGAAAATCTTTTCCCTGGGAACAGCAGAAAGAAAATAGTTTATGAAAGTCCTTTCCAGAACAAACATTTTCATACTTCATGGAACATGTGATGCAGGCAATCAAGGAAGAAGACCCACACAGGCCACAGAATCTGGATTCCTATAGGGAACCTTGATTCCATGCACTGGAAGGAACCGTGTCCAGCACACTGGGAACGTAAGAAGCCAGGTTCACCTCTGCCTTGGGATGGATGTGTAAAGGCTTTGTGAACAGAAAGCACGGCGAACAGCCACTGGAAAGGACGAACTTGCTGAGGTAGACTGGGGAGGACATTCCAAAGAGGTCTTGACCTGAGAAAGGAGCAAGGCAGAAAGCTGAGGTGTGCCTGAGGGATGAGTCACCAGACAGACTGCAGTGTAATTGTAATTCTGTGTGCGCAGGGGTGTGTGGAGATAAGGGCAGAAAGTGAGAAGACTGAGAACTGGACCTTGAGTCAGAATCTGGAAACTACTGTGCAGGCAGTGGGAGCCAATGACAGGAGGCAAACAATGAGAGAGCAAACTTCTCATGAAAGCCTCCATTTCTAGACAATTAATCTTGTAGTTACACTCAGAATGAATTTCTTTGGCAACAGTAAAAAAAAAAATAGCAAGGAAGATAAGCCTCATGGGTACCAATGCATAAGTCTTTGGTACTCCTGAAGGATGGAAACAAGGCTCTGAACCAAGGCGGGGAAGAGAAAGGACTTCTCTAAGGTAAGCAAGGCTTGTGAGGAGGTGAAGGAAGACCTAGCAACCTCATCCATAGTGTTGGGAGACTTCGAGCCTGAGGGATTTGCAAGATCACAGTGACCAGAGATCAAAATTAAAGATGCATGAACAACTTTGTTTTCTAAGACTAACATACTTCAAAGCCCATGAATCACACCTGCAATTTATCAGTTTTGACGCTTGTGAGAATGGTTCCAGTTTCCAGAGAAGAATCTCACACTATGACCAGGCCTTTTGTTAGACAGGACAATCACTGAAGTCACCTCCTTACTATGCTTAATTTAATTCTCTTACTCATTCTTCTTGAGACTGGTTCCTTTAGAAAGGAAACCTGACTCATCCAGGAAAGGCAGCAGATGACGAAATAACCTGACGAGTCCTCATCCACTTGTGCTCTGATAACAGAGAGCCCACGGAAAAATAAAAACCCCTGCCCAGTGTGTCAAGACTAAGAATAGCAATTCCTGGCTTCCTACTGCAGGTCCAGCAGCTGGGTCAGCAGAGGAGGCAGAAGCCAGGCAGCGCTGATTCACAAAGATTCTGGTGTGCAGGCACGTAGCATGTCAAGATGCCCAAGAGGGATGTCCACTCACTCCACCTGAGGGGCAGAGAAAGGAGAGCCCAGAGGAGGCCAGTGAGGCTGCCAAACTGATGACACACATGGAAATGAAGCCAAAACGGCAAGAGGAAAGGATGCATCTTCACACAGGAAGGTGCAGACAACATGGAAAGGGGCGCAAAGGGCCAACTCAGGCTCTATCTATAAAAAAGGAGAAACCACCATCAATGAGAGTGCAGCCATGATGAAGCAGGAAAGAAGTAAAGTGATTAACATCAATACCCTGATTCATCAGCATTCCCCATCTCCCTTCCTGGAGCCAGAGGAACATATTTACCAACTGTTTTGTAAATGTGAGTCTTTAGTGGCTCTAGAAACTTTTTATTTTTTCCTGAGCTACTTTCCCACCAACTTTTTATTTTGAGACAGGGTATTGCAAAATTGCCCAGACCTTGCTAAAACTCAACATCCTCCTGAGATGCTGGGACTACAGGTGTCTGCCACTGCACCCGACTTAGAAACATTTTAAAGGAGAGAATCCTGCCTCACCCCCGCCCCTTTTTTTTAAAACTACAAATGCTTTCTTTTTCTCTCTCTCTCTCTTTTTTTTTTTTTTTTTTTAAGAGGTTAAAGAGAGATATTGAATTTGGCAAGGCTTTGTCCTGGTTGTCAGGTTAAATGATCCCAGATAAGGAGGTGCAGTTTTTATTCCCTGTAGTACAAAGTCCCTGGCAATGTAATTTAATACATCTCGAACAATTTAAGTGGTTTCTAATCCCATGTTGTTGCTGCTGTTGTTTTAATATAATTGTTTCCTAAAGAATCTGCCCCTTCACCCTACCTCTCCTGGTCAGAAATACGTGTACCCTAAAGGGCAGCCCATTTTCCTGATCATTTTGTTAATATGCTTCAAAGGATAGAACTTTTTAGTTTGGGGTTGGGGGTGTAGCTTGGTGGTAAAGCAGGTGCTTAACATGCATGAGGCCCTGGGTTCAATTCCTACTGAAAAGAAGGGAAGGAAAGGGAAGAAAGAAGAGGTAGGAAAGAGAGAGAAAGGGAGAGGAAGAAGGGAGGGAAGGGAAGAAAAGGAAAGGAAAAAAGAAAATTTGAGTTTGTAGTATTAATGATAACATATTGTGAAGTAACTTATGACCTAACAGTTTATCAACATCTGAAGAGACTGCTTCCTGATATCCTCTTTAGGCAAACTTGGCTTCAGATTTTAAGTTGGAAATTTATTCCTGTTTAGAAAGAATCACAACTACATGGCACTTTAGATTTTTGAAGAGAACATTAAGAACTGTGTACAAACTGGAATGTCTTGTGTATTGATCTTCAAAACAACCCATAAACTATTTCCAGTCACTGTTTTTGTTTTTGCTTTTCAGTGCTGCGGGGTGAAACCCATGGCCTGTACACTACCACTGAGCTACACCCTCAGCCCAACCAACAAAATCTTAATTATTACTTATTTTTAGAAATTCTTTTAACTTAATTTAATTTTAGTTGTTGATATAAATAAATAAAACATAAAGTGCTATGTGGTGCTGAGAATTGAACCTAGTGCCTCATACATGCTAGGCAAGCACTCTACCACTGAGCTACAACCCCAGCCCCCAAAATCTTAATTATGAAAAGAAAAAATAATTCCATTCTTTACAAGTGACCAAACAACATCAAAAAAGCAAGAAAAATGATAATACACAAAAAAGAGAGGAAAATAAACCAAAACTCCGCCTCAGATGTTTTGGAACTAGATAATCCGATGGGTATTTAGTCCAGAGTTTAAGAACATCAAGGTCTAGGGGCTGGGAATGTAGCTCAGTGGTAAAGCATGTGCTCAGCTTGTGAGTTCAATCCCTGGTGCAACGTGTATGCACGCGCGCGCGCGCACACACACACACACACACACACACACCTGCAAGACACAGAAAGGCAGATGTGGTCTGGACAAGGAGACAGAGCCAGGCTGGTTGATAAATGCAGAGAGGCGAGGGAGATGACCACAGGGAAGCCATGGCTTGAAGGTGCAAGGAGGGCATGTGGCTACCAACAACAGCAAGGGAGGAGGCCATGGGGCCTCACAAGACAAGCAGAAGAGATGGAGGCTGTAGAGACTGCAATGAGTAAGCAAAATGGAACTGACTGCTCAAGGACTGATGGCGAGAACTCAGTAGGGGTGGAACCTGCCCTGGCCAGGAGGGCAGTCTCATCACCCAGCCCAACTGGACAGGAAACCAAAGAGGAGCATGCATTCAGTGCCAAGGACTCACAGTCTCCACAGGGAGCAGAATAAAGCCCAGAGCCGTGAGCCTCCTCTCCAGGTGGCTTTGGTTTGAGGGTCTCAGGACTCAGCAAAGCCCAT
This sequence comes from Marmota flaviventris, assembly GCF_047511675.1. Taxonomy (NCBI): domain Eukaryota; kingdom Metazoa; phylum Chordata; class Mammalia; order Rodentia; family Sciuridae; genus Marmota; species Marmota flaviventris. The sequence continues at coordinate 4,656,316 of NC_092518.1, read as the reverse complement.
ATCAAGTCTGCACCAGACTCCACAGTGCAAAGCCAAGATCCCCCAAAGAGACAGCTCACAGACAGCATCACTGAGGAAGCCTTCCCTGAACACCACTGTGTGATAGAGGAAGCCACAATCCTGAGGTGCATCTACTTAAGGAGAATCTACTCCAACTCCTTTAATAGCTGAGCACTGCCTCAGCTCCAAATCCAGGACTCACAGATGAAGGTGCAGCTGCTACCTCCAGGCCTGAAGGGGAACGCCTAAGGAAGGGAGAGATCCACAGCCCACACTACCCGGCCCCTCCAAAGCCCAGATTCAGGTCCCAGTGGCCTTCCTTGCCCACGCTGTGATACTGGGTTGGGACTTGGAAACATTTCTCCTGAGCCTGTGACTGGCACCGGGTTAGTGTTGTCAGCAGGGGGCAGTAGAGGGACATAAAAGGAAGAAGGGGCTTCCCACTTCCATTTCTGAAGTGTTCTCTGCCTGCCTCAGAGGGACATGGCAGTCAACGGGCCTTGTGGTGCTAGGTGGCTTCCTACCAAGTTCCACTGGCACTCCAGGGAATTTTAATAACAACTCCTCAGGTGGCTTTCCAGTGGGCCCCACCCACCGCCCAGCCTGCTTCCTGCCGGCTCACCAGCTGGCCTAGAACCCTCAGTGAATTTCTCCAGAGGACCACAGTCCACACATGCCAATGAGATGTGAAAATGGGCTTTGGAAGGATCCAGGGTCACAGTTCCAGATTGCTCCCTTCCTCAGGTGCTCTGCCTCGGTCCTGGAGGTAGTCAGTGCCTGCTCCTTTATTATATGCCTGTACTGTTTAAGAGTTCTTCCCCGGCCCCTTCCAAAGTTATACCAACAATATTTTTTAATTCATAAACTGGAATATAATAAAATAAAACTTATATTCTCCAGATGATAAAGTTAAAGAGTACAAAGTGAAGTGACAGCTTGGGAGAAACTAACTGCCTCATATATAACAAAATACTGTAAACAAGAAAAAGACATGGATGCCAAAGAAAAGGTGAGAGACTCAAGTCACATTATAATAGGAGATACGTCTTCAATAATAAAAAGAAGCTTAATATCTTTACAAATTAGAGAAATGCAAAATAAAATCACATCAGAGACTAAAGTAAACAGTATAAATGAAAATAGAGAACAAATGAATTCTCGTGAACTGAAGATGCAGTGTAAATTTTTATCTACTGGTGGAAGCTGGCCCTTGAAAATGCTTGATGACCCCATACACACCAGGAGAACAAGTTTATAGAAATCATTGCATGTTAAAAGGTTAGAGTACACAGATGAAACCCAGGGCCTGGAAAAAGGGGTATGTACATTTAGGAAGAGATAAATATCAAGGGTGGGGAATTAAGAGCTCTCTTTACCTGTGGTTGTTACTAGTTAATAATGAGTAAATAATAAGTAATAACCTGTCACTGTTCTTGACTATCTTATTTAGTGATGGCCTCTTATTACATTGCCCAGGCTGTCCCTGAACTCCTGAGCTCAAGTGACCCTCCTGCCTCAGCCTCCCCAATAGCTGGGACTAAGGCACACACCATTGCATCCGGATAACAATTCTTCACACTGGGGGCAAGTAAACTGTCAACAAGGGCCACAGAATAAATAAATACTTTTTGCTTTGTAAGCCACACGTCCCTCCCACTCTGGCAATTGCTCAAGCTTGTTCTAGTAGACAGACAATTAACAAGTGAGCATGGTGAGATTTGGCCAATTCATCTTGTCTTGATTTATACTAAACACTCCTTGTTTCAATTACTGTGTGGTTTGCCTCTTAACTGGAACTGGACTGATACAGATTCCATGAGACAAGTGCAATACCAGACATGCACAGGGCACCCTGGTGACAAAGAAGAAGAAATAGATCACAGGGTGGGGTGGGGACTGTGTATCCTAGAAGGCTTCAAAAAGATGGAGTGATCTGACACTTAAGACTTGCCTCTACATGACTTGGGGAAAGTTACTTAATTTTCTTTAGTACTGGTTTGGTCACCGAAAAGTGATGATAAGAGTTAGTTGTCTTATATCCTAGGATAATCAGGGAGATGAAAGTAACATGTTGCAAATTCCAAAGCATTGTACAAGTGTATTTACTTACAAATTATTTATTTATTATTGTTATAATTTATTTATGTCCAAACTGAGTCTGGACACTTGTGGAAGATATTTCTCTCTCAGATTCAGTGACACATTGTCAGGTTCTTGCTAGGAAAATAGTTTACTGGAAAGGGAGAGCTCTCCATTTACAATCTCCCAGATATCTAGGTAGAGCGGTTCCTAAACTCTTTTATGTAAGACTGAAGACAAATAAAAACAAAACAAAACTCCAAAGCTTAGTTATCCTAGATATTCTTACTATTTACTTTAAACATAATGTAATGTTTTATTTTCTCTCTCTCTTTTTTTTTTAACCTACTACAGCATTTTAGGAAAGAGAGAGCACAGAAAGTAGCAATTTATAAATGGAACATTTTGTGGAAGTGTAGCCTAAGTGGATTAGGTAGAAACCAGGTCACATTTTCCCCAGTTTAAAGAAGAAAAAAGAAAAGACATGATTTAAAGGGCAGTTAAATTTTCGAGATATAAATACCTTTTTAAAATACAAAATGAAGCTGAGCACAGTGACACATGCCTGTAATCCCAGTGACTCAAAGCTGAGGTAGGAGGATCAAAAGTTCAAAGCCAGCCTCAACAACTTAGTAATGCCCAGAGCAACTTAGTGAGACACTGTCTCAAAAAAGGGGGGAAGGTGCTGGGGATGTGGCTCAGTGGTTGGGTACCCCTGGGTTCAAATCTTGGTACCAAAAAAAAAAAAAAAATAGATTTAAATGCCATGTATTTACAATCTAACAATGAATTTTAAAAGTGTGTGCACATCTCCCCAGCTGGCCCTCTGAAAGTACACCATCTGCATAGGTCAAGTATTTATTTGTTAGGTATAGTGTCCAGCCATCCTGCTAAAAATGGGAACTATGTTTTCCAGAATCTCTGTCCCTGTAGGGTTCTTCATTAAATTGGTCAAAAGAGGAAGGTGCCCAAGAATGGAAGGCAAAAGTGACGCAGCAGACAATATATGCCAGAAGTCACGTCACAGTCACACAGGGCAAGAGGTGCCCAGGCAGACATCAGCATGTTGTCATACCCCACTGTTCTACATCCCCTTCTTCTTCCCAGTTCGGGGTCCTATGACAAACCAGCCATGACCACAGGCCCACCAGGAGATGCCGGCTCAGATGCACGGAAGACTGGGCTTTCCTTGGGCTCCCTACAGTGTCCCTTCCCCAAACTGGTGTATTTGAGTACACCAGTTAGTAAGTAAACAGTGTGGGACCCTCCAACACTGCCCTGTGGTCCTTCTCCCACAATCACAATCACTTTATTCCTTTTAGAATCTCTTTGCCCCAAAATATTCAAAGTGCCTCTACTTCCTGACTGACCTCTGGAAAGAGGTGGCCTGTCCTGTGGGCTTAGCCAGACCATGCAGCCGGCAACATGGGAAAAGTGCTGTAGGTAACATGTCCAAACTCCAGAAATGTAACTAGGTACAAGATGCCCAAAAGGGAAAGCACATCTATTATCTCTTTGTATTTCAATTGTGCTTAAAAAAAAAAATCAGGGCTGGGGATGTGGCTCAAGCGGTAGCGCGCTTGCCTGGCATGCGTGCGGCCCGGATTCAATCCTCAGCACCACATACAAACAAAGATGTTGTGTCTGCCGAAAACTGAAAAATAAATATTGAAATTAAAAAAAAAAAATCATATAAATTTGGTAGCATTAACTACAGTTGCATTGTGGTATAAGAGATCTCTAGAACATTTTTACCTCACAAAACTGAAACCATATCCATTGATTTCCCCATTCTCCATCACCCCAGCCTCTGGCACCCACCTCTCTACTTACCATTTCTGTAAAGTTGGCTATTCTAGATTGCTCATATAAGTGGGATCATACGGCATCTGTCTTTTGGGACTGACTGGGTCATTTCAGCATAACTCATGTTACAGCATGTGACAAGACTGCTTTCCTTTTTGAGGCGAATAACATTCCACTATATGTAATGGCTGCATTTTCTTTATCTATCCATCTGCCCAGGGATATTTGGACTATTTTCTATTTCTACAAATCTTGCATACGTGGTAGATGCATAAACTGACACAACAAATTGAACTAAGCCAATGGGTATGTGTTACTCAGCTTCTAGTCGCTGTAACAAAATCCCTGAGATAATTAATTAATTAATTTTTTTTTTTTTGGATTATATAGCTAGAATCTTTTAATTTTTTAATTTTTTTTTTAATTTTTTATTGTTGGTTGTTCAAAACATTACAAATTTCTTGACATATCATATTCCACACTTTGATTCAAGTGGGTTATGAACTCCCACCTTCACCCCATACACAGATTGCAGAATCACATCAGTTACACATCCATTGATTTACATATTGCCATACTAGTGTCTGTTGTGCTCCGCTGCCTTTCCCATCCTCCACCCTCCCCCCTCCCCACCTCTCCCCTCCCCTCCCCTCCTCTCTCTCTACCCCCTCCACTGTATAACCCTGAGGGTCTCCTTCCATTTCCATGCAATTTCCCTTCTCTCTCCCTTTCCCTCCCACCTCTCATCCCTGTTTAATGTTAATCTTCTTCTCCTGCTCTTCGTCCCTACTCTGATCTTAGTTACTCTCCTTATATCAAAGAAGACATTTGGCATTTGTTTTTTAGGGATTGGCTAGCTTCACTTAGCATAATCTGCTCTAATGCCATCCATTTCCCTGCAAATTCTATGATTTTGTCATTTTTTAATGCAGAGTAATACTCCATTGTGTATAAATGCCACATTTTTTTAATCCATTCGTCTACTGAAGGGCATCTAGGTTGGTTCCACAGTCTTGCTATTGTGAATTGTGCTGCTATGAACATCGATGTAGCAGTGTCCCTGTAGCATGCTCTTTTTAGGTCTTTAGGGAATAGACCAAGAAGGGGAATAGCTGGGTCAAATGGTGGCTCCATTCCCAGCTTTCCAAGAAATCTCCATACTGCTTTCCAAATTGGCTGCACCAACCTGCAGTCCCACCAGCAATGTACAAGTGTACGCTTTTCCCCACATCCTCGCCAGCACTTGTTGTTGTTTGACTTCATAATGGCTGCCAATCTTACTGGAGTGAGATGGTATCTTAGGGTGGTTTTGATTTGCATTTGAGATAATCAATTTAAAGGAAGAAAAGTTTTATTTTGGCTCAGAATTTCAGAGCTTTCAGTCCTTTGGCCCTATTGCTTTGGGGCCTGTGGCATGGCAGTACCTCACAGTAGAGGAACCTAGCAGAGGAAATCTTTTTAACTTATGGCAGCCAGAAGGCAAAGAAAGAGTCAGGAAGGGGCCAGGGTCCCAACATCTCCTTCTGGGGAACACCTATACTGACTTAACTCCCTCCCATTGGGCTCCACCTCTTAAAGGTCCCACATCTCCCAATAGCACCACAGGCGGGATACCAAAGCTTCAACACATGAGCCTTTGGGACCCATTTAAGGCCAAATCAGATTAACGAAAAGACCCACAGAAGAACATTTGTATCAGTACCATCTATAATAGCTCAACACTGGCTACAATGACCAACAGCGTTTGAATAAACAAACAGTGGGATACTTTAGATCAAGCTTTTCCACCTTGGCCCTATGGACTTTAAGGCCAATGACTGATTGCCAGGGGTGGGGTTGTCCTGTGCTCTCTTGGATGTTTAGCAGTATCCCTGCCTATCTCCACTAGAAGCTAGTATTGAGTGCACGACACCCCCCACCCTGCCCAGAAGTAACAACCACAAATGCCTCCAGATATCTCTTAGAGCACAGGATCACCCCAGTGGGGAACCACTCCTTTAGAAGAAGGAGGGCATATTAGAGATGGTCAGAAAGGCTCATGTGGAACAGGAAAAACAAAACCAAGTTGCTTCTAAAAGCACTTTTTACCATGGAGGAAGCGGGCGGCCACTGCATCACACAAATCCTCTGCAAAAGATCAGTTTGGTCCAGGCCAGGTGGGGGCCACAGTGTTTAACCAATGGCAAACCACAGTGTTTGTCATTCCCATGCAAAACAGGCCTTGTTCTGGACACCATCAACCCTGCCTAAACATCACACACTGCAACAATGAGCCTCTGTCCTTCCTCCCATGAGAAAGTGGTCCTTCTTGACTGCAAAGCTTTGTTTACCAGATCTCCTCTGACCACACCATCCATCCCCATCACTGACATGCACATGCTCTTCCTGGCTTGCCCCCATTCAGTCCTTAGAACCCCAGGTGGGCCCTTGAGCTTCCATTATGGGACAGGGCTCCCTCCTCTGTGGACCACCACTGCTCCTAACGGGCTTATGCTTCTTGCCACCATAAGACTGCCATCTCTGTAAGGACAAAGCCCAAATCCTGTCTTTGTTCCTCCTGTGCTATATACTTGTCCAGTGCAATGTAATAGGCGACAGTTCAGGAAAGAACGAAGAGAGAGGAAATGAACCGGCAAAGATAAGCAGATCCCAGCTTTCATCTCACAACCATGGGAGGAAAGAGAAAAACACAATCACGGCCCTTTCAAGTAGGTTTCAGTGGCATCAAGACCCTCAAGCAGGCTTCCCGCCAATCTAGGAACACAGATCTGCCCTGCTCCCTGCCCCTTTCTCTTTTGATGTATGAATCTGGTCATTTAAGTGCCTGCTTAAATAGAGATGGCTGGAATTACTTAAACGTACAGTTTTCAAAGTGAAAACACAATGCGAAAGAGATATGCAATCAAGAAACAGGAAGCGGGGCCGCTGGGTGCGAGAACATAGTCTCCCTGCTCCTCTGCACAGAGGGCTGTTTATTTTTCATGGACATTCACATCCTACCACTATTCAAAGGCAATTCTGGCCTTGAGACAAGCCAATGCTGCCTAGGAGGCATGAACAAGGGGGAACAGAGCGAGAATCCCTCACCTTTCCTTGGAGTGAACTCGGAGACATCCCCTACAAGCCTTCATCTTTTTCGTGGGTAAAATATGGATGACCTCACTCATCACAAGGGCTAGCTTTCCTTTTGAAAAATTCTTCAGCGATTCCTGTTGTAAAGCCTAGTCAGCAGAGCCTAAGGAAATGGAAGAAAAACAAGGAGTTCTGGGTGGCACAGGCAAATGCTCCTGGGGTTAGTAAGTAAGGGGCTGACATGAGTGCAGGGGCCGGGCATACAAAACACACAGACCAAGCAGTGGGCCCTGTGGGCAGTGGCAGAGTCCTGCCATCACAGGGTGTAGCTACCACCTAGTACCATGGGGCTTAACTGTCCAGGGTAGACAGGCTTTTCCATTTGTTTAAAGCAACTAAAAATCTGGATGCTGGAGGAGTAAACTCCCTCTTTCCTCAAATTTTAGCAATCTTCACTTTTTAAAATAGGTAAAACCCGAGCTGGGGTTATAGCTCAGGGGTAGAGTGCTTACCTGGTGTGCACAAGGCTCTGGGTTCAACAGCAGAAAAGAGAACAAAACAAAACACTCCCCTACCCCACTTGACCGCCAGCCTACCACCCCACCCCCTGCCACCAATACTCATGTCTGATGGTCACATAAGTGTAACCAACCACTGGCATCCTCTGGTTTGGGTAGTTCACATCCTACTCTCAGATGTGAACAGCAGCCCCCTTTATGTTAGGGTCACCAAAGCAGTCTTCTCCACATTCCTGTGCTATCTTCTCTGTCCTGGACTTTACTAACCTTCCTGACTCTCCAAAGTTGACCTCCCTTTCAGAGCTTCAATCAGTTCCCAAGTTCTCTGGGATTCCTTCATGCATCTTTTGGAAGTGATGCCCCCTCCCTCACCTCATCACTAATGTCAATCTATGGTGGCTGCTGGCCTGGCTCTCTACTATAGAGACAGAGCCTGCAGGAACCTCATCCTCCCTTTACCCCCTTAACCCCCCACCACCTGCAGTGATGTGGCCCACAGAAGAAGGAAGAGAGGAAAGCAGAAGTCAGCTGGGGGCTGCAGCAGAGAACCTTTGTTTCCACTCAAAGGGAGTGGACATCTGGGACCACCCTTTCCCTTTTCTCTGGGCTTAAACAAAGACAGGATGCTTGGGGATGCAGCAGCTACCTGTAACCAAAGAAGGAAACCTCAAGGGCCATGGGGCAAAGCCACTGGCCCACCACAGCAGCCCCAGGAGCCGCGGGTGCATGAGTAAACTTGCTGATCCAGGAGTCCCAGTGTCCTCTTGGGAAGGCTGGAGACATTGGTTAGGACAACTGATAACTCTTTTCAGAAAACACTGATATTTTAGAATGGTTCATAATTTTTTATCAATGTAAATTATTTTTCTTCTAATGTTTATACTTTTTAAAACTCACCAATAAACAGAACAGTCCTAGACAGCAAAACTTTGCTTGCTTTTGTAGTTAAAAAGAACCACTGTATTATTGCATCTAAAAAATAAGCTAAAAAAAAAACAATGACATATTGTGGTTTCTGTGTTTTTAAGAGTATGACATACTGGGCTGAGGGCGCAGCTCAGTGATAGAGTGTGTGCTTAGTGTGGGTGAGGTCCTGGATTCAATCTCAAGCACCATAAAAAGAGAAAAAGAGCAAGATATACTATATCTGCCCTAAAAATCTACCAGTTACAATGGAGTATGACATTTGTATTTATCCAATCCCTACATTCTTTGCTGGCAAAGAAAAACTGTTGTTCCTATACATGGGGGACCAAGTAAGAGGATGCCCAAGTCCCTTAAATAAAATGGCTTACTATTTGCAGGCAAGCTATACACACCCTCCCATAGACCTTAAACCATCTCTAGATCATTTATATCATTTAACTCAGTGTAAATGCCGTGTACGTAATTGTTAGACTGTATTGCTTAGGAAGTAATGACAAGAAAAAAGTGTACATGTTCAATACAGACAATTTTTTTCTGGATATTTTGTTATCTGAGGCTAGTTGAATCTATGGGTGCAGAACCAAGGGATATGGAGAGCCAAGTTTTACATGCAGTGGGACTACCTGGAGGATGATTTTTCAGTATATGAATGAACATTCATCATCTCATCAGTACTAGTATTCAGGCCAATTCAACGCTAGAATCAAACAAAAATAGCCAAGTTATTATCTAACTTGAAATCCTCCAATTAAAAATAGCAAAGTCCTTAAGATTACAGCAGTCTAAACAGGACAAGACTGAACAAAAACCAGAAACCCTTTGTTGGTTTATTCAGCAACCAATTCTGATGTGAAAAACCTTAATTCCTCAGAGATATATTTATTTCTCCCATTCACGGTTTTGGAATTAAAAAAATAATACTTAACTCTTTAAAAAATGGCTTGAATTAAAATTTCTAATTCTTCTGACACAGTAGCACTTCTGCCGCAGCTAAAGTGGAGCAGCTGAACAAGGTTTTTATGTGCTCAGTGGGTAGGAGGAGGCTGACACCTCCCACCAGGAGGGCAGGACTTGCTTAGGAGTCACTTCTACTTCATTCCAATTTATTTTTTAAAAAATATTTATTTATAGAAGTAATTGGACACAAGACCTTTATTTTATTTATTTATTTTTATGTGGTACTGAGGATCGAACTCAGGGCCTTGCACATGCTAGATGAGCACTCTATCGCTGAGCCACAACCCCAGTCCCCTCATCCCAATTTAAATACTAAATTATTCATCAGTTGGCCTAAAATATGGGTGAAGTTGGATGTGGTGGCACATTCCTGTAATCCTAGCAACCAGAAGGCTGAGTCAGGAGAATTGCAAGTTTGAGGCCTGCCTCAGGAACTTGGCAAGGCCCTAAGCAACTGAGCAAGACCCTATCTCAAAATAAACAAAAAAAAAGGGGGTGGGAATGTGATGTGGCTTAGCAGTTACATGCCCCTGGGTTCAATCCCAGGTAGCAAACAAAACAGTGGGTAACCCCACACTTGCACAAATCAAGGATGGAGTTATCATTCCTCCTAAAGCCTGTGTGTGTGTGTGTGTGTGTGTGTGTGTGTGTAGTGTGTCGCAGATCAAACCCAGGGTTTTATGCATACTAAGCATATACCCAGGAGCTCCACCTCCAGGGCGCACCAAAGCTGTCTTTAGCAACAACCTCGTCCCATTCCAATCTCCTGAACTGTCCTCATTCAGTTCTTTCAAGGACAAACTTTGATGAAAAATAATAAATACATTTATCTGTTAGGATCACTATACGGATATTTATCACTGTGTTCAGCAAAAGGGAAACAATAGATACTTTTCACCACAGACTAGAACAGAATTTCTGAGCTGAGTGTGATGGCAACATACCTGTGGTCCCAGCTACTCAGGAGACTGAGGCAGGAGGATCACTGAAGCCCAAGAGTTTAAGGCTTAGTCTGACCAATATAGCAAGGCCCCATATAAAAAATTAGAAGGAAAAAAAGCCCTGGAACATTTCAGTATCTCCACTGTATTCTTTAATGTGGTTTTTGGTTCTGACATGGAACATAAGACCCAGAGTCAAAATCATTAGCAGGGCACAGTGGCACACACCTGTTCCAGTGATTCAGGAGTCTAAGGAAGGAGGAAGGAAGATCTCAAGTTGGAGGTCAGCCTCAGCAACTTAACAAACCCCATCTCAAAATAAAATATCAAAAAGCTCAATGGTAAAGCACCCCTGAGTTCAATCTCCAGTATAGGGGAGGGGGTCATTGAAGAGAACTTTGCAATACTGTGGTATGACTCCCATGGTTCCCTGTATTCTGTTGCTCATCAATTCAATAACGATGTAACTACCTTTCCACAGTACGGTCCCAATTTCAATACAGTCACCCTGCATTGCTCATAGTGAATTTCTCACTCATTCCCTGCTTGGTTTCTCAGAATCCACTACAGCGACGGTTCTAAACATCCTGCCTGCCAGCTTTGATCCCGGCTCTTAAAACAACTAAGAGATGAAGAGGTCAGGCAAGTATTTCCTTCTCCACTCTACAGGAAAGCAAACCAAGGATCACAAAGATAAAGTGACTTGCTGTGACAGTTACCATGTGTGATTTTCACAAGAACAGTACAGGAAGAATGGTATGGGTTTGAAATGGGAGCAAGCATAGAATAAAGGGAGGGGGACTTCCAACCCCTATCTGGGTGCCCTCAGCATGTTGGTGTCAAGGAAGTTCAGCTCTCTCAGACTGTATGACACAGTGCTAGCACTCACTGGCTACAGTCCCTTCCTGCTACAGTCACCCACACAAACCAACCATCTTATAGAAAAGGCACTCAGAATGGAACCATGAGAGAAGGCCTGACTGAGAGCCCAATGTTCTCCCACAGTGGTAACGACGGATGAGGGCAGCATTTCTGCCCTTAGGATCTAACTGGCCACGTCTGAGATTGATTCATTCAAGGAACCTTTGGCAGGACCTCTGACTTAAATCTAATTAATTCCTACTGAAGACGAAATTTGTTTTAGGACGATATGCTTCATAACAGACATCTCACATTATTGGTTATTATATAGTAGTATATATTGCCTGAAGTGTCAAGGATGAGTCAGATTTAACCCTAAAAGGCATAAAGAAGACTAAAGAGCCCCTGGGAAAATGCCTTCCAACACAGGATTTCCTTAAAAGGAGTGGGGTATGAGATGGTCTTTATTGAGACCATCTCTTCTACTCCTTCATCTGGGTGGAGATTACAAGGGTGGTTCACTATGTGCAAATCCATCAAGGTCTATGCTTACAACGTGAACACTTTTCTGATGCAGATTTTATCTCAAGAAAAATATAATACCCTTTATTATGAGCTAAATTGTATAACCAAAAAAAAAGATGTTGAAACCCTAACCCTAGAACCTGTGCATGTGGCCTTATTAGGAAACAGGATCATTACAGACGTAATTGAGATGAGGTCATCCTGGAGTAGGGTGGCCCTAATCCAAGAAGATGGAAATTCAGACCTGACAGAGAAGTATGTGAAGCCGGAGGCAGAGGCTGGAATGATGGCATCCACAGAGCAAGGAATGCCCGGAGCTACAAGAAGCTAAAAGAGGCAAGGAAAGATCCTCCCCTAGAACCTCCAAAAGGTGACTGGCCCTGCTAATACCTTGACTTTAGATGCCTGACTTCCAGAAGTTTTACTGTACATCTTTGTTATGAAAGCCCTGGGTAACTAAAACACCCTCCCTTTTTGCTAAAGAAAAAGGCTATGAAGATGCATATGAAGAACTGCTGATGTGGCCAGTGAAATTCTCCAGAAAGGGACAAGGCTGTCCCATGCTCCAGCTTTCCTAAGAATCCACAGCTGGACCCCAAGGAGGCTCATCTCACCCCTCCCACTGTCCCACTCCTGGATCCTAGCAGGGGGACTGGTGTGCTTGGCCCCTCCGTGCGATGCTTCTGCCTCCTACCTATAGCAGGAACCATGGGTTCCCTGTGAGCTGGTGGTGCTAGGTTTATTACACCCAAGAAACATAAAAATAGGCTTTCCTCTTAAAAAAAAAACCTAAAATCCCACTGAGAAGTACACTCTCCAAGCTTTAGACAATAACATTTCTGGTTTGTTTTAAATTGCATGCCAGCAGCATGAGGCACATAGTAGGTCTCCATCATCTTACACTGAAAACATACACAGGCTGGGTCCCACTGACTGAAGGATCAGAGTAAATCTCCAGCTTTCCCCATGGAGACAAAAACACATTAGAGGCCAACCAGTAACCTTGCAGTTCTCAGTTTCCTTATCCATAAAATGATCAGCTCAATCTTGGCTATTTTCAAGATCTTTTGGGGCTTTAACATTTTGTGACTATAATCAATTTTACTGTTGGTTAAACTCAATAGTCTTTAAAATTGTGACCAAGGAAAAGAATGGGCCTAACAGGAGAAAGCCTTTAGCAGACCCAGTTGAGGGCAGGCCTTCAAGGTGGTGAAAATAAAAGAGAAACTTCAGGCCAGGTAGGGTGGCACACACCTGTAATCACTGTGACTCAGGAAGCTAAGAAGGAGGATCGCTAGTTCAAGGCCAGCCTCAGCAACTTAGCAAGGCCCTGTCTCAAAAGATGTGGCTCAGTGGTTAAGCACCCCTAGGTTCAATCCTCAGTATCAAATAAATAAATAAGGCTGGCGCTTCAGTGGTAGAACACCCCTGGTTTCAAAATAATAATAATAATAATAATAATAATAATAATAATAAAGTTAAAAGGGCTGGGGGTATAGCTCAGTGTTACAGTGCTTGTTTAGCAAGCATGAGGCTATGGTTCAATCCCCGGCACCACAAAAAAACAAAAACAAGCAAAAAAGAATAAAGTCTCAGATGCTACAAAAAAATCAAGAAGAAGCCTAACAGATCCCAGCTGAAAAACTCCTGCAGGTGGTTCTAGAATCAAATGACAGTACATTTGGTACCAACTGTCCTCCCAAAGCATAAAGAAGAGTGGTGGATCCTTGGATCCATGTGTATGGGTGTGTGTGTAAAAAATATTTACTTATGCATACATGCAATACTGAGGATAGAACCTAGAATGCTATACAAATGCTCTACTGGGTGAGCTACACACCCAACCCTAGGGGATCTTTCATAAACAAGCAGCATAGAAAAAAAAAAAATCTAGTTCATTAAATGTTTCAATAAAGCCTTGGCTGAATGTGTTGCCGGGAGAGAGCTTGGAGTTTTTTTCAGACCATTCCATAAACCTTTTCATGGGCACTAACCTGCTCCAAAGCATTTGAATTGCTCAGCCAACTACTAGTCATGCCTTGCATTCCAATATATCTTGATCAACTTCATGAGAGGCTGCTTTTAATGAGTATGCCCTTCCTGCTGGACCATAACTCTTTTTTTTTTTCCCCTGTGGTACTGGGGGTGGAACCCAGGGCCTCACACATGCTAAGCACGCACTCTACCACAGTTATACTCCCTGCCACCAGACCATAATTCTTTAAAGGAACAGAATGATCTCCCCCAATACAGTAAACTCCTGTTAATTCACAACCAAAAGCTGGAAGTGATAAAACAGACCTCAGTCTCCTGGGGGAACATCCTCCACTCTAAGCCAGTTCAAATGGCTGATAATTGATTAACAGAGTTTTACAACATAATAAGGTTTGCAAGGTTCTATCTATACAAAAGCAAGGCAGAAGTGGTGTCACAAGGTACAAACTAAAAACATACAATATGGGGAAACTGCAATATTTTGACAGAGAACACACTGTATCTTCCTATGTGTCTATGTGAGCACATGTACACTTCACAGGAAAATGCTATAACAACAGGTAAGGAAGCCATATGTCTAAGTGGCCAGCATCACATGATCTAAATCTCAGTTGCCCCCATGGCTAGTTAACACAGGGATGATGGGCTTGATATTGAGAGTTCTGATTGAGAGCACCTCTAAAAGTTCATTTTTCAAAAGCAAAGTGGAATACATTATAATTAAGGAGTTTACAGGACTACTTTACTTCCAGAAAGTAAAGTAGCAAAAAACGGCGCAACATGTCTGGGGCAGAGACTGGCTAGGGCGGATGCCAAGGTCCCATAGAAGCTGGGTAATATGCTACCAGCTTCCTCCTTCCTTCCTTTCCCACACAAAGACCAAAGTCCAAAGAGTTGGAGAGACAAAAGAATGGCCCAAGGTCCTTCAGCAGGTGAAAAGTATAGAAGGACATTCAACAATAAAAAGAAATCAACTACCAGAACATACAACTTGGACAAATCCAGAGAATCCTGCCATACGAAAAGAACCCACTGTGATAAGGTTTCATGCCGTACAGCTCCATTTATGTAAGATATTGAAAAAACACAATCCTAAGCCAGGCACAGTGGTGTACCTGTAGCTATCAGGAGGCTGAGGCAGGAGGATCACTTGAGTCCAGGAATTCAAGACCAGAAAAGAGAACAACAGGAGGGATCCATGCAGGGATGGAAATGTTCTCCATTTGACTATAACCACATCAGTCTCCCAGTTGTGATGTTACCAGTGTTTCTTGTGTGGCAAGGGGGAAGCCGGGTAAAGGGTGCAGGGCATCTCTCCCTATTCTTACAACTACATGTGAATCTATCTTCTCAAAATAAAGAGTTTAATTTAAAAGAAAATACTGGGGTTGGGGTATAACTAGTGGTAGAACACTACCCCAGCATGCATAAGGTCCTGGGTTCCATCTCCAGCACTGAAGAGGGAGCAAGAAGAAAGGGGGGTGAGGGGTTGGCAAAAAGAGGATCATGAAGATAGATGGTGCAGGAACAGGATCCACAGCCACCTGGGCTGACCCTCAGAGGCTGTGGAGGGAGCAGGGACCACTCTGCCAAGACCTCCCAACAATAAGCAGAGGATCCCCTTTATAAGGAAATGAGGAAGGGGAGTGTGAGTCAGGAAGTCAAGCACACAGCAAACACAGGCCCACTGTCTGCTCTGTGTGTGTTGCCAGGGACAGGATGGAGGCCTCATTCATGCTAGGCCTGGGTTCTACCAGTGAGCTACACCCCAGACCTGGTGGTCTGTTTTTGAAGATATGATGAACTCTCATGAAGCAACAAGTAAGCAGGTACCAATTCCCAACTCACTTTTTTTTTAAAGATTCAGAAACAGGCATACCAGAGCTCCAGTGTTGTGGCCTGTCGTCTGTTGTCATAGACACTCAGGAGGCCGTTAGCAGCGTGGTCCATAGGAAAAGATTAACAGGAAGTTACAGTGACCAGAAGAAACAGTGATATAAAGCATATCAAAGGTTCTGCTTCCAGTCTTGGCAAACATGGATGCTAGTTTTAAATCAATACCATTGTAAACACCCAGTCTGGGCTGGGGATGTAGCTCATGGTAGAGCATGTGCTTAGCACATGCAACACCCTGGGTTCAATCCTTAAGAGTGTGTGTGCGTGTGCGTGTGTGCGTGCACGCGCATACACACATAAAAACCAAAAAAGAAAGGAAAAAAGAAGTTAACAGGATGTATTACTGTAGGTACCTGGAAGGAGTGGGAAGGAGAGAATAGGCCTCAGCCCTCCATTGACTGCAGAAGGCCCTTAATCCATGATGGGCCAATAAAGACAACTCTAGGCCACTGATTCTGTGATCCTTCAGCAGAGAAGACATTGGTTTATGGCTCCAAACTCCCAGTCATGCCTGCCCAGCTTGTGCCTCATGGCTACCAGCAGCCTCCTAGGGAAGCTGCAGCAATGGTACCACATGGGTAGGTGCTGTTAAGTCATCTTGTGGAAAAGTGTGTTTAACTTGACTAAGTCACCACAGGAAGGTTAGGAAGCTGCTGCACAGGAATACAAGATTCACAGAGGGGGAAGTGGAGCTGGGGAGTGGGGAAGCCGCCATATGGATCACTCCTGCCAGCCTGCACCAGCTGTCTCTCCTCATGGAATCTGGGCCTAACTACCAAGGTAAATGCTCCAACTACCTGGGCCCTTAGATGCATCCAGCTTACAGCACAATTGCTCCCACTGCTTATGGAAGCCTGCCTGGCCAGTTCAGAACTCCAGACCAGTGAAGCACAGGAAGCCAAGGAGGGATGGATATTTAGCACCCATACACTGCATTTCCTCTGCACTATCTTCTGGGAGACACATGGGCAGGTCCCCCTATACTGTTAGCTCTTGACAGATGGGAACAGGGTCATTTGTTGCAGAGGGGAGTGACATGAGTGAATACATTTGCTCTGGCCTTTTAGGTGGATCACAGTAAACAAATGGAATCTACATGTTCTAAGAATAACATAGAATACCTTTCACCAAATGCTCACATGGAGATATTATCTGGGTTCTTAGCATACATTATGATTTAAACCTTCCCTTAACCCAGATGTACCTGAATGTCACTGATTCTAGATAAAAAGTTTCAGGAAGAAAAGAAAAAAATGGTCAAAGGACAGACAGATTATTCATTCAGCTCTAAAATGAAGTAACTTGCTCAAGGTCACATAGCTAATTAGAGGTAGAGCATAAATCAGCCTATAAAGTCTCCTCCTCCTCCTCCTCCTAATTCCTCTCCTGATATACCTGGGGCAAAAGGATTTTTCTGTCCTAGATATTTAACACTTAAATACTTAGACACTTAGAACAAGCTTCTTGACACATAACCAACTTAATTTCAGTCACAAAAATATCCACAAGGGAACACACATATTTGAGCTGCTCTGTGACCAAGCCATTCCCCGGGGAATCTGTAAATATAGATTTACAGATTTAAGCAACACTAACTCTTTTACTAAACACAGCATTTGGCATAACGCAAGGGTACTATTAACCCACTATTATACAAGCTTTTCAGGCAGTTGGCAAACAGTCCCCAGAATGTTAAATCTATAATATATCCCTCCTTCCACTTCTTTCCTGAGAATTGCAGGTAAGGAGAAGAGCAGCTACAGATGTCAAGAATTAAAGTAAAAAAACCAATGATGGGGGGGGGGGGGGGGGCGGGGAACACAACCATTTCATTGGGGCATAAGTAAACTGAATGGAAGAAATTCTTAGAAAAGAACCAGCAGACACTGTAAATACCCAGGAACCAAGGAATGTCACATATAGCAGTTTACAAAGGAACCTCAGCACAAGCATTTAGGCAATACATGGGAATGCAAGCTCCAAATCTGCTAGCAAGGACAACAGAATTACATAAAATTAGTCCCAGGTATCATGCACATTGCACTGTGCTGGAGACGGCCATTGCCCCAAGACCTCTGAGGAACTGCCAGCACATGCTATGCCACTGCTTGTTTGACCAGTTATTCTCGTGATAAAAATCTTTCCCTAGTTATTCCCCTAGTCCTCACTTCCCCCTTTCTTTGGATTTCAACTTATTCTATCACCCTCACACCAGTGTCTCTTGTGTTCGTCTGTGCTGAATAACTTAGAAGAATGTTACTCTCAGGCCATTTCTAAATTCACATAGCTATTGTGACAACAAGAAAAAAATGCCACCTGCCACTGGCACATGCTGCATTCCAACACATCACAGGTCACTCACAGCAAAAGACTGTTTATGAGACAACATTCTTATCAGGCAGACTAGGCCTTCAACCCTGAAAGTCCTTAAACTGATCCCCTGGCCCAAACAATATAATATGCTCACTCATAATAAAAACAAACCAATCACTAAAGGACCAATAGAGTTTGACCTACAACAATTTCAAGGTCTAATTCCTTTCCATGGGGGCTGCAGGTTATAAGTCTGGTTTGCTAGGCTTATTCTACAAGATTTGTCTGGTTTCATGGATATTGAGTTGAAGCCAACACAAGCACAGAACAATAAAAATGCTTAACAGCCTTAACAAACCAAAATGAGAAAAACCAACAGATCAAAGACAGTGTTCTGGCAGTTGGACTGCCTTTCTAAAAGTGGGAAGTTAATGTGTCCTGGAGTCCAGGTCCTCTCTATAAGCTCACCCCTGCCAACCTTTACAACCATCAAACATGCAAACCTGGCTGAAATGAAACCCAGAAGCAGTCAGCGTGAATCCCAACACTCTTCTGAAACAGTTGCAAAGTGGCTGTGGGGAAACAACGAATTTCCTGGAAGGCAGATGCCAGCCACAGAGCAGCCAGGCAGGAGCTGTAAGGCAACACAGATGCCAAATCTGTGCTGGAGACAGCTAATCTCTGGGGAAGGATGAAAAGGGATCACAAGAAGGCTAAGGCCAGTAAAAATTTTCAAAAGTACCCTTTAAAAAAAATAAAGTGTCCACAGCAAAGAAAATGAACGCATTACTACTGTCACTGGCAAAAAGGAATAAATCTCACAAAAATAATATTTACAAGAAAAAGTTAGACACAGAGTAGACCTATGGTATGAACATTCAAGAGAGCCACATCTTTGCAGAGGGAGCACAAACCTTCCTAGAATATCAATAGCAATGTTCTCCTATCCTATCCTCTCCTTCCTTCTCCCTCTTGCCCCTCCTCTCCCTCTTCTGATTGGACCCAGGGCCTCCTGCATGCAGGCAAAGTGCTCCACCACATCCCCAGCCCTGAACATTCTATTTCTCAACCTCAGCAGTGGGTCACACAGCTGTGTTCATACCACACAACTCAGAGGAAGGGGCTGTATGCTGGACCTGCTAGGAATAATATTTCTCAGTTCACAATGGGGGCTGTCTGAAGCAGAGAAGATGAGAGCAAGAGTTGGGAGGAGCCAAGTCAGGAAGGAAGGGAAGAAGAATAAGGGGAAAGCCAGGAGGGCTGGTGTGCCTAGAGGTGAGGGTCAACTCCAGGGTCTGGGTCTTTTGACTCCTGAAGCCAAACCCTGTCGGCCCTTCCCAACCACTAGAGATAATAAAAGCCATTGTTTTTTCAGGAAGAACAGAAATGCTGGTGTGGTGGGTCCATTAGCTTGAAATGAACCCCCTCCCTGCAGTTTAAAAACCAGCTCCTACAGGAATCAAGGATAGATGATATGCAGAACTGAGACCCCCTCTAACTGTTCAGGCTTTGCTCTTTGGCTGATTTACTGGGTGGGTCTAACTCTCTCCAAAGAATTCTTTAGCAACAGTGCACTTAGCTGCCTAAAAATCAGAGGAAATTTGGTAAATACTTACCAAATGAGACAGACTCTCCAAGAAAAGCAAAAACCAAAAACAAGGAAAAAAGGAGCAAACACTTTCACTAGAGTGAGGGTCAGCACACTATAGCCTGCCACCTGTGTTTGCAAATAAAAATTTATGGAATCAAAGTCACACCTATTCATCCATTTATTGCCTGGAGCTGCTACAACAGCATTGAGTAGGGTAGAGATCAGGCGACTCCCAAAGCTAAAACATTTACTGTCTAGCTCTTAAAAGAAAATGCTTGCCAACTCCTGCACTTGAGAAATATATTAACTTGTAAACCTAACACCATAAGGTTTAAGGTGGTAACACTGTAACTTTGCAGAAGTAACAGTAAAGTGACCACAGCATATCAATTCACCTAGGAGTTTCAAATGTTCTTTTAAAACCTAAAATATTTATTTTTAGGATAGAGACTAATATAGAGTAAGACAACATAACCACAGGACACACTCAGCAGACCTTCCTCTCTGGGATAATTAGCTCCATGAATCTACTATACTTCCACTGAATTTAATTTTCAATATCAAAAATATTCCAGTTAACAAAGTTTCTTCATTAACGTGCCTTCAGAAGAAAATTAGGTTTTTTTCATAAAAAATTTTCATCACTAGGGGCTAGGGAAGAATACAGGCACTTTGATAGATCATTACCCTATGTATATATATAATTACACAAAAGGTGTGACTATACACCATGTACACTAGAAGAGTGAGAAGTTGTATGCCATTTATGTATGATGTGTCAAAATGCATACTGTCATGTATAACCAACTAGAACAAATAAAAAAGAATTTCATCACTAATGGAAATTTTCCCAAGAACAGGTAACGTGAAAAATCTTGATTCTTACAGTTAAGAAAACTTGGAGGCAGGTATAGTGGTGTGCACTCTAATCCCTACAACTTGGGAGGCTGAGGCAGGAGGATCACAGGTTTGAGGTCAGCCTGGACAACTTTGTAAGATCCTCTCAAAATAAAAAATAAAAAGCTCTGGGGATGTAGCTCAGGGGTAGAGCAACAGCCTGGTACACACAAGGGTCCTGGGTTCTACCAGTGCCACCAAAAAAAAAAAAAAAAAGAAGAAGAAAAGAAAATTTGGAAAATCAAAATTGTGTGTGCGTGCGTGTGTGTGTGTTTATGTATATGTCTCACATATTTGTGACATGAAATGGCCTTTACTTCTGTGTTCCACTTCCCCCAAAACCAAACTCACTCTATCATGAGAAAATCATCAGACAAACTCCAGGAGAGAAGCAGTCTCCCATATCTCAGAAGGACTGGGATACTCAAAAACAAGGAAAGAATGAGAAGCTATTTCAGCCCAGATGAACCTAAGGGCACAGAAGACTACATGGACTCTTGTATCCTGGATGGAATTCTGGGACAGAAATGGATGAGGGGAAGCTAAGGGAATGGGAATCAAGATGGGGTTTAGTTAACAATAAATAATGTCGCCACCTGGGGTCATGGCTTGGACAGATGAACATAGCAACACAAGGTACTAACGATGGGGGAACCTGGATGTGGGGTACATGAGAACACGCCCAGGTACCAGTGTTTGCATAGGTCATAAAATGCTCAACCCCAAGGGTGACCAGCACTGCCCTCTGAGCCCAGGGTCCCTAACAGGCACTTCCAGGAAACACCACATACAGGAAACAGCACCTGCCAACTGCACCCAGCCTTTCTGATGGGCAGCCCATGTCAGAGGAAGGGAAGCTCCTAGACAGATCTGGGGGCCGGTTCCAGGCTCCTTTGCCCTCCCGGAGACAGCCTCCCAGGTCAGAGGGCAGTGAAGGGGAGCAAAGGGAGGGGCAGACAGCCAGAAACAGCCAAGCCTGTTCCTGGCCACCAGTGGAATGCAGGGGCGGGCAGCATTCCTCTGGGTTAGCGTTTATGTGGAAATCTAACGACCAGACAACTGGCCTGAAACCTCCCTAGCTCCCTCCAGCCTTTCATTTGGTGGTGGTGGGCTGTGGTGTGTGTGTGGGGGGGGGTCTCCCTTGGAAGCCCTGAGCCATAGATGGTTGCTTGTTCATCAAATGAGGTATTGGCTTCAGACTAAAGGAGGGAGTGGGGCTCAAGACTGGCTCTCCAGGGACACCGTGTTCACGACTCATCATTAGAAGTGGTCCACTGTATGCCTTACCACAGCCAATACCTCACAAGGCCACAGGCAGGCACAGGCAGACCTGCCATGGTTAAAGGAAAAGATGTGAGTGCGTTTTGGAGAAATCTCTCTCAATTCCACGTGGATCTTCAGGTAGTTTTTTTTTTTTTTTTTTTGGGGGGGGGGGGGGGTTAATAAAAATGCATCAATTGTATGTGCCTAGCATGCACCAAGCCCTGGGTGCAACAAAGAAAAAAAAAAATGTATCAACCACCAACTAGAACAATAGAGGAAAATCATCCAAACTCTCTAAATTTATGTTGCTGTAGCAAAATGAAAAGAAACCAAGGAAGTCATACATGACAAGTTTATGGCTGTGTTCACTAAATAAATTGCCAGATTACTATAATAAGCAGACACCACACAATGGCGTCACAACACAACATGTGGATAATTGAACATCAAAAGACTCAATTCAATGGCCTGTTGCACTCAAGTCTCTGGAATCAGTTTTGCATATAACTCTTCCAAAGTACTCACTAAAGTATGGCCAGAGAGGCCAGATACTCAGCTCTAGGGAGACTCAAACGCTGAGGCTGTACTGGGTGACCTTGGGCAGGTAGAGGACACTCCCAACCCTTGAGAATAATGCAGAAAAGGGACCCTTTGTCACCAGAAAAGGTAACAAAGCAGACAAAAAAAAAAACCCGAAACAAAACAAAACAAAAAAACCCTCAATTACCCTACATCCATGCTCTCTCCTGTCTCTTCCAACATGGCCCAAGTCACAAACTCTACAGGGATTTTATCATTCATTATTAGATGATTACAAAAGCCAAAGGGAAAAGATGAATGAACCAAATCAAAAAGCAAGTACAGTTCTTCACATTATACAGGATTTTATGCATTATCAAGTCCTCACATGCATAGCATTTTACTTCATATGCACATTATTATTGGACTTCACTGCCATGAAGGATACAAAGAATTCTTTAAAAGGAGATCAAAAGACTTTCAATTTTCAAGAAACCCTATTGAGAAAAACTGTTTTGCAAATCATGTTTATTTATCTGCTTTTCAAAAATAAGTATTCAGTACAAAGTTTTAAATTACACAAAAGTATAAAGAAGAGTGTGAGGGGGGACTCACCCATACTTCTCAACGAAAAGACCCTTCAGTATCTCAATGCACTCCAATTCTATTCTCCCCTTTCCCCACGGCACATGCAGTTTTACATTAAATTAGAAGCAGTTGCCCTACTATAAATTCCTCATAAACAGCAGCTCGGATTGCTATGAGAGAGGCCAGCATCTGAACAATTTCATAGAATTCTGAATCTGTTTTCACTTAGCAACTGTGCAAATAGCAGCAGCAATAGATTTTAACTCTGAGGTTAAAAGTTTTTGTTTTCTGTCATATATTGAAAGGAATTTGAAACAGGAACCAACTTTATTCATGAGCTCAATGTATAATGTTTCCTGTATATCAAGACTTCCTCTAAGTATATGCATGTTCTTTTAATTTTTTAAAGATTATACTCACACACACACACAAACACACATATAAAGAAGCCTTGGGACTGGCCTTTCTTTCAATGGGTTCTCTCTCCAAATTACTCTACCACCCTTCTGTTGATGAAAAAGTAAAGGAGACTTGCTCCTAATGACTGACCTAATAGAGAACAGGTCTTATCTAAATTTGGGAAGTGAAGTCAAGGTTTCATTAAGAGTTGCACTTAGAGGCACTGCAAATGAACTTATGCATCAAAAGACAGAAGTTGGGTTGAAGTAGCTCAGATAGAGTGTTTGCCTAGCAGGTGTGAGGCCCTGGATTGATTCCTAGCACCATATTAAAAAAAAAAAAAAGGATGGATGGATGGAAGGAAGGAAGGAAGGAAGGAAGGAAGGAAGGAAGGAAGGGCAGGCAAATCCACCAGCATCTAACTTGCATCTGACACTGCAACAGGAAATGAAGAATGTGAACTTGTGCTGCAATGGGAGACAATTCCCAACGTCCTCTCTGTGAATTACATGAGGTATGGTAATAAGAAGGAATGAGGTTCATCCTTACCACAAGGGTGAACCTCAAAAATCATCGCTCTGATTGAAGGGAGCCAGCTAGAAGAGAATACCTGAATAGGACTCCCTTCACACTTATTCCAGAAAATGCACACTGACCTAGAGAGGCTGAAAGCACATCTGTGCTAGGCTAGGGGGAACTGGCAAAAGGGGACTATGGCTATTGTTCATTCTGGGACTGTGATGATGGTTTCACAGGACTAAGGAAGCTCTTAGGACAGACAAGAGACATTAATAAACAGATTTACTTTCTGGCCAGATTCCATTCCCAGTAAGGAAATATGGGTGACAAGAAAGAAAGTGATCAACCCTTGAATATACTGCACCCAAACCCCAGAGAGGACCCTGTAGAAGACTGCACCCCCAAGCCATGCACATCAATGCTGTGGAAACACCCACAGTGGTTCACGAATTCAACACACACACACACACACACACACACACATCAGCTGCCAGATCTGGGACACCAAAAATGAAGTGAAAGAAATAATTAATATTTGTTATAACCTGATACCACTCAATGATGTCTATCTCAATGCCAAGAGCCACCTGGTGAAATTTCAGTCAAGAAAGATGCAGGTCTTTTCACACATCCACCTCTCTTCTCTGGTTTCCAATTTCCTTCCCCATTAGACTACAAGCTGCATCTCAGTGGATCATTTCTCTTGCATAAGTGAAATGTCTGACACCACTTCTAGAAAATTGTGCTGGCCCTCTTGGATTATCAAATGCAAATGTTTTCCAAACTAAATTGAGGCATAAAAGGGAGGAAGGGGAGGCGGTCTTAAAATTCTGTTACATAAGATTTTTTGTTTCCTCTTTGCTCATTTGTCTTACCTCTGGCTGCTGGGAGGCTTAGGTTTGCATCACTTACTGTAAAAGTTTTTAAGAGGAAAGTCAAGCACCTACCTCTGTTATTCAGGAGGCTGAGGCAGGAGGATTGCTTGAGCCCAGGAGTTAAGACCAGCCTGGGCAAGAAAGTGGGACTCAATCTCCAAAAAAAAAAAAAAAAAAAAAAAACTTTTTTAAAATGTCTAAAGGAAACAAAGGTTATACTGTGACAATGGGTTCCTCCTGTCTAGACACTACCCTGCAAATTACTATAGCACCTTCCTCATTTACAACATTTGATCAAGATCTATGTTGTGAGTTTGTGCATTCCAGGTTCCCTGTGACACAACAAAATAAAACATGCTTACAGTAAACATTTCCAAGCAGTTTTCCATTGTCCTAGGTACCAACAATAACCCAGTCTCACCCAAACCTCAGTACTCAGTATTCCTACTCCCTAACGGAATGTCCAGGACACCCAATCCCAGCTGTTGCATTGTGACCTCCATGCCCTAAGGAGCAAGTGTCACTCACTGTCTTGAGGCTGGGAGAAATGACTAGAGTGCCCTACAGAAGGCACCCTGCCTGACGTGGGGAGTAATCTACATGTATATAGACACTGGGCTCCAGGCTGAGAAGGAAGAGACAGGCGCACAAGGCACCAGGCAGCATTCTTAATAAAGCTCGGACACATGACCAGGGCCTGCAGGTGTCTGACCACCTGGTGCCATCTCCAAGTAAGAAAACAAAGCACAACCAGAGAAAGAGTGTTTCAGAGTGCAGCCCAGGGTCACACTTTGGCAAAACTTGCCGCTACTGTAACGCCTTTTTTCTAAGCATGTTTCACATTCCACACCATCAGGAGGAAGCCTGAACCATGTGCATGGTACAGTCGTATCTCCTGAGAAATAGCATGGGGATTATGCAGGAGATTTACCCATTCCATTGTCAGATTAATGAAGTTGCAGACTTTTCTCCATATGACCAGAATTGAGAGTTACTTCCTGAGGTCAGAGAGAAGCAACATGAAACACATTTTTCAAATATATGGCTTATTAGATTTTTTTTCTAACAATCCTAGGATACAGCTATAAAAAAAAAAAAAAAAAAAAAAACTCACCCCAATCATAAGCAATGGAGTTTATATTCAAAGGACTTAAATGACCTGCCTCCCTGAAGCCACTCAGCTTAGTCATTTCCAGAGATTGATCACTTTCTGTGTGCACAGTCTCACACTTCTTGTTTCCAAGGAAAGTGCCCATCAGCTGACAAACAGGTCAGGCAAGCATGGTCCATTCATACCACCAAACCAACACTCAGCCACAAGCAGAATGAAGTGTGATATGTTCCACAGTATGAATAAACCCTGAAAACATCATGGTAAATAAAAGAGCCAGACACAAAAGGACCAATAGTATATGAGTCCATTTTCAGGGCATGTCCAGAATAGGCAAATCCACAGGGAGAGTAGATTCATGGTTGCCTGGGGCTGAGAGGGGAACAGACAGCAAAGAGATAAACGATGGGTGGTGGTGGTGGAGGGTGATGGAAATGTTTCAAAATTGAATTGTGGTATTAGATGTACAACTCTGAATTCGCAAGAAGTCACTGAATTATACACTTAAAATGGGTGAATTCTCTAGTGTGGAACTTATAACCTTTATAAAGCTATGAAATAAAGGGGGGAGAGAATGAAAGACAGAAAGGCCCCTGAGGCTGCCTAAGGACAGCAATGGGGTGGGGTGGGGGGAGGCAGACATTCCAAAGATGTACGCACAGGAGTCAGAACGATCTTAACAATTCTAGTTCCAATCTGTTGAGCATTATCTATGTGTTGGGCAATATGTCAGGCCTGACAGACTCCAGGAACAATGCTGCAAGGGTGTCATCCCCCCTTCACAGAGGAGGAAAGAGGCTGACCATGGTTCCTGTTTCACCTGAGGTCACCTGTCCAGGGGAAAAAGAAACCCTGAGCCTTTCTCTCTGAGTAGAAAGGCTTTCAAAGGGCTTAGCTTTAAAGAGCTGGCATGGGGCTTCTGCTACAAGCTCCCCTGCCCAGCTCTGTGGGTGGCCTGTGGCTCTGGGTCCGGGCACAGCTCTTCAGTGAGGTTCTCCTGACAGGTTCCAGAACTCCAGCCCCAACCAGCTTTGCTAGGTGAAACCCTGTGTTTATCCTCCAAGCAAAAACCTCTCCTCAGAGCCAGGAGGAAGGGTGGAGCAAGGCGGGCTTGTCCATCCAGTCCCTAGGGCAGGGCTGATGTTGTTCAAAAGCTCTGGGAAAAAGTCAGTTTTCTAAAATGAAAATTCTTCTACCATTTGCTTGTTCTAAAAGCTGCAACCTAGGGGGCTGGGGTTGTGGCCCTGTGGTAGAGCGCTCGCCTAACATGCGTGAAGCCCTGGGTTCGATACTCAGCACCACATAAAAATAAACAAATAAAATAAAAACTGCAAACTTCTGAGTATATGCGTGGACGATACTAGCTCTGCTTTCACTTCACTTCATTTCATTGTTGCCTTCTGCAACCCTGATAGGATGACAGAAGGGTTGTTGCAATATTTACCTAAAACCTAGCATAGCTAGGGGTTTCTTTTTGTTTTTTCACTTATAGTCTGCATTTGTAATGTGCTCCCCCACAGATGAAGTGCTGCTGGTTTCATTCTCTTAGAATAAGCAGCAAGGCTTGAAACATTAAAACTGCTGGGAAGAGGGAGACAGATGGACAGATTCATAAAAATGCATGCACTTGACCTGCCCTTTGTCCTGTGGATTTCTGGTTCTCCAAGCAATATTAGAGAATAGGTCTCCTTTGGCACCACAGATCAAATTTCCTGACTCCTCATTTTGAAATAAAAATATGAGATCTTTATATTTACAGTAAACTTTGTCTTAGAAGGGAAGATTCCCATCAGTGAGCAGTTTGCAAAGTTAACATGGTAAAACCTACTTGTATAAAGATGAATTCTCAAAGGCTGTGTTGATGGCACAAGTTTGTAATCCCAGCTACTCACAGTTACCAGGGAAGCTGAAGCAGGAGGTCCACAAGTTGAGGTTAGCCAAGGCAACTTTGCAAGACCTGTCTCAAAATAAGAAATAAAAAGGGCCTGGGGATGTAACTCAGTGATAAAGCGGGTGCCCTGGGTTCAATCACCAGTGCCCAATAAATAAATAAAAGAGTCGGGGCTGATGCAATTCAGTGGTAGAGTACTTGCCTAACATGCACAAGGCCTTGGGTTCAATCCCAGAGGGGGGGAAAAAAAATCATTATAGCACTTTATAAGAAGTTAACAATTTTTTGCTCCGCTGGAAATATCTAAACCAAACTTTAACCCTATAATTCACATTGCCAGCCCACAAATTTCTAATCGGAAAAAATATTGGTTCCTTGGTGTCCACAGAGACACCAAGGAACCAAAATCTGTCTTGATTTTAGATTAGAATAATGGCTGACTTTTATCAATATAATTTTTATTTTTGTACCAGGGATTTTTAATCCAGGTATGCTTTACCACTGAGCCACATCCCCAGCATTCCCCCTTCTTTTTTTGGTACCAGGGATTGAACTCAGGGGCACTTGATAACTGAGCCACATCCCCAGCCCTATTTTGTATTTTATTTACAGACAAGATCTCACTGAGTCACTTAGGGCCTCACTTTTGCGGAGGCTGGCTTTGAACTCTGCATCCTCCTGCCTCCGCCTTCAGAGCCACTGGGGTTTCAGGCATGCACCACGAGCCGGCTTCCCAGCCCTTCTTATTTTTTTTTTTTTTATTTTGACACAGGGTATTGCCAAGTTGCTTAGGACTTCACTAGGTTGCTGAGGCTGGTTCTGAACTGGTGACCCTTCTTCCTCAGCATCCTGAGCCAGTGGAATTTCAATGTGATTTTTAATAATATCAACTATTGTTGTTTTGATAATTCTTCAGAAGTAATTATATCATTTTGTACCATTTGTATTCATTTGTTTTTCACTTCCCTCTGGGGATTAATGGATGGTCAAATTAGACTTTGAGGTCCTCTCCAAATCTCCTATCATAAACAACCTGACTTGCTTACCCAAAAAAAAAAAAAAAAAAAAAAAACTCAATGCTGTGAATCTAAAACTAATCTCAACTATTAACTAATCATCCTCAAAACAGTCTCCTAAAAGCATCAACTGAGCCTGAAGCTAGAGTATCATATTAGGTCTGCGTCCTTCATTTTCTCATCCTGAAAGCATGTGTGATAAATCATCTTGTACCTACCCTAACTAGAATGTCTTAATAAGCATGTTCAGGTAGCTCTGCTATGACAAGCAGTTAAGTGGTTTTTCCAAATCTGAATCACACTTTCTATCTGACTTACAAGCTAACTTTAGAAAGTTGCTTCACCTGTGATTCACCCTCAGCCAATAGTAATTTCTCAACTTTGAGATTCTCCCTCCCTGTTTTTATGTTTAAAATGTGTGTGTGTGTATAATTTGACAGTGGAACCTCAACGTGCCCTGAGGGCTGAAAAGGAATCATAGTCCGGCATCCATTCTCTCTGGATAGAAAGTAGCCCTGTCCCTCTTCTATCAGCATGATGAGCATGCCTGGAGTCCATCATGAAAGAATGTCCCTGGTCACTGCCATCACTGACCTCTGGGGCAGCCCGCAGTCAAACAAGTCACTCACATCTATTGCAAGGGTGTTTGAAAAATGGAGAATCCAGCTAGTGTTGTTGATAAAAGCACCATGAGCCAATATGTATACTGCTGCCAAAGCTTCTCCAACAACCCTGGGAAGTTATATTTTCCCAACTTTAAACATGGGAAATCTGTGCCCAAAGATTTCAAAATCAATCAACAGAAAGGATTAGTAATTTGGGCTTCTAGTGCAAAACTCAATGATCTTTATACCTTACCATGCTTAAGTTTTGTTTTGTTTTGCCTGTCCAAAATGGAAATAACTGTTGCTTTGCTATCTGTAAAACTGGTGTGTTACATCAGCATTGTGCTATTATTAACAAAACACCTAAGATAATCAAATTACAAGAAGGAAAGGTTTCAGAGGTGTCGGTCCATGGCAGCTTGACCCTGTTGCCTTTGGCAGCACCATGGCAGGGGCAATCCAGAAGCAAGCAGAGAAGAGGTGGGGGTCCCAATATCCTCTTCAAGGGCACACCCTCAGTGACCCCACTTCCTCCCACAATGCCCCTCTTAAAGCTTCCACCTCCCTCCTATAGTGCCAGACACTGGCAACAAAGTCTTTTTTTTTTTTTTTTTAACAGTGTTGGTGTTGATACCCTGGAAAGCACATACTCCCACTTAGGTAGGGGCAGGTGTGCCTATAGCAGGGCTGAAGGGCTTTTGGAAGACACTTCCAATCATAGCACCCAGTGAGCTTCAAGAACTCCAATACCTGTGCCCAGCTCCAGGATCCTCACTTAATTAGTCTCAGCCTGGCCCCAATAGCATGACCAAGTTGCCCCAGAAAACTTGAATGTACAGCAAGGACTTCAATTACAGCACTGGAGGAAACAGACCTGAGACCTACAGTAACATTCTTAAGGAGCAGTTCTTTCACCACTTTTAAAATCTGAACAGAGGCCCCAAGGCTCAGCATTCTTTACCACTGCCCATGTTTCAAAAGTGTTTGAGCTTTATGGGGAATCCGCCCAAGTCTTGTTCATCCTGTGAAAGGTAAAAGTTATGCAGTGACTTTTTCGGTTATTTTTATTTTTTTTAAAGATTTTTTTTTTTTTTTTGAGAGAGAGAGAGAATTTTTTAATATTTATTTTTTAGTTTTCGGCAGACACAACATCTTTGTTTGTATATGGTGCTGAGGATCGAACCCGGATGCCAGGCGAGCGCGCTACCGCTTGAGCCACATCCCCAGCCCTTCTGTTATTTTTAAATGATCAATAAGAACTAAAGTTCATCTTAGGGGTTTTTCAGCATGCACAAGGCCCCAGGTTCAGTGGGTAGCACCAATAAATAAATAAATTAGAGATTTTTTAAAAAGTGATAGCCATTAAAGTAGAGGTTATTTCTGAATAAGACTTATGTCTTATAACTTTGCATTTTGAATAATCTCTATATCTCTATTCTGGGTTGTCAGAGCCCAGCAGTGATGCTTTGTAAAGGCTAGGTTATTCATGAAGTGCATGGCTCCAGGGACCACAGACTTGCTTGCAAAATCCAATGTGCACAAAGAAGGCAAAGGAAGGAAAGGTAGTTCCTGAATTTAACAAGTCCCATGCATGAAACATTCAATGAGAACCTCAAGTATGGCAGATGCTGGGCAGAATAGTGGGGACGCCGTTCCTGGAAGAGCCCTGGCCCACACTGGGAAGCCCCGGTGTTGATACCACTGAAAGCACATACTCCCACCCTACGTAGAGGCAGGTGTGCCTGCAGCAGGCTGAAGGTCAAAGCAGGCTTGCTCCTAGCCTTGGCTGCCTGTAGAATCACCCGGACAGCTTAAAACCCAGAGGTTCTGAAGCCACCCCTTAAAAAAATAAAAGTGCCCAGGTGGGTAAAATGTTCAGTCAGGGTCAATAACCAATGACAGAGAGCAAAGCCCCTGAAACAAACACACACACACACACACACACACACACACACACACACACGCTTATGGCACCAAAAATACAGCTTGAGCCCCCAGTTTCCAATAAAAAAAAAAATAAACGGTAGGAAACGCCCATTTCCCCAGGGCGGAGCAGACTGTCCTTGACACTCCAGTTCCTGGTGAATGAGCTATACAAAGTTCGTTTTTTTATCAGTGTGGACATTGTTTATCAGTGTGGACATAAACAGAGGAAGAGGAAGGGAAGTTACAACATAACTTTCTCTAAAACGCCTGTTCATTAATGTTCTCATCCCCATTGAGTTTATGGGAACAAAATACCAGAAGATTCTCACCATGTTGTAAGAAGCTTTGAAAGTCAAAATTAAAATTTCATGCTGTCATGGGATTACTGGTTCACATACTGTTTTCTAGAAGTGAAGACAAAGCAACACAAAGAACAGGGGTGTCTACTAGGAGAGTCACAGGGTAGTAACTCCCAAGAAGGACATTGGTTTAAATGATTCTTCACGATTCCTTTTCTTCTTTTTCCAAAGTGGCCCACTTTTTCTTTAACTATCAAGCTGAAAAGAGAATGTTTTTTAACAACTTGAATGTTCTAGATAGAGACCTTAAAAGCTATTCCAAACACGTATTATTCTATAACCTTTGTATGCTAATATTTAGGGAGATTTTTCGAAAGCTCTCATTCCAACAAA
This sequence comes from Marmota flaviventris, assembly GCF_047511675.1. Taxonomy (NCBI): domain Eukaryota; kingdom Metazoa; phylum Chordata; class Mammalia; order Rodentia; family Sciuridae; genus Marmota; species Marmota flaviventris. The sequence continues at coordinate 4,624,534 of NC_092518.1, read as the reverse complement.
TAGTGAAATTTCATTCAGGAGAAAGCTTTCCTGCCTCTGCTCCACTCCACCTGAAAATAAGTACTTCAAAAAGAAAGAACAACAAGAGACAGAGAGAGAAAGGAAGGGAAAAAAAAAAAAAAAAACCTGGCCTACTCCTCACAGGAAAGCAAACCCCATCCCACCCCTTCCCAATCCTGAGAATATCTCAGGGAGCAGGCTGCTCAAGTGTCACCCCACAGAAGAATCTGGGGAGTGTTTTCCTTGGAGCATCTCTCCCTACACTCACACAGGTAATTGACATCCTGATAGAAGAAATCAGCCACATCATCCAGCCCAGCCAGGCTAAGACCCTGCACAGTTCAAAGAAACGGAATTCTTGCACACTGGGGTCACAGAAGCTCAGCAGAGCTATTGATCAGCTTGCAGCATTCCAATACCCCAAATGCTTTTCCAGCTTTCCTCCACAGTGGGCACCAGGAGCTTGCTAAGAAAGATTTCACGCAATTACTTTTGTCCAAAGGAATGATTCCTTGGGAAGAAGGGAGGGAGGGGAGGAGGAAGGGAAAAATCCATGGAAAATTTCTAGGTCTATGTATCCCAGCTTACACGTTCCCTTTTCTTGCTGGAAACAGACAGTCTTTTAATTTTTAAACTGTTCTTTAAACCAAAAAGATTATGGGGATACAGAATGTAAGTGAACATCATTCACTAAATGTTGAGGCTGGGTGGGGGTGTAGCTCAGTAGTAGAACACTTGCCTAGCGTGTGAGAAGCCCTGGGTTCCATCCCCAGCACTACAGAAAAACAAAGTCTTAAAAGTTTCCACATGGAAATATAGAGCAAAATTTCATGATACCCACCAAACATAAGCCCCCCCCCCAAAAAAAAAAGCTTTGTATGGATTCTGCTTCTTATTGGAAAAGGTACAGAATAGAAACTGATTATGTTTTCATGACATACTGTATGATTTTATGTGAACTGAAGTCTTGACTACAAAAATAAGATTCCATTTCTTTTTTTTCTTTTTCTTTTTCTGAGGTGCTGTGCTGAGCCACACCCACAATCTAAGATGTCATTTCTTGTGGCACCAATTCAAATTTTAGTGATTAACAAGAAACTTCAGAACTGCAAAAGGAAAGGAGGAGGAGGGGGGAGGGGGAGGCAGAGGAGAAGAAGAAAATTTATGAGAAAAAAAAATTGAAAAGATTTATTTGATCCCGTAACAATAGCTTTTATTCGAGAGTGCAAGTAATTTGGTAGTAGTCACAAAATTAGAATGATTATTGCCAGGCACAGCAGTGCACACACGCCTATGATTCCTGTGACTTAGGAGGCTGAGGTAGGAAGATTGCAAGTTCAAGGCCAACCTCAGCAACTTGGTGAGAACCTTTCTCAAAATAAAAAATAAAAAGGGCTGGGGATGTAGCTCAGTGGTTAAATGCCTCGAATTCTATCCACAGTTACATACTCCCCCCAACATACACACAAAAAAGGGAATGATTATTGCTCTGTGCAAAATTAGGTGGTTTTGATGAGTGACAGTTTTATACTGATTATTTATACTGGATCACAACTTGAAGTAGAATTACAAGGCAAATATGGCTTTAAATGCTACCACTGGAATTAGATCCCCAAAGCTTAGGAAATGAACACAAAGATCTTTAGTGTTTTCTAGATTATAGTAGATTTTTAAATCACCTTCTTAATTAAGCACAAAGAAAAGTGTCATCCCTTAAAACAGTGAAAATACTTCCAATAAAGATACACTTTTAGAGGTAGGAATGTAGCTCAGTACATCCTTACCATGTGCAAAGACCCAAGTTTGACCACCAGTACAAAAAAAAAAAAAAAAGATACCTTTCACAGCTGTTTGTTAATGGTAGGGACAACCTCTTATTTGCTGTCTTCTCATTTCTTGAGCTCCAAAAATTTTGATTATCACATTGAATCCCTACCAGGCATGAATGGCTGCATGTTATTTTTAGAAAGAAAAGAAAGGCTCTAATCTTCCCTTTCAGGAAAGACCCACCCACACTTCTCATGTATTTGTGGCATCCTTATGACTTTCATTTCATAAAAAAGGAGGAAATTTAAATCAAAGTGACCCAAATGTTTTGGCTAGATAACTATTCTTTAACAATTCTAATTCTCAAAAAAATGAAGTCCTAGCTCTTCTTTTCCTTTTTTGGCAGGGTTGGGGATGGAGCCCAGGGCTTCGTGCATGCTAGGCAAGCGCTCTACATTGAGTTGTATTATCTCCCGAAAAGGAGTCTTCTCCAATAAACTGCTTCCTTCCCTCCGCAAGCAGTTAGGACTGAGCATAGACAATGCACACTGCCCCAGTTTGCAGGAGCCCTCAAGGAAGGGACAGAGGCCCTGGGGAGGCCCAGCCCCCCCTGGAGGCACCTGAGCACACCTGCTCCACGTGTCCCTGAGCAAGCATGTTGAGGCAGCACCTGCCACAGCTCCAACTGTATCTGGGCACAGAAAAGAGCTGGGTCTACAGCAGACTCACCATTGCTTCTGTGAGTCAGAGGAGATGCCAACTGCCCCACACATGGCACAGATGGAAGAACCAGCACCCTTGTTACTAACCCCTGCTCAGCCATGCCCTCCACACAGCAGGTGGGATGCAGGGAAGGGAGAGGTGAGTAAAAACTGCAGACACACTCCTACCTTCAGAGCTATCCCCAGCATCCTCCACCCAAGGCAGGAGGATGGTAAATTCAAGGCCACCCTGGGCAACTGAGTGACACCCTGTCTCAGTCTTAAAATAAAATAAAAAGCACTGGGGATGTAGCTTAGTTTTAGAGCAACTTTGGGTTTAGCCCTCAGTACTGAAAAGAAAAAAGAAAAAATATATACATATATGTGGAGAAAACAAATGAAAGAAACGTCTAGGTGCAGTAGCATGCCAGTGGCTTGGGAGGCTAAGGCAGGAGGATTGCTAGTTCAAAGCCTGCCTCAGCAACTTAGTGAGGCCCTAAGCAAGACCCTGTCTCTAAATAAAACATTTTAAAAAGGGCTGGAGATGTGGCTCAATTATTAAATATTCCTGGGTTCAATTCGAAAGAAAGAAAGAGAGGAAAGAAATTCAGGTTGGCCTCCCTCCCCACCCACCCACCCACCCACCCTGAGTAAAGAAACTCAAACACTGCCCAGTCCGTCCACCTTTAATCAGAGAGTGTGCAGAATGGCCATGCTTACTAGAAGAAACTTTAAAACAGCCCAAGATCAGAATATTCTCAGGGCTACAAGGTCTGGAAGTAAGTTGGACTAGGGAAACGCTGAACCGCTGGACAGTCCTCCTGCAGAGCTCAGCCAAACAGCTCAGTGCTACCTGGGCCAAAGTGTGCCTTCCTCCCAAGACCAGCCACCATCAATCAGGATCTTGCCCTCCACACTTGCTGGGCCACTCCCCTCCATGACCTTCCTGCGATACTGAAACCTAGTCACAAAAGGATCTCAGAAGTAGCTAACAGAGAAAAATGCCATCTTGGCAAGAAGTAGACAGTCCAGGGTATGCCCAGGTCCCAGTCCCCAGGGAGAACCTTCAACAAGGTTTCCTTTAAATATGTGAGTGTACCTCATTGCCACCTTACCAGTGATCTGGAAAAGTGGAAACAAAGTCAGGTTGCTGTATCCACTGTATTCTGTGTGCCTTACTTCTTTCTCAGCTGGAGAAGGGAGTATTTTTTTCCCTCCTCCTTCTTGTTTCAGTTTAGACCAGTACACTGGGTTTAGTCTGACTTTATTTCCACTGTACATAACATGGCATATCGCTGGGAGGCCTCTGGAAGTATGATTTTGTAATGCCTTCATGATATGCCTCAGCCTTGGTTTTTAGAAATACCCAAGGCCTTTTCCTTTAGTCCCTCTGCAGTCACAGCTTCTCCACAGGCCCCTGTGGCCCAGACTCATGGAAAACAGTGCTCCTTTGTGACCTGCTGGGTTTTCATTTCAGCCTTTCAGAGCAGGGGGTGTGTCGTTCATGTCCCATTGGTAGGACATGTGCTTAGGGAGCACAGGGCCTAGGTTCCATCCCAGTCCTGGGAATGCTCTGACCCTGGCCCCCTAATTCCCATACCTGAAGCAATGCAGGCCCTGTTACCAGAATGAATGCTTGGATACCAGCAGTTCAAGTGCCCTTTTACAAGATGGCCATCCTGCACTATCAAATCTCTATTGAGTGGGCTTCAATGTGTTAGGTATGGCCCCAGGACTAGCTATGACCATTCTCGGGGAACCTAGTGCAGAGACCTTCACAAGACCTTGAACAGGCTAGAATGTTTTGTTTTTCTTTCTTTGGGGGCCTGGGGATGGAATCCAGAGCCTTGTGCATCCTAAGTACATGTCCTACCACTGAACTATTCCTCCTACTCTGAAAAGCTAGGAATGAAAACCCAGTTTCTTCATTTGTTAGTTGTAACCCTGAGTGCAGAAGCCTTCCCTGGGCCCTATCTCCATAGAAAAAGTATTAAAATTGCATTTTATGCTTGCGTTAACATTAAGATAGATACATTAATCTACATCATATGAAAATTACATATTTGTCACTTAAACGAATCTAGCTTGATGATATATATTTGTTCTATATGTATTATATATTACATAGAATAACATTTAATATTAAAACAATATATTTCAAAACATTTTCTTGGCTGGAGATAGAGCTCTAAGGTAGAGCATTTGCTTAGCATGCATGAGGCCCTGAGTTTATCCCCAGTACTACAAAGCAAAAAAATAAGTAAAAATAAAAATTCTAGAACCAAAAGTTCATTTCTCCTTATGAAAATGAAGCCATTTTCAATAAGCCCCAGAGTATACCTGCTGTGCTGAGTGAAGATATTACCTGCTACAAGGTTAGGAAAATACCTAACATCTCTAAGCCTAACTCTCCTCACTAGTGTCTTAGGCTGTTCTAGCTGCTATAACAAGAATACATAGACTTATGCCAGGCATGGTGGAGCATACCTGTAATCCCAGTGGCTTGGGAGGCTAAGGTAGGAGGATCATGAGTTCAAAGCCAGCTTCAGCAACTTAGCAAGGCATAAACAACTCAGTGAGACCCCTGCCTCTAAATAAAATACAAAAAGGGGCTGGGGGCTGGGGCTGTAGCTCAGTGGCAGAGCACTACTCACCTTGCACGTGTGAGGTACTGGGATTAATCCTCAGCACCACATAAAAATAAACAAATAAAATAAAGGCATGCTGTCCATCTACAACTACAAAAAAAAAAATAATAGCACTGGATTCCTTTTTAAAAAGGGCAGGGGGCTAGGGATGTGGCTCAGTGGTTAAGTACCCCTGGGTTCAATCCCCAGTACCAAAAAAAAAGAAAAGAAAAAGAAAAAATATATAGACTTCATGGCTCAGAAATAAGAAATACATTTTTTTCATTTTTTCCCTACTTTTTAGTTGTAGACAGACACAATACCTTTATTTTATTTATTTTTATGTGGTGCTGAGGATCAAAACCAGTGCCTCACATGTGCCAGGCAAGCGCTCTACCACTAAGCCACAACCCCAGCCCAAGAAATGCATTTCTTACAGTATATTCCAGAAATGTATTTCTCACAGTTTTGGAGGTCCAAGATCAAGACAGGCTAAGCATTTCTCAGTTCATGGATGGCATCTTCTCACTATATCCTCACACAATAGAAAGGGTACCAAGGACACTGTTATACCAAGCCCCCATTCATGAGGGCTCTACCTTATCACCTGTTAAAGACCCCACCTCCTAATACAAAATTGTGGAGGCAAGGATTTGAATACAGAAATTTGGGTGGAGGAAGGATAGGAATGTTCAGACCACAGCACCAATACAAACCTACCCTGAAGGGCTACTTCAGATGGAACACAGTGGTAGAGCCATGTATTTAGTATGCATGAGGCCCTGGGTTTAATACCTAGCACTGCAAACAAAAACAATAACAAAACTACTCAGAAATGCTATGACATTCACATAAAATTAACCAGTGATTGAAACATTATGGATGCTATTTGGATTCTAGCTGCACAACTTCAACACTGCATGACTTGGTGATACCAAGATATGACAATTCCCAGTGCCCAAGACTTTGTGGCATAATGCACAATGATTAGCATACAATAGGTGCTCAGTACGGACCAGGTGTCATTTTCTAATGCTGTACTGGGACTCCAGATCAGCCAGTGCCAGCAAGAGTAGAATGGAAACTCATTCTCAGTGGTCAGTGTTTAAAAGACAGCTGCCCCCTCCAACTCACCACAACCATTCTCCAGACACCATTCTTCAGACCCTTCAGACTACTAGCTTTTCCCACAGCAGTTTGGTGCCATATATGTAACAGGCAACAAATGAGAAATGATACTGTGCCAAAACCTGCAAGCCTTTTACTAGGTCATTTCAAGCACCAGAAACCAACTCTTACACATCAGTTGAAAGGCAATTTGCTAAGATGCTACCAGAAACATGGGTGAAGTCTTTGGTGAAGGGTTGAAAAAATGGTCCAGAAACAAGGTGGCCTGAGACTGAGAGGCTGACCTTTCAGGTCACAGAATCCAGGCTCTTGTCTCAGCCACCTGGCCTGTCAGCCACAGCAGGATGGTCACAGAGGTGACCTTCCCTTAAGGACAGAGTCCCTTGTATTTATGCACATACTCAAGCTCCCAAGTGCTGGATGTAAAAATGTAAGTCACACATCTACTTTCTTTGCACCCCAAGGAAATGGCCCCCCGGGCCCCCACCTTTCTAAAGACCTCATTCAATGGGAGTTACCACAGGGAGGACAGGAACAAAAAGAAGGGGTACTCTGACCATAGGCCATCATATACCACAGAATGGTCTCGTTCCTCCCACCAAGGGAGTGTCTAGTGGATCCAGCACACCTTCCTCAACACAGCTCAGTGATACATACTTGCCCAGCATGCACAAGGCTCTTGGTTCCATCCTCAATTCCCCCTACCCCCCAAATCAAAGATTTTTAGCTGCCCCTCTATTCAACACACTCATGTACACCACCAGCTATCATGAGCTTGTGCTATCCAAACAGCAGCAGATTAGTTTAAAAGTACTCTTCTTTCCCTTGGTGCAGAATTGTTTCATGGTCTGCCAAAGCCCAGGTATGCCCATGGAACATACTGCATGCATGAGCACCATCTGCTGCATGTCATCATAGAGGAGAAAAAAGTGATATCTGTGTACTGAGGTGATCTGTGCAGCAACTCTGAGAGTTGGCTGTGTTTAATTGCAACAATTAACAATGTGCATATGTTTAGTAAAATCCAAACTGCATTTATCAGCATCTCACAGGAACCTCCTAGCCCACTGGTCTCCAGGCTGTGAGATCAATGATTAGTGAGGTCCATGAAGGGCACTATGGGAATACTGTGCATAATCAGGGAGGGAGGATCAGGAGCTACTCTCCTGAGTGGTGCAATATGAGAGAAGCCTTCCACAAAATTATGAATGTCTCAGAAACAAACCTGGCAAAGCCTCAAATAATGTAGGATGTTAAGGGACCAACAAATCCTTCTCCATATTTCACCATCTGAACGTATCACCTAGGGATCTTGTTACAAGTAATAATTCTGTTTCTGTAGGTCTGACACAGGGTCTGAGATTCTGCACTTCTAAGGGACTGCTGGTCCAAGGATAAAAATCTGCCTGACAAAAGTATAAAGCAACAGGGAGTTCCTATAACCCCAGGGGTTCGGGAAGCTGAGGCAAGAGGATCCAAAGTTCAAAGCCAGCCTTAGCAATCTAGTGAGGCCCTAAGCAACTTAGCAAGACCCTGTTTCAAAATAAAAAATATGGGCTGGGGTTGTGGCTCAGCGGGAGAGCGCTCACCTCGCACGTGGGAGACCCTGGGTTTGATCCTCAGCACCACATAAAAATAAATGAATAAAGTAAGGGTATTGTGTCCAACTGCAACTAAAAAATAAATATTAAAAAAAAAAAAAAAAAAGAACTGGGAATGTGATTCAGTGGTTGAGCACCCCTCAGTTCAATGTCCAATACCAAAAAATAAAAAGGAAGGCAGGAAGGCAGGCAGTAAAGCGGAGTGGGGGTATGGGTTTGATCCTCAGCACCACAACAACTAAAAAAAAAAAAAAAAATACTTAAAAAAAAAGAAAAAGTATAAAGCAGAGCTGTCCAACAGAAATGAGAGACAGACACAAACACCACACACACACACACACACACACACACACACACACACATTTTAAGTGGTTTAGGAAGCACACTTAAAAAAGTAAAAATAGGGACTGGGATTGTGGCAGTGGTAGAGTGCTTGCCTAGCATCTGTGAGGCACTGGGTTCGATTCTCAGCACTGCATATAAATAAATAAAAGTCCACTGACAACTAAAAAATATTTTTTTAAAAATAAAAAGATATTAATTTTAATAATTTTACTTATTTAACCCAATGTTGTCAGAATATGATCATTTGCACATCATCATATACAATACAAAGTAGTTATTAATGAAATATGATACATCGGTGTTGTTTCACACTAACTCTAACATCCAGTGTGTATAACTTACAGTTAAAATATCAGTGGTCAGCAGTCACATATGACAAGTGGTCACCATATCAGACAATTCTGGACAAAAGAACCAAGGTAACAGATGAGACTGGGACACAGGGAGGAAAATTTTTAATATGCTGGGTAAAGTATTATGTGACAAGTTAGTAGCAAATGGTGGTGAAAAATAGAAGCAAAAATATAAGGAACTTTCTACACCCAGCTGAGGTGTTTTAGAAGGAGTTCCTGAGGTCTTTCTGGTAAGGGCATGAAAACCACTTTGGTGTTCTGGCACATACATTGCTGGTGGTCTGGAATAGTCTGCACAGACAAGGATTATGTTAGAGACTATTGTGATTAACCAGGCAAAGATTAACAGAAACGATCACACTGGAAATGGAAAAGAAGCAAAAGTCCCAAGATATTTAGGCACCAAAGGGATTTTATGATCAGTTTGCTATGGAAAGTGAAAGGCAGAGAGGCATGAAGGATGAATTCTGGGTTCAGTGATGAATCCATGGTGGAGATTAGAAATCAGGCATGGTGGTGCACATCTGTAATCCCAGAGACTCCAGAGACTGAGGCAGGAGGATCTAAAGTTCAAGGCCAGCAAAGGCCCTAAGCTTAGCGAGACCCTGTCTCAAAATTTAAAAATAAATCAATTTTTAAAAAAAAAAAAGTTTGTAAGAGCTGGGGCTGTGGCTCAGCGGTAGTGCACTTGCCTGGCATGTGTGAGGCACTGGGTTCGATTCTCAGCACCACATAAGATAAATAAAGGTCTATCAACATCTTAAAAAAAAAAATTTTTTTTTAATTAGAAATTGAGGACAGGGATTAGAGAAGGTAAAAGAACAATTTCCATTTGGATCATGCTGCATTTGAGGGATCTTAGCAACACACACAGGCATTCCCAGAGTTCAGAAGAGCAGCTGAGACTGCACATGTAGATATGAGTGTCTATATGCACATTTCAGTTCAAGAAGCACAGGAGACCCCCCCCCCCCCTAGACAACCCTTCCAGAGAAATCAACATTCCAGCAAAGGGCAAAGGAAATGAGCCCGTAGAGGTCACTGCAAAAATAGTTCAAAAGAAAAGGAGACTGAGTTTCTTTTTTGTTGTGTGTGTGTGTGAATTAAACATCTTTTTCAGAACTACAATTACAGCATGGGTAATCTGAGAATTAAACTCTCTATAAAAACAAAGGGAGTTCCTCTTCAGGGCACAAGAAGGAGCACCCATTCCCAGAAAGCAACAAAGAATGCAAAAGTATCTTTGTGGTTGAAATTTCACAAATATGCAGAATGGTATGGGGTTTTAATTACTCTTCTCCAAAACACCAGCCCCTGAAGATGGGGAGGGGGAGTGAAGATAACTCTACCACCCCCAGCTCATAAACCCTAAGTGGGATCCACTGTGTACAAACTTCTGTTGTTAAATCAACAGAAAATAAATATGACTGGAGCAGAAGCAAGCCTGTCTTTTTAAGTCCAGATGTTTTCTTTCCAAACTTCAAGATTTAGGGCCTCAAAAACATAATGAAAATGTTAAGAAAAACTGCACATACCAAAACATAACAGAAACCCAGTTGCTGCAAAAACTGACATTTTGATCAACCTAAAGTACTTTGTTTTCCAGAAACAAAGTAGGGTTTTTCGTGTGTGTGTATAATATGCCCATCTAGAAAAGGTTAAATTACAAAACTTAATATGTTCCATGATAACAAAATATCATTTGTTTTTTATTTTCTTTTTCTTCCTTCTGGTGGTGCTAGAGACGGAATCCAGGACCTTGTGCATACTAGGAAAGTGCTTTACTAGCACTGAGCTACACCCCCAGCCCCAAATGTCACTTTTTAACATTTCAAGTGTCATATAAAAACTTAAAACTTCCTTTAATCTATGAACTGATCCCAAAGACTCTTGACAATGTAATTTTTCCTCTTTTTTTGCAGTGCTAGGGACTGAACCCACAGTCTCATGCATGCTAGGTAAGCACTTTAACAATGAGCAGCTACATTCCTAGCCCTTGACAATGTAATTCTTAAGAATTACCATCAATCAATGAATAAGTGGGTCTAACAATTCAAAGCAAAGCATTCAATAGAGGGAAGGGAAATTAATATAGTTGTACTTCCACAAATAAAATGCTTATCTAAGTATGTGGACTACTGTTAAGTCTCTTCCTTTAATTTGTTTTCAATATTGTCTTAGTGTTTTTACAATGAATAAAAATAAAAAGAGAACACTACCCTTATAACTTTATAAGCATATGTACAATGAACACTGATAAATATCTTTGTGTTTACAAAGTTACACATATATGTACAATTAACAAAGGGGCAGAATTTCCTCAGCTTCAGAATCTGCCAGCCATCAGCAAAGAATCACCTTCACCTGCACTGCAAAACCAGAGAGGGTTGCAGCTCCAAGCATCCAGGCCCTGGGGCCCCATAAGGTTTCCTAACTCTTTCTCCTTAGGTGACATGGTACCTGGAACAAATGAGGCCCTCCTTCTCCACTTCCTAGGCATCCTCCCCAGCCCACTGCCAGCTCTACCTTCCTCCTGAAGCCAGCTGTACTTGGCCCTCATCTTCATCTCCTTTCCCACTGCTGGTCTAACTCCTGTACTTGTGTGCTATTCCTCAGGGGAAGAAAAAGTCTACCATACAGGATTATAATTAACTAATCTGATAACAGCCCTTAATGATGACTTAAAGTGTACCCCTCCCAGGCAAAATGTTCTGCACTTAAACCCACGTGGTTAGGAAGGACAGAAGAGCCAGGAGAAAGGTCCAATCCCTGAAACCATTCCAACAGCCCACCCACCTCTGCCTCTGGCCAGCCCTACCTGACGACTCTACACTAGGCATCCTCCCAGCCTCCTGCCCTACCTCTCCAGAGCTCCCAGGCAATCATCTGCAGGGAAGGGAAGGGAAAACATGACAGAGGGAAAATCAAATTATCAGCTCAGAGAAAGAAAAGACTGGGGTGGAAAGACTGGGTGTGAAAGTCTCAATTTAAAATGTGGAGGCAATAAGCTACATGCTAATTGGACACCCACAGGGATTCCTTCAACAAACTGAAGAGTCACACTGGCTCATGGGGTATAAATAAAGTCTATATTTTTTCTCTCAAAGTGGAATGTAAACTTTTGATTTGTCTCAAGATTTCTTTTGCTAGAATAGGCTGACACAGCAAGTTATCCAAGAACCAAAACACAACACTGGTTTATTTCTGGCTCATAAAATGGTACATCCATGACAAGTCACCTACTCTGTCATTCAGGAACCTGTGCTAGTAAGGCAAGCTGGGATATAAAAATGGTAGACATCGCTTACTCAAGCACTCCCCTGGGTAACACTGTCACATGGCCACACCTACCTGCAAGAGAAGCTGGGATACAGAGTCTAACACATGCCCACTAGGAAGAGAAGATACCGACTTCGGCAGCTGTACACCCTGAAAGATTTTCTACTGCCAAAGAGTGAAGAAATGGAGTCTGTTGTCACAGGCATATTTAATGTTCATCTTTTCCACTGTTTTCACTTCCTAAAAATCACCTTTTAAAAATGTTTTCTTACCAGACACGGTGGCCCATGCCTGTAATCCCACTGACTCGGCTGATTGAGGTAAGAGGATCTCAAGTTTAATGTCAGCCTCAGCAAGACTATGTCTTAAAATAAGTAATAAAAAGGGTTGGGGATGAACCTCAGTAGCAGAGCTCCCCTGGTTACAATCTCTAGTACACACACACACACACACACACACAAAATCCTATTATTCTGACTATCATATGATCTAAAAAATCATAAATATTATAATGAAAAGAAAAAACAGTATTATTTTTAAGTGGTTTAAAAGGAGGGGTTTAAGTGGTTTGGAAGGTGGGGAAGAAATAATCACTTTTAGTGGACTATATATAACACAAGACGATATCCTGGAGCTGGCAATAGATGCATCTGGTAATTAAATGCATTCCTATAAACCCATACTAAACAGTTAAAACCAGTCACAAAATCATATGCCATTCAAAACCTAGCTATGAATCTGTCTATACTATATGGGTCATTCAATAAATTTATATTTCTAAAATAGTGTTCCAAATACTTCCTTAACCCATACCCCCAATGCCCACCAGTGGTACCAAGGATTGAACCCAGAGGTATTTTACCACTGAGCTACATCCTCAACCTTTCTTCATTTTTTACTTTGAGAGAGGGCTTTGCCAAGTTACCCAGGCTGAACTTAAACTTGCAATCCTCCTGCCACCACCTCTGTAATTGCTGAAATTACCAGTGTACATCATCATACCCAGCCAAGTTTCCCAAATTCTTAATGAATTCTTAATGAATTCATTAGGGAAACGGAGGGAGGAGAGTTAAGAAGGAATTCAAATTTATTACAGCTAGTTTTACACACTGCCTCACTTAATCCCCATGTTAATACAATAAAACAGAAGTGATTCTAGTTTGATGGACTGAAGGATTAAGGATTAGATAAACCGAGGGGAGCTGGAGGTGTAGTTAGTGGTAGAGCCCGTGACTAGCATATGTGGAGCACTGGGTTCAATCCTCAGCACCACATAAAAATAAATAAAGATATTGTGTCCTTCTACAACTACATCTAAAAATAATAATAACTTTAAAAAAAAGATTAGATAAGCCTAGAAACCAAATGCAAGATCCAGCTTCAGACATAAGCAAGCACTGCCACTTACTACTAATGGTGACCTTCCCTCCAAACTGGAACCACTGTGGTCAGAGAAGGGGACAGAGATGGGCACTCTCACCCAGGCGAGCACGACAAGGGTCCCCTCCATTGGCAGACTTCCCATCACCTCTAAATATGCTCTGTACAAGAAATTTATTAGGTAGAGAAAAAGTTACTATCTGACATGGCCAGTTCAGAAGGAAATGATCTGAAGCCCATGGCCTTAGAGGAGTCCACAGAAGAGCCTCACCAGAACACTTGCCCACATGCACAGAGCCTCCTTTATTTTGGGCAACATACTCTTCAATACCAGTAGATGGCCAAGAAGCACTAGGCATTTGAAGGAAACTACTATGGGAAAAGAGAGAAGCCAAAGCAAACAATGAAAGTAGAGTTTGGAAATAGACTCTACGTGGAAAGATAACTTGGTAGAAACCAGCTTACTATTATCAGAGAAAAGAACGAACCATGAAACAATGTCAGTACCATATATAAAAGGAACATCCAAAAAACAACATTTTGGAATGTGGAAAAAAAAGAGTATATACATTTAAGACTCAAAGGAAGGATTGGAAAATGAGGTTAAACAAAATCTCCTAGAAATCTAGAACAAAAATACAAAGAACTGAAAAATAAGTTTAGAGCCAGTCAAAAGGATGAAAAGTCTGATGTCCCTCCAGCAATACTGTGCATCAAAAGGAGACCACCTTCAGAGTGCTAAGAGATGCTGGGAGCCATTAGCCAAGTAGGTATGACAATTTCCAGAGACAGTCTCCAACAGAGACTTTACCAAACCATGAAACTTCTCAAGATAAAATTATGACATTTGCTGATAGTGAAGGTCTCAAAAGATGACACACTCTGTATTTGAATATAAGAGATGTTTCATAATTGAAGAAGATTTGGGAGATGAATCAATAGTAAGTAGACAGGAAATTAAGCAAAGAAAAAGTATCATTAATCCCAGCAACTGCAAAATATTGTGCAGGAAAAATAATAATAAGTATGTATCCCCAGACTCAAGAGTGATAGCATTTGTAATGAAAACAATATAGTATTGGGAATGTGGTTCCCATGGCAGAGCGTAGGTGAGATTCTGGGTTGGAGCCCCAGCACTACAAAAAGAAAAAATAAATAAAATTTTAAAAATAAGTACAATGGGGCTGGGGATGTGGCTCAAGCGGTAGTGCGCTCGCCTGGCATGCGTGCGGCCCGGGTTCGATCCTCAGCACCACATACAAACAAAGATGTTGTGTCCGCCGAGAACTAAAAAATAAATATTAAAATTCTCTCTCAAAAAAAAAAAAAAGTACAAGAGAGCTATAAAATCTTTGGTTTAACTCAATGATAGAGTGCTTGCCTGGTGTGCACCAGGCCCTGGGTTAGACCCCCAGCCCGAAAACAATGTCAACACTGAATACTGTTAACTCACTGCTCCTCTAAGAGGGCTATTTTGCCCCCAAGGGATGACTGGCAATATCTGGAGATAGGTGGAGGGGTGTGACTAGCACCTTGTGGGAAGAGGCCAGGGAGGCTACTACAAAAGACAGTCTCACAACTGAGAATTATTTGGGCCAAAATGTCAGCAGCGCCAAGGCTGAAAAAAAAAAAAAATTCTCTTCCAAACAAAATTATGATGTAATTACATTGAGAGTGCGAGGGGTTAAAAAAAATGTAGCTGGGAGAAGGCACGCTGGCAGTTAAAGAGTGTGGGGGAAGGGCTGGGGATGTGGCTCAAGCGGTAGCATGCTTGTGGCCCAGGTGCGGCCCGGGTTCGATCCTCAGCACCACATACAAACAAAGATGTTGTGTCCGCTGAAAACTAAAAAATAAATATTAAAATTCTCTCTCTCTTTAAAAAAAAAAAAAAGAGTGGGGGGAAATCTAAACCGTAACCTCCTATAGGGGGAAGAACAAAACACCAACAAAAGTGGCAGCTATATACAATGCAAACCCACTGTTTAAGGATAGAGATGGCTGTGCCAAAAGACACAAGTTCAACGGCTGTCTCTAGGGAGGGGAGCTGTTGGTATGTAACAACTCAGAAGAGTCTTTTGATTATTTACTCTGTGCAAGAGCCACTTTGATTAACATAAAAACAAACTATCAAAAAGATACATTTTTTGACACTTTGTCTCCTTTCTTCTTCCAGTAAGTAAGCCTTTCAAGGGCACACAATCTACCCAGCCTGGTTTCTCCTTGACCTCAGTATTTGCCTTTGATCTGAAAATCTTATTCACTTTTGGCCAAAAGAAAGGTAACCCCTACCCTTCCTAGCCAATCCAGAACACTGTTTTTCTGCCATCTTCATACAACAGATGCAGTCAACATCACTTGCAACTTAATACTTAGGGATTAAAAAAAAAAAAAAAGTTACCTTTTCAATTCAGAAAACCTAGCTTAAGGTTCAACTATAGTGAGGTTAGTTTTCTGAGTTGTTTTTTGTTTTGTTTTATTCTTGCCCTAGTGGGGATGGAATCCAGGGCCTCATACATGCTAGACAAGTGTCTACCACTGACTAAACCCCCAGTCCCAATTATTTTTTAATGATAAACCATCTTCGTTTCCCCAACAAGAAGTCTACATTCATTCATATCCATAAAAGGAGAAGGCTCCATCTCCTACAATGCAAATTTTTGCTCAAACAAGGTAACAGGAAAATAATTCTTTCAAACTATACCCTCCTTGTATCAGAGGCTGACAGTGCTTTGTTAGTTTGTTTTGCTTGTTTGGGGTGGAGCTGGGGATAGAAGCCCCACACATGCTAGGCAAGTACTCTACCACTGAGCTACATCCCCCAGTCCCGGTCAATTTTTTTTTTTTTTTTTTTTTTTTTTAAGGTCTAAAAGAGTACATGGAATTCAGAGTTCTCTCAAAATCCTTGTTGTGGGTTAAAATTTTTAGCTCACATATGTAAGAAAAGCTGTGGCTTGTAGAAACCTGTAGAATTTCTGCTCAAAGTGTTGCCCTACTCCTACCTGGTCTTTGAAACTAAAAGACAACCTGAATAAAAAGACTATTCAGCCTTCATACCCTAAAATTATCTTGTAGAATCTCTCCACATGCCCAGGGTGCAAAAAAAAAAAAAATCCACACAGCCTAGGGCTTTCCTCCTCTGCCCCTAAGAGCTTGGTCACAAATCCAGGTTTATCTGCATGCTGACAGTAAACAACCTTGGGAGAGGAGACAAGTCCAAACTGTATTTCTTTAAATTAAAAAAAAAAAAAAAAAAACAGCCCTCCCCAAGTGAGGAGCCCAGTTTCTTTGGCCATGAAATACAAAAATGGTTAAGAAACCCTAGCTCATTATGACAAGGTGAAAACTACTATTTGTTATTCCACATTTAGCTCTCAGGAGAACTAGTTTTTCCCCCCCAACAGACAGATGTTAGGACATGTTAAGAAATACTCATAACTGAGCCACGAAGACCAAATTCAGCATGGTTCAGAAGTGTGATACATAGCTTAAGTTATAGCTTTTCATAATCCTCGAAGCCTCTGGATTTATAGGTGTGAGTCAAGCACACTAATGTCTCAAAGAGGAAGAATCCTCCACCCGTTGAACCTCAAAGCCTCCAGGTACCAGACCTTGGAAAAGAACTTTAAAAGGCAGTTTGCCACCCCCCTGTCCAAAACATCTCTGGAGGAACAAGGATTAGAATTCAGCAGGGCCAAGTTAATTTGAAGGCTGGGAAAGGGTAATAAAGATCTATTTGAAAGCCGGTTGGCAAGGAAGGTCTCCCAACTGAAAAGGTCTTTCAGCACAGGAAAGAAACTCACCTCATGTTTTTTAAGCATACTATTAATTCTCAAGTACAAATGAGCCTTTAGAAGTACACTCATCCTAATAATTCAGAAAACACTGTAACTGCTATCAAAAAGGGAATGGGTTTTACAATTCCAAAGACCTGCTATGGCCACAGCACTCAGGTATGCCATAAGGCAGAGGGTCGCAAACTCTCACCCACCTACCATTTCTCAGACACCCATAAAAGCAGCAGCTTTGCCAGCTACAAATCATGAATTGTGGGTAAACACAGAAGTTGACCCAAATCTACAAAATTCAGATCCATCAGTTCCAGATCTACTGCTGAATTCAAGGACCCCTCTTTTTCAAAGACTTAACTAATATTTGACAAAGAACTTGGCTCCTAACAAATATAAGGACATAAAGAGCAGCTGCTCTGACTTCCCCAGTCCCCAGGTCAATGCTGACCCCGATTCAGCTGGCCCCCTAAAGTGAACCCCCCTTATCAAATCACTGTAATGTGAGAGGCTTGGGATCTCTCATTCCCACGCATCCCTAACGATCTGTCCTTCTGAGCCCTCTGCCATCTTGGCCTAATGCTTTATGTAGGATATAGTGTACACGCCACCAAATGTGCCCCGATTCTGCCTTGAGCATTCACAATAAAAAACATTCATAATGTTCTCACATCCAGCAAAATGCCCTATCTGAAGCACTCTGAGAGGGCAAGTCAGGTGGGGAGCCTATGGAAATCTTCAAGCATCCAGCTCCAGAGCAGTCCAGTCCCCCTCCAAGACTGCTCTGTTACCAAAGGCAACCTGAAAACTAATGGGTACCCAAGGGCGCTGCCAGGGGAGGGACTAGGCCAGGTCCAAAAGAATGTCTTCTTCGAAGGTTCTGGCATTCTTAGTGGGGGGACTCCAAGAAACGATGAATAGGCGGGGCTGAGGCTTCATTCCTTTGTCCTTAACAAACATTCCTGAGGCAGCAGGGGGCCGCCTGACACCCAGCTGGTGTACTTAATGTTTCCAAATGAATAGTATTCCCCAAATGCCTGTTGGGAATTCAAGCCACTAGGGTGAAGTTTATAAGTCAGCACCCTCTCCTCCCCCATTGAAGTTTTCTGTTGGCTGAACCGATGAGGAAAGAATATGCAAAACTAGCAGGACTGCAAATCTCCACTGTGTCTGCTTACACAGGCCCTGAGACAGGGTCCTGAAATACTAGCAAGTCTCTGCAGGGTCTTAGAGTGGGGACATTATTCCTGCTTTCTCTGTAAAAAGAGCAAGGAAAAAAATAGGTTCTCAAGCATTTTTTACTAACAACAGGAAGATTTCGAGCTACATATGCTGCCATCGGTCAGCAGAGGTCTCGATGGTTTTCAAGCACGCACCTCAAATTCCATAAATATTAAGCTCCCTGGAAGTTAGTGTCCTTTAACTTTATACTAGACCCAGAGAAAAGTCAGACCTTACCCAGGCCACTCAGCATGACTATAAAATGCAGTACTGGGGAGTCCCACTTGATATTTCCTTTTTCTGGCTATGAAAATGCAGATGAAGCAAGTATCTGTTTGCCTTTTACTATGCAAATAACTCCTTTCTCAGGACCAATACTTGGAAAGAAAACAGCCCTCCACACAAACAGTGGAAATGCCAGGGGCCTCCAAACACACCACCCTCAAGGCCAGGGTTGGCAAAAAGAATTAAATAAACACAAAGACACTTTAAGAGCAAAGGTGACACACCATTAACTCAACAAAGTGATTCACAACTGGGTTAACGTAAAGCAACATCTGGGGATATATCTGGTTGTCACACCTGTGGACAGATAACCAATGGTATCTAGCAAGTAGAGGCCAGGGAATCTGGGGAACAGTCCCCACAACAGAGAATCATTCAACACAAAATGTCAACAGTGCCAAGGTTGAAAATTTGTCACCTAATGAATGTCACCAAGTTATTCAACATGACATTGCCAAGAAATTCCAGATGCAAGTAGATAGCACTGATTGGAGGAGAAGGAGGGATGAAGATTCAGGGTCCTTCCCAGGACTCCCCAGGTTTGTGATTTCAGTATACACCATTTAATCTCTCTTGGCCACAGCTGTTTCAACTATTAAAATAGGCTAATGAAACTCCTCCATCTGAAGGTTAGTACTGAACCAGCCTTGTTCTTAACATCCCTTCCAGTCTCTTGCTCTCTGTGCTGCTGGGGATATACCCAGGACCTTGCACATACTAGGCAAGAGCTCCACCCCCAGCTCCTTCCAGTTCTAAAATGTACACTCCTGTGAGACTTTCGAATGACACCACTTTAATCATTAAAAAAAAAAAAAAAAGTGTCCTCTTGCTGTTGGATCAAACTACTCTCAATTCAAAGCTGGCTAAATAGAAAATAAATTGTGCAAATCCCAAGGCTCCAATAAGTAACCATTTAATTACAAAGTATTTTTTAAGTGCAAAAGAACTATTTCAAGAATTATTGTTTAATGATTTCTGATGATTTTTTCAGTAGCCACTGGGAAGGGAAGATTCAAAATCTGGATTAATTCAAATTCTGGTGGTAGAATAATTTTCCCTAGTCTCCAACACAACAGTTTGCTTTCATCGTTTAAGTGGCCATAAATGGACACATTTTCCTTCTCCCTTTTAAATAATGTGACAGTTAATTACCAGCTCTCAGGCTATATGCAAACATCACCAGTGATCTTAACACAGGAGAAAAACACGTAGGTGAAATATTGCTGATACTATGCAATAGAACACGCGGCTAATATATATGCATGCACAAGTTAGGGTTCAACAGCACATATCTATTTACATATATATATATATATATATATATATATATATATATGTGTGTGTGTGTGTGTGTGTGTGTGTGCGTGTGCAGGGAAATAAGGGACAAATGCCCTCAGATTTTCTGAATCCTCTCCATTCTAAGCAACAAAACCACATTGGAGCATGTGTAAAAGTTAAGTAGGGCTGGAAATACAGATCAGTAGTAGAGTGCTTAGCATTACTGGGCTTGACCAGCAACATCTTTCAATTTCTAGAAATAGGAAGAACCAGGGGGCCACTAAGAATGCAGAGTTTTTAGAACTTGGAGTACCTGTACAAAAGAACAACTTCTGATGAAACTAGTGTATTTCAGAGTTGAAGTAACCTCCACCAACCTTCTTACACCATGCAGGGCCAAAACACAAGACTTCATGTCAAATAATATTTTATAAATTATTCCATCTGCTATAAAGATAGAATTTTTAAAAACATTTTTAAATTTAATATTTTTTTTGTACTGGGGATTGAACTCAGGGGTACTTGAACATTGAGCCACATCCCCACCCCTATTTTGTATTTTTATTTAGAGACAGGGTCTCACTGAGTTGCTTAGTGTCTCCGTGCAGTTGCAGAGGCTGGCTTTGAACTTATGATTCTCCTGCCTCAGCCTCCCAAGCTGCTTGGGATTACAGGCCTGTGCCACCGTGCCTGGCTACATTGTTTTAAGAAAAGAAGTACATGAAATGCTAAAGATCTGTGTTATTTACCTGACATCTTTTCAATTGCTGCCATCAGAAATGGTCTTTAAGGGCTGGGGATATAGATCAGTTGGTAGAGTGCTTGACTCTCATGGGTTCAATCCATTTAAAAAAGGAAGAAAGAAAAAAAAAGAAAGAAATGGCCTCTAAAACCTTGTTTTAAAGGCACAAGCTAATGTACTTTAAGAAATATTCAGAAGCATGTCCTGGATGGGCAGGGTAAACACTCTATGACTGCCCACTGATTTTTCAAAGATTCCAATTTGATAAAGGATCACATCCTTAAATTTATAACAATGACAACCTCTTTCCTGAGGACACTGTCTTTCCTGAATTCAACATAAATTCAGTGTACAGTTATGCAAGTATCCCCTTCAAGTCTCCAGTTTTATAAATGTAAGAGAGGACCTGGGGTTGTAGCTCTGTTGTGGAATACTCATCGAGTGGGCAAAGACCTACAGGTTCAACCCCCAGTCCGAGGAGAGACAGGAAGAGAGAAAATACAGAATAGAGAAATTTGGCATTTCATTTGCTGTTTGGACCACAAAGCCATCTCATTTCCCTAATTTACTACCGGTGGGGTGGGTTAGGAGTCACTTAATTTCTTCCTGCTGTGGTGAGGGAGAAAAGCAGAGAAAAACAGTAAGTCACCTTCAAAAGCTTCTAGTAGCCAGGAATATTTACATTTTAAAGGGGACTTTGTCCCTAACACCCTAACAATGGCTGAGCTCAACGCTTTTCAAAGAAACTGACCACTAGACACTTTCAACTAGCAGAAAACAGACTGGTTTGCTGTTTGTTTCTACAGGTTTATCCAGATTTGGATGGTAAGTTTCAAGACGAATTTTGTTTTGAGATAAGAGAGTTCCAGTTCTAAAGCAACCCTTCCCCAATACATGCATATTCCAGTTGACGCAAATTAGTACTTTCTTCAAGTCCTACTTTCATAAGCACAATGAAAAGTTTCTGTAAGTTTCTGCAGGTATCTAGTGCGCATGGATATAGGTCTGGAAGCTGAAAGTCAGTAAATATTGATGCGCTGATGGAAATCGAGAAGCTGGGCAGGCGGCAGCTGCCAGTCTGGGTTTCATAGTGATAACGGGTACAGAACTAGTGACCCTAGAGAAGCAAACAGGTGGGGACGATTCTGTCTACCCCCTGGCTCCTAGGAATGTTCCTCCTCTCACCTCCGGACCGCCCCGCAGGTAGAAGTCGCCCTCTGGAAGACCAGGAGTCAGAGGGGACTCTACCAGGCCCTTTCCCGGAGGGGGAGGGGAAAGGGATCCGGAACGGGAGCCATTTAAACTCAGTTCGGCGCCTGAAATCTCCTGAGAGCGGCCGCGGTGAAGCCGGAACCACACACCTTTGTCAGCCTCGGTGCCCAGGTCTCTGCCGCTGACTCGAGCAGTCGCACGCCTCGGAACAGAGGGCTGCTCCCTCCGGTATTCCCTACCCCGGACAATACTAAGCGTCGCGGCCACTTCGGGACTGTCACCGCGCGGGCCCCGCGGCTGCCTTACCTTGGTGATGACCAGCGGCTCGCCATGCTCGCGGCCGCCCTTCAGGGTGAAGCCCCACGGCGCGCCGCCGCTAAGCTGCACCTCCACCAGCCGCCCGCCGTCGGCAGCCCGCGCCTCGGCCTCCGCCAGGCGCTCGGGCCGCGCACGGGGCTCGGCGCCCTCCATGGCGCTGGGCGCGGGGTGCTCAGCCCCCCGGGCCAGCTCGGCCCGCGCCCATGCACTCTGAGGAGCCCCAGCCGGCCAGAGACAAGGGAAGCTCCGGGTGCCCTCGCCGCAGACGGCCACTAGCGAACTGGCGCTGCAACTTGGGAGGAAAGTGCCGGCCGGCCCCGGAGGGAGCCGGCAGGGCAGGCGCGCGGCGCGCGGGGGAGGGGTGGGCGGGGAGGGGGCGGGAGGGGCGGGGCAGGCGCTCGCTGTAGCTCGAGCCTCACGGCCGGGGCCGGGGGCGGGGCGCGCGCTCGGGGGCGCCAGCCCGGGGCCCCGGGGGTAGGAGGGGGCGGGGTCAGGGGCGCGCTCCGGGCCCGAGCGAGCGAGGCGCACCGGGCAGGAGCTCGCGCCCACGGGCTTCGGTCCTACGCGCCCGCGTAGGTTCTTGTTGGAAGGGGCGCGCTCAGGGAATTGGCCGGGCAGAAGTAAGGCGATCATGCTCTGGGCCAGCGCCGCCAGCAAGGACCTTGGCGGCCAGGGAGGCGGCCTGAGGTCCCGCCCTTCCTCCCGCGCGAGGGCTTGGCAGCGCTTGAAGGCTCTGGGCGGGTCAACCCGCCGCCCTGGACTCCCGGCCGCAGCAGGTGAGGCGGCGGAAGCGCCCGCTTGCTGCTGGGCGGGGCGCGGCGGCGGTGGCCAGAGCCCGGGTCCTTCCTTCTTAGAGCGCGCCTCCCTCCTGGCACCCCCGCCTTTGTTGCGGCTGGTCCCCGGAGGCCGCACAGGTGAGGGCGGAAGCATGGCAGGAGGCCCTCCTGCGTACCTGCGCTGTTTCTGTGCGGCCACTTCTTGGGTGCATTGGGACGGTCTGTACTTTCAGCCCTCAGTGTGCACGGACGCTCTCCTACCCCGGGTTGCAACACCCGAGAGATTCCCCACCCTGGGCGTATTGCGGGTCTCGCCTTAAAGCCTGGCCCACAGTGGGTGTCCTGAAAGCCTGGACTGGAGAAGGATTCTCGACCTGTTCCGGTGAAGGCCTTCCCAGCCTCCCACAAGTTCTCTCCTGTGGCGCCAGCCCGCATAATGAATGGCTTCTTGTGGGCTTTTCCTATTGTCATAGCTCAGGAAGTTTTTCTTTCAAACCTTGCTTTTTTTATCTTTCATAGAATTGTTCCAGGAGTTCTTAATGTCTGTCCCCACGTTTACATCTTCTACAAAAGGGAAGTGGTGGTCTGGATTTAATGAAAATGTGTAGATAGCACTGCCCCTTTTCAGTTTCCATGAAATTCCAACCCACATTAAAAATATCTGTACTGATAGGTATTTGCATGCTTTGCAAAAGTTCTCTCTCTCTCTCTCTCTCTCTCTCTCTCTCCATTGCTATCTGTATATGTAGCTGGGCGCTGGTGAACACCTGTTTTCCTCAAAGTGGCTCCATCAGGTGAAGATGCTGGGAGCTAATGGAAAAAACAAACTGGGAAACCACTGGACCAAGAGTTCGGCATCCCTGGGTCTTTGGGCTCCGCTACTGAAACCGGATTGAGGAATTATACCTCTGGTCTGAGTTTCTTCAAAGCTCATAGGAGGGATTTACACTCTGTGGTCTGCATTCTGTGACTGATCATTTCGTGTCTCATTCAGCCAATTGAATTAAAGCGTCCGATATACTCTTCTGTTGCCTGTTATGGCTCTTGCCACATGATTACTGTCCCATAAATAAATTCTACACTATGGTCTCTACAATGCCTCCAGTTAGAATAATGAGGTGATTTTTTTTTCTTTTTAAATGGAGAAAAACCCAAGTGTTGTTGGGTTTTTCTTTTATTTTTGTTGTGTGTGTGTGTGCATGCACGTGCTGCAAATTGAACCCAGGTCCTCACAGCATGCTGGGCAAGCTCTCTACCATTGAATTGTACACCCTCAGACTTCCAAGCATATCTTGGTTGTGACCGTGGTCACATGAATTTACATAAAACTAAATATGGGAAATCCAAATAAGCTTGGTGGATTGTTTTAATGTCAATATCCAACTGTGAAATATTTTGCCATAATTTTATAAGATGTTACCATTGGGAGAGGCAGGTGAAGGGTACATCAGATAGATATTGTATTATTTCTTCAAATTACATGTGAATCGACCAGTCAAAATGGCAGTTATTGAGAATACAAACAATAATAAGTGCTGGAGAGGAGGTGGACAAAAAGGCACAGTTTTACACTTGTTGGTGGGACTGTAAATTATTATAACCACTATGGAAATCAGTATGGAGGTTCCTCAAAAAACTAGGCATGGAACCACCAAATGACCCAGCTATACCACTCCTGGGTGTCTAGCCTAAAGAATTAAGCCCAGCAGGTGGCACATACTTGTAATTCCAGCAGCTTGGGAGGCTGAGGCAGGAAGATCATCACTTCAAAGCCAGCCTCAGCAATTTATCAAGACCTTGTCTCTAAATAAAATAAAGACTGGGGCTATGGCTCAGTGGTTAAGCACCCCTGGGTTCAAGCCCTGGTACCAACAAATAAATGAAATAAAGAATTAAAGACATCAGAGCAATACATGCATACCCATGTTTGTAGCAGCACAATTCATAATAGCCAAACTATGGAACCAGCCTAGGTATCCATCAGCAGAAGAATGGATAAAGAAAATGTGGTCTACATACATATTGGAGTTTTATTCAGCTATAAAAAAATGAAATTTTGTCATTTGTAGGAAAAGTAAATGGAACTTGGGACCATTACGTTAAGTGAAATAAACCAAAGTCAGAAGGTCAAGGGTTCTATATTTCTGTCTAATGTGGAAGCCAGAGAGGAATAAGGAAAAGAAAGTGTGAGCTGGGCACGGTAGCACATGCCTATAATCCCAGCAGCTTGGGAAGCTGAGGCAGGAGGATCAAGAGTTCAAAGCCAGTCTCAGCAACAGTGAGGCACTAAGCAACTGAGTCCCTATCTCTAAATAAAAATACAAAAAAAGGGCTAGGGATGTGGCTCAGTGGTTGAGTGCCCCTGAATTCAATCCCCAGTACCCCCTTCCCACCAAAGAAGAAAAAAAGAAAATGTGTTCATGTGTGTGTGTGTGTGTGTGTGTGTGTGTGTGTGTGGAGGGTGGGGGGTGATCACATGAAAAACAAAGGGAGATCAGAATTGAGGAAGGGGATCAGGAGTGGGAGATGGAGAGGGAGTGCTGGGCAGGGATATCAGCCAAATTACATTGTTACATCATATCCATATGTAACAAATCCAATGCGCACAGCTACAATGCACAAATAAAGAGTTAAAGAAGTGGATAGATGGATGTGATAAAAGATAAAAGACAATGTTAGGGCTGGGGTTGTGACTCAGCAGTAGAGTGCTAGCCTAGCATATGTGAGGCACTGAGTTCAATCCTTAGCGCCACATAAAAATATATAAAGGTATTGTGTCCATCTACAATTCCAAAAAAAAAAAGACAAATGTAAATGGCCTAGTGTGCTTACTGGAATCTACAGAAGGCTCCCTGTTCCTGTTGCTCTCCTTTCACCACCCCTACCCCCAAAACTGGTATTGACTTAAGTCTCAACTCTTACCTGCCACTGAAATCCAGACCATAGATATACTACATAGCAGAAACAGTGATTTTGTTGCTGCCTTAAATCCATCATTATTATATGCAGCCCCAAAGTCCTTTTTAACGTTTTATATTCACTATGTAATCCTCAGGTTACCCAACTGCCACTTGAAAGGCTCATACTTTTTCAATTTATTTCTTAAAACTTAGGTGCAAATTTATAGTCACTTTGTTAAACATCATTTTGCTGAAGGGTTTTGTTTTTTTTTTTTAATTTCACATTAGGCATCCCTCCAGTTTAGCATTACTTCAATATTTATAAGGCTGCTGTCTATATTGACATTAATAAATATGCTAAAGGGACTGGACCAAGACTTATGTGACCTGCTATGAGACAGATACCCTCTCAAAATCATAAATCCTTTCTTTAGCATTCTTGAGGTTATGTTGTTGAGCACGTCTGTCCATGCTGTCAACACATCGAGATTTCTGTATCCTATTTATTACATCATCACCAACTACTGTCAAATATCTTGTGAAATTACTAACATCTTGTGACTGCAAGACATTACCCATACTTTATCAGCCTTGCATCCCCTTGGGAAGAGTTTAGTATGACATTAAACTAGTGTGGACTCCTGAGAACTCATGACTTGGATGGAATTTGCAGAGGTAGGATATGTTTGTCACGATCTGTCTTGACTCCTTTTGGAAAGCTGGAGACATACTTGGTCTCTGTTGCTTCTCTTTGAACTTTTAGCAAGCAGATAGTCTTGTGGGCCTGCAGAGAACACAACTCCAGAGGACCCATGTTGAAAAGTGCAATACCCACGGGTGTTTGTTCCACTTTTACAAATCTTGGAAAGGGAAGAGAGAGGGGAAACTGAAGGTACTTCTGCTTTGGCTTTGTCAACAGTGAATGAGTTAATAAATAAAAGTCAAACTAACCCACTTTCAAAGAATCAATAGCTAATCTTTATGAACTAGAGCTCAAATTATTTTGTTCTAAGAAGAAAAGAGACTTACACTCAAAATGTGTTATAGGATGAAGTTCTAAATTTTTACTTTTACCTTTCTAATTAGTGGATAAATCAGTTGGTAGGGTCAGACTTTCCATAAATCTTTTTCATGAGGTAATTTTAAGAAAATATTTTTATTAGTTATTGATGGGCCTTTATTTATTTATATGTGGTGCTGCAACTCAAACCCAGTGCCTCACATATGCTAGGCAAGCACTCTACCACTGAGCCACAACCCCAGCACCATGTGATAATTTTTAAAAGGTAAGGGGATAACAGTACAATTCACAATAGCCAAGTTATGGAACCAATCTAGGTACCATCAGCAGACAAATTGATAAAGAAAATGTGGTATGCATATACAATGGAGTTCCACTCAGCCATAAAGAAGGATGAAATTATGTCATTTGCTGGTCAATAAATGAAAGTGGAGATCATCATGCTAAGTGAAATAAGCCAGACTCAGACAAAGATTGAATTTTTTGGGGGTAGGGGGCTCTCATGAAAATAAACAGGAGACCAATATAGAGTAAAGAAAGGGTTAAGGATGAGAGGGCATGGGGAAGTACTGGAAAATGAAAATACAAAATTATGTTATGTATATGAACATGAGTCCCATTTATATATATGATTATAATGCATAACTAAAATAATAACGAGATCAGTAGAGTGTAGCAAGCTGATGGGGGAAAGATGAGGGGGGAAGAGAAGCTACTGGGGAATGAGATTGGTCAAATAATGTACATGTACAAATATGGCATAATGAATCCCATTTCTATACATAATTATAGCACCAATAAAATATTAAAAAAAAATAAGGGTGTAGCTCAAAGGTAGAGTGAATGTTCAGCATGAGGCTCCAGGTTCACTAAAAATGGTAACTATCATTCAAAGAGTGCCTACTATGTACTAGGTGAGTAATATGAATGAATTTAGGTCCTCTCAGCAAATGTGCCTGTTGTGCATATTATTCCATTTTACACACGAAGACACCAACACCCAAAGGAGTCAGATAACTTTCCTGAGGTCATTGAGCCCAGTTGTCCATTGAAGGAAATTTCTACTCATGGGGAAAATCACCTGTAGCAGAGAGTGGTTTGCACTGGGGCAGGGAGGGCATGTATGATATATTAATTATATGTCCATAATGCTGGGTTTGTTTTCATACTGGGGATTGAACCCACTGAACTACATCCCAAGCCCTTTATGTATATATTTTTTTTATTTTTAGAGAGGGTCTCAGTAAGTTGGCCAAGCTGGCCTTGAACTTGTGATCCTCCTGCCCCAGCCTCCTAAATCACTGGGATTACAGGTATGCCCAATGAACCCAATAATAAACCCATTTTAAGGAAGAAGAAAAACCTGGGTGTGGTAATGCATGCTTGTAATCCCAGCAACTTGGGAAGCTGAGGCAGGAGGATCCTCAAGTTCGAAGCCAGCCTCAGCAACTTAGCAAGGCCCTAAGCAACTTAGCGAGATCTGGTCTCAAAATTAAAAGATAAATAAAAGTGAGAGGAGGGCTAAGAATACAGCTTAGTGATTAAGCTCTCCTGGGTTAAATTCCCAGTACCAGCAAAAAAAAATAAGGTTTTAAAATAATTTGGACTTGTCAGGTTTTCTTTCTGGCAACTAAAAGGATTAAATAAGTAGTGAATAGGAATAGATAGATCAAGATCTATATTATGCAATAAATATAGATACATATCAATACCTAATTTTTTAAGTCAGGAATCACTAAAGAGAAAGAGGGAATATTTACCTGAAGCCATGGTTTTAAAAAAAAAAGTTTTTATTTTTTTTTAAAGAGAGAGAGAGAGAGAATTTTTTAATATTTATTTTTTAGTTTTCGGCAGACACAACGTCTTTATTTGTATGTGGTACTGAGGATTGAACCCAGCGCCACGCACATGCCAGGCGAGCACGCTACCACTTGAGCCACGTCCCCAGCCCCAAGTTTTTATATTTTAAGATACAGTTTTAGAAAGAATTCAATGACTTGAGTAGCTCCATGGTAGAGTATATGCTTAACATGCAAAGCCCAAGGTTCAATTCCTAGTTCTGGAAAAAAAAAATTCCTTTTTTGGGGAGGACAGGGGACTACCAGGGATTGAACTCAGGGGCACTCACCCACTGAGTCACATCCCCAGCCCTCTTTTGTATTTTATTTAGAGCAGGGTCTCCCTGAGTTGTTTAGCACCTCACTGTTGCTGAGGCTGGCTTTGAACTCACTATCCTCCTGTCTCAGCCTCCCAAGCTGCTTGGATTACAGGTGTGCATCACCACTCCTGGTTTTGGAAAAAAAATTTTCAATGACTATTTTTTAAAATAACATAGCCAGTGAGTAAGATTTCCTAAGCACTTCTTACTTGCCCAATTAAGGGGGAAGGGGTGCCAAGGAATATAAAAGATGCAGGAAATATGAAAATTAACTCTAGTTGTAAGATAAAAATTAATAAAATCTATGAAAAAATTCAGCACAATTAAGTGCTAAACAGCTTCTAACTATAAGTGCCAGCAGGAGAGAAGAAAAAAATAATAAAGCCATTAGTGACATCTTTCTTTTCTTTTTTTTTTTTTTTTTGTACCAAGGATTGAACTCAGGGGCACTTGACCACTGAGGCACATCCCTAGCCCCATCCATTTTGAATTTTATTTACAGACAGGGTCTCACTGAGTTGCTTAGAACCTCGCCGTTGCTGAGGCTGGCTTTGAACTTGCGATCCTCCTGCCTCAGCCTCCCAAGCACCGCCACACCCAGCTCTTTTCTTTTTCATCTTGCATTGTGGAAATTTTAAATAGACACAAAAGTAGAACTTTTTTTTCACCCATTACCCACTGTCCCCCCAAAAATATCTCAAAGGCATATTTAAGCCATAATGACTAAGCTGGAGATGGAGAGGAAGTTGAGGGAGGGTTCAGCAAGTGGAGACCCAGGAGTGAAGACTGCCCGTGGACAGGACAGTCCTTCATGGGAATGTTGAAAACCTCAGGAATGGAAAGCAGAACTCTTCGTGAGGATAGAAGGTTCCTGACAATGTTGAAGTCAGGTTCTGAAAGATCGTCCTCATGTCTGAAGGGGCACTCTAATTGTAGTCCTACCCACCCCCTGATTATCTGCAGGGTGGACCTTGAGGTTGTGGAGGGATCATAGCCACTGCTGGTAGGGACAGAGATGAAGGTATGATTCACTGTGGTAGTTAAAGTCAAGGAGGACAAGATGACCAGTAGAGGAACTGAAGGGCCACAGAAATAGAGGAATCATCTACATGGACATTTGACTAGTAAAGATTTATCAAGGTAGTACATACCTGTCCTCCAGCTGCTTGGGGGACTGAGGCAGGAAGATGGGGAGTTTGAGGCCAGCCTGGGAAATTTAGTGACATCCTGTCTCAACGTAAGAAGGGCTAGAGGTATAGGTCAGTGGTAGAGCACCCCTAAGTTCTATCCCCAGTAGCACCAAAAAGAAAAAAAAAAATATATATATATATATATATATCACCAGATGGCACCGACTGCTACAGGGAATGAAGGGGCATGACTTGGCTATCAGCAAATGACTTCACTGAGGGCAAGTGCCCAGAGCATAGCAGCTTCATGATACAGTTGTTTAGAAGGAGGGAGAGAGCTGGTCGTCTGGAAGGGTTGGTGGGAGCCAGGAGGTCGTCTTCCCTTACCCCCTGTGGTAGCCTGGCAGAGTAGGAGGAGAAATGAGCCTGCACCCAGGGCTGAGGCACAGGAAGAGACCTGGGCAGAGCCAGGCCTCCACGTGAGCCAGCTGCATCAGGAAACATTTGGAGAGGAGGTTGCAGACCGAGTGGTTCTGCTGATGCTTGAGGGTTTCAGGGTGGAGAAGGTGAGGGAGATGGGGAGCTGCAGAAACTATGGAGGGAACCAGTGAAACACCTGGGAGATTTGGCCATCTGGGCTGATTGGCATGAGCAGAGGGAAAGGGCTGGGGCATATCTCAGGGGTGGAGCATTTGCCTAGCATGCACTAGCCCCTGGGCTCCATCCTCAGCTTGGCATATAGAAAAAATGCTTTAAAAGGCAGATGCTGCCCAGGAAGAGAGAGGATGGCACAGCTCAGATATACCTCGGAGACATCCACAAGGAAGTGAGGATGGTGTCACAAACAACTCCTGGAGCTCCACCTGAGTAACCTAGTGGAGCTTGATGGATAAATGGGAGTGGAGGAGCAGGCAAGGGGAAGCAATGAGTTTCATTAGGGCAGGTTGCAGCTGAGATGCCCTGTTAGTTATTAGAGCTACTATAACAAATTACTATAAATTTGGTGGCTTAGATCAAGACAATTTTTTTTTTCTCTCTCACAGTTCTGGAAGCCAGAAATCTGAAATCCAGGTGTGGGCTGGGCTGTGCCCACTCTGGAGTCACTGGGAGAGACTATTTCTTTGCCCTTGCAGTTTCTGCTGGCAGCTGGCATTCAAACAGCTTTGGATTTGTAAGGACATTGAGTTAGCAGCACAGAGCTCCCAAGCACCCCACCCCTAGCTTCCCCAGATTACATATCATGGCACATTCGTTGCAGTTAATTACCAACATGGGTGCCTTATTATTAACAGATATACCTTTGGGATTCCTTTAGTTTTCCCCTAATGTCCTTCTTTCAGTTCTAGGATCCCATTTAGGGTACCCTGTTGCACTTAGTCCTATTGTCTTCTTGGGTACCCTGAAGAGGCTGGTGTTAATTTACTCAAACATGTCTCGCCACAGAGCTTAGAAGCGTGTGCGCCAGTTCACGGTGGCTGAGTCATCAAGGGGACTGAAGTTAGCCTTCCCAGAGTTCAGACTCTTTCTTTGTTGACACCGAGACCCTGACTTTATTTCTGTCCTTCACCTGGGCATGCAAGCCCCTCTCTGGCCTGCAAGCAATTGGACATGTCCAGGTGTGTCATGACCACCGTGGAGATCCCTCCCTCCCTCTCTCCCAGCCCAGTCCACAACCACAGACACATAGAGGTAGTCTTCATGTCCTTAGCACTGAAATAATTCGGATGCTATGCTGGAAGGGGAAGAGGCCTGGAAACTAAGCCACTGCTGCTTCAGTTTTGGAGGACTGCTTAAGTGGGATTTGGGAAATTCCTCCACTGGCTGCTGGCCAAAATATTTGCTTCAATTGAATGTGTCACTAAACTATTTGACCAGCAACGAAAACAACAGGAAGGAAGTAAAGGAGGACAACTGTTCAAAAAGATAGTAGAGTTTTTCCTCGTACAGACAATCTTCCAAGCCAATGTAGGAAGATTCTAAAATTTAGTTGATTATCATAATTTTCTTTTGTTTGTTCTTCCTGCAATACTGAGGATTGAACCCAGGGCCTTGAACATGCTGGGCAAGTGCTCTACCACTGAGTTACATCCCAATTTGTGGTAATTCTTTATGTTTGCATGATTATATATATGGAAACCCCACAGGAAATATTTTGTGATTTTCATCTTATTAAAAGTACATTTGAGGGCTGGGGATGTGGCTCAAGCGGTAGCGCGCTCGCCTGGTATGCGTGCAGCCCGGGTTCGATCCTCAGCACCACATACAAACAAAGATGTTGTGTGCGCCGAAAACTAAAATAAATAAATAAATAAATATTTAAAAAAAAAAAAAAAAGTACATTTGAGCCAGGCACAGTGGTGCACTCTGTAATCCCAGCAGTTTGGCAGGAGGATCTCAAGTTCAAAGCCAGCCTCAGCAAAAGCAAGGAGCTAAGCAACTCAGTGAGACCCTGTCTCTAAAGAAAATACAAAGGGAGAGAGAGGCCTGGAAACTAAGTCACTGTCTCTTCAGTTTTGGAGGACTGAAGTGGGCTGGGGGTTGGCTTTGTGGCCAAGTGCTCCTGAGTTCAATCCCTGGAATAATAATAATAATAACAACAACAACAATAAGTAAATTTGGGCCGGGTATGGTTGCCCATGCCTGTAATCCCAGCAGCTTGGAAGGCTGAGACAGGAGGAACACAAGTTTCAGACTACCCTCAGCAATTTAGCAAGATTCTCAGCAACTTAGTGAGGTTCCAAGCAACTTATCGAGACCCTATCTCAAAATAAAAGGAGCTGGGGGTGTGGTTCAATGGCTAAGCACCTCTGGGCTAAATCTCTGGTAGCAATAAATAAATAAATAACTGAGGGGCTGGGGTCTTACCTGGGTATGAGGCCCTGGCTTCAATCCACAACACGAAAATCAAGAAGTTTTATTTTAGAGATAGTACAGAGAGATCTCATATGCTTTTTTCTTAGCTTCCCTGAATATTAATGACAGCACTTTTATAACTGTCTTTCTAAGGTGCTTTTGCCAAAACTAGAAATGAACATCACTTCATTACTATTAACAAAACTCTTGACTTTATTTGATTTCCTGAGTTTGCCCATGCTGTCCTCTTTCTATCGGAGGTTCCTCCCCAGGAGCCTACATTTGATTTAGCCATTGAGCCTCCATTCCATGACAGTTTCTCTTTTGTTATTGCTGTTGCTCTTTGCAGTGCTGAGGATAGAACCCAGGGCCTTGCACATGCTGGGCAAACACTCTATCCCTGAGCTACTGAGTCACACACCCCCAATACCTCTTTGCTTTTCTTGACCCTGAAAGATCGATGGTTAGGTCAGGTATTTGTAGAATGTCCATCACTTGTGTTTGCCTGATATTTTCTTATAAACAGACTGGGATGGTGGGATTTAGGAAAGAGGGTCTACCGCATCTCGTCATGTCAGTGCTATCCACGTAACTTACCACTGGTGATAACTACATTGAGGGTGAGGGGAAGGTAGCAATTCTCAGGTTTCTCTACTGGGAAGAAGAAATTCTCATCCTGTCCTGCAGACCACACAGTTGGCAGGACCCCAGTTGAGGATGAGCAAGGGGGATCCCAGAGGGAAGGTGCCTGGAGTCAACACTACCACTGAATTGGAGGCATCTGGGCAAGTGCACCAGGTCAGCACTGGAGCTCACCCCCTCAGCCTGCCAAGCAACCACAGCTGTTAGGTACGTTTCTCAGGTAGAGGACAAGAGTAGCTAGGACAGTTGTCACTATTGGTAGCCAATTTAGGAAAAATATTTAAGACTTTCTTGGTTCTCCCATCCCTCTATATCCCTGTATGCTTCTACTGAACTTATGCATCTAACATGTCTTGCAGCTGCTGCTTCTTTACATAGCTTCTCTTATCTTCTAAAGCACAAATTCCCTAACAATCCAGCAAATACATTGCAAAGGTCTATGCAAAACTCCTTGTTTCTTTGTTGTTTTTTTCACTTAGTTTGATATATTGGCGGGGGTGGGGTGGGGGGCATGGCAATTATGGACTGAGGACTGGCCACCTGTTCTTGTAAATAACAGCTTATTGGCACTCTGCCATGTCCATTCATTTACCTACTACCTATGGCTGCTCTGCCTATCGCAGTTTGGCAATTGCAACAAAAAGTCTATTTGACCCACAAAAGCTAAAACATATTCTATTTGGCTCTTCAAGGAAAAGTTTTCTGGCCCCCTATGATACACTAAATAAATGTCACCCAAGCAATCCCAACTACTGGGCTTCCATCCAGGAGGGAGGATTGCAAGTTCCAGGCCATCTTGGGCAACTTAGCCAGACCCTGTCTCAAAGTAAATTAAAAAGGGCTATGGATGTAGCACAGTGGTAGAACAATTGCCTAGCATATGCAAGACCCTAGATTCCATCCTCAATGCCAAACATGAGAGAGAGAGAGAGAGAGAGAGAGAGAGAGAGAGAGAGAGAGAAGGAAGGAAGGAAAAGAAAAGAAAAAAGAAATGTCAGAAGCTAGAGAGCCTTAGGTTATATACCTAGTCACTATGTGTTTAACCAAAGGCAAAGCAAAAAGATACCCAACCCCCAAAAAGAAAAAAGGTCATTGCATTTAAACCATCAAGTTCCACTAGGAGGAATTAACTTAGGCACATCTTCAACATTCATGTCTTTCAGAGATTCTGATAGTGAGATGTGTGCTCCAGTGTGAATCTCAGACAATGCTTCTGAAGGGGTAAGGGGAGGAAGTGCTGGCCTCCCACACACTAATTCTAACCGCAGGCCAAGTCCCTGAGGTTAATGTGGATTTCCTATTCCTTGCTCCTGGCCACTTGAGTGACAGTGAGGTAGTCATTACACAATTAGCTACAGTTGGGTTGTTGGTGTAACCCAATGACAGCGTGTGCTTAGCATTTATGAGTCCCTAAATTCAATCCCTAGCACCAAAAATAAATAGATAAAGCCATACATTAGCCAAAGTCTGTGGTCAGTGATTATTATTTAGTCCTTTTTTTGTTAGATATCCGAGATTTGACAGTCTTGAGTAAATGAGGACTCCAGGGCATATAGTCATCCCAGAAATAATAATAATTTTATTTTACTCTATTAGTATGATGTGTTATAGAAAGAACCATTAGGTTAAAAATTGAACAACATTTTGAAATGTAACATATATACATGAGGGTCCATCCCAGTCATCCCATCTAACTCATACATGCACACACGCACACACACACTTCCTTGAAGACAGTTTGGTTCAACAAGGCATAGAATCCAGCCATCAGTGATCTATCTCCACTTCTCCAAAGTGGATTCCATGTTGCTTCAAGATGCTGGGGTCAGCTGGGTGTGGTGGTGCACACTTATAATCACAGCTACTCGGGAGGCTGAGGCAGGAGGATTTAGAGTTCAAGGCCAGCTTGGGCAATTTAGCAAGTCCCTGTCTCAAATTTAAAAAGGGCTGAGGGTTGTAGCTCAGTGATAAAGCACACCTGGGTTCAATCCCCAGTGCTGACAAGAAAGAAAGGAAGAAAGGAAGGAAGGAGAAAATGAACAAAAGATGGTGGATGAGAGGGTCCCTTTCCTGGGTCTGATGTTTTTAGATACTCTTGGTGACTAAGAAATGAATCTCAACTTTCCCTCTTGAGGAAGAGTTCCTGGAGTACCTCTCTGGGTTTGATTCTCAACTCCACCCCTCAGTGGCCATGGACAAGTTGCCTCACCTCCTCTGGTACGTGATATAGGGATAAAAGAGATGAGCCACAAGCGGGGAGGTAAGGGTTAAGCAAGATGAGGCTCATTAAATACCTAATGTTGCTGGCTCATGGAAGGCAGTCAGATAATAATTTTGCTGCCCCTCCTCTTTCAGACATATTATCCCTTTCCTTGCCACCTCATAGAGGAAGGGCATGTCCTAAGATTCTTGTGCTTCATCAAATGAGGTCAGTGCCCAATAACACCCCAAATCAGGCTCTCTGGGCTCTAAGCCCACATTCAAAAGCCCATTTCTTGTGTGGAATATCGGTGGAGCTGCTGGGGAAGGGTTTTATGCCAAGACACAAGCCACTACTACATGCTTTACCCTGCTAAAGCTCCCCAGTCAACCCCAAGCAGTTTTGTCTATTCCATTCCACAAGGTCAGACAATGCAGATTCAATCCAGGCTGGAGAGTGTAGCAAAAGCAGATTGCAGCCCTTGTATCCCATTAACATTCTCCTCCAAAGTAGCAGTCCTTCATTTCTTTGTAGGAGGGTGCCACAAGAAAGTGGAACTCACTCTGAGGATATTCTCATTGATTTTCCTAGGGGACCAGATATTCCTGGAAGCTGAATTGTCGGCACCCACCACCACCACCACAGCACGGGGCAACCCACAGTAGGTGACTGATAGATAGAAGTGGGGTATGAACCTTCCAGGCCCCCGTACCATCAGATAACCCTGAGAGTAGCTGTGATGGATGCTCTCCACAGCAGATTATGACTGGCCATGGTGCACCAGCTGCCGTGTTTTGAGCTGCCCATTGGGAGGCCAGCAAAGGGAGGAACTGAGAGGCCTCTGGCCAACAAAGAATTGAATCCTACCAAAAAATAGAGAGGCTGGGAAATGGATCCTTCCCTGGTGGTGGTATTGATGTCTTTCAACTTTAGTAGAAGATGCAATATTTAAGAACCTCTGCACATTCAGAACTTCATTTAAAATTGAAAACATCATTTCAAATTAAAATGGACATATTGGGTTCCCCCCCCCTATAGTGGAGATTGAACTCAGGGCCTTGAGCATGTTAGGTGAGCACTCTACCACTGAGCTACATTCCTGGTTGTAAGTGTGTATGTGTATGTGTGTGTGGTGTACAGGGGATAAATCCAGGGTCTCATGTATGGTAGGTAAGAGCTCTACTTCTGAGCTGTCTATACCCCTAGCCTGACTTATTGAATGTTGATTGAACAAATCACTAACATTATTCATGATTTTCAAAGCACAAAACTTTTTCTAAGTTCAACTTGGCTATCAATCAAGTATGTAACTTTTTTCTATAATTCCATGAAGTTAATTCTTTAATGTGGGTACAAAAAAAATGTGTGTGTGTGTGCATGCGTGCTTTCAAAACTACGTCAGAGAGACAACTGAACTCAAATACATAGTTGAGCCTCAGGTCTCAAACTCATTACCTTACTTTTTGGGTATTAGAAATTTTCTTTGAAAACAAAACTTTTTTTTTTCCCTTTAGAACCAGAGTCCAAATGTCAGCATACAGAATAAGGTCAACTGAACTGAAACCCTGACATTCTTTTTGTTATGAAGAATGATAAATTTGCACATTTGAGCCCAATGGTTTCTTACCATGAAGGAATATAGAATTATCTATGCTTTCATGCATATCCAAAAATGAAAAAAATGTGGATTTACATGCAAAACACCTTACTTGACATTAACTTATCTTTGAACTATCCCCGATGGTTCTTGCCTATTTGTGGCTCTTAGTCTTAATCATTCAACATTTAAATGAACAGTATTTGCTGCTCACATCACAATGAGCTTTCAAAACATTTCTGGTCTCCTATTCTTTTTACTTGGTTTTTATTCCATCACGAAGGTCAGTTTCAACTTTTGAGCTAGACTAAAACTTTTTCTGTTGGTAAATTTACGTCATCAGGCTGTCATCAATGGTTCTTTCTTTCTGGAATGGATGTGGGCCAGCAAATTGAGCTGTGAATTGAAAATTGAATTGCTGTGAGGCAAATCCTGTTTTGCCTTCCATCAGAGCTTTATTCTCACAGTTAACAACTGACTGGTTGACTTCCATCGAGAAAGCATTTAAGATGGTGCGTGAAGAAAATCATTAAAAATGCTTTAAGATGGTGTAGAATATGGTAGGATTGTTAGCAATGGGGTAAGATCCATTTGAGGGCAGTGAACAGACCACCTGGGCAAAGAGCTTCTTCCAGGAGTTTACTACAATGCTGGCCTCCACTTCTATCTCTACTGGGGTAAAAAAATCTTTAAGTTTCCTGCAAAGAAAATTGCCAGGGCATTTTGTTTCTCAACATAATATCACTTCAGTTTCTTTCTCCAAGTCCTTATTCATCATCTTCCCCTTCTATTTGTTCTCTTTTTCTCCCAGCATCCTACTTCTGTCTTGGGTTAGTATCAAACATTTGTCATGCGTTGGAGTCTTCAGAATTTGGAAGGAAGGGTGTTGTTCATCATTTCTAGACTAATACTTCCACTCTTGACTCATCCTTGGTACCAGGTGTGGTAGCATACACCTGTAATCCCAGTAACTTGGGAGGCTAAGGCAGGAGGATCACAAGTTTGAGGCCAGCCTCAGCAACTTAATGAGGCCCTAAATAGTTTAGTGAGACCTTGTCTCAACTCTTTTTTTTAAAAGGTCTGGGAATGTAACTTGGTGGGGAAGCATCCCTGGATTCAATCCCTCGTACAAAAAAAAAAAAAAGGTTTCTTGACTTATCTGCATGCTAATCAATTATTCTACATCTATTCTGAATCAAGCTCTCCCCATTTCAAATATGGCCTAGGAGTTCTTTTTTTTTTTTCCCAGGGGGTAAACAGAAGTTCTAGAGTCTTGCTATTTGGTGCAGGAGCCATAGGCCAGTAGCATTCACATCTCTTGGGAGCTTGCTAGAAATACAGAGCTTGGAGTCCCACCCCAGACATCCTAAATTAGGTCTGCCTTGTAATAAGATCTACAACTGAGCCCACATTAAGTCTGACAAGTACAGCACTGTTCTCAGGCCTGATGTCATCTCAAATGACTCCCTATTTAAAAAAGCACCATTTATTTATTTATTTGAGATGGGGTCTTGGTATTTTGCTCAGGCTTGTCTTAAACTCCTAGGCTCAGATTTTCTTCCTGCCTCAGCCTCCTGGGTAGCTAGGACTATAGGTGTGTGCCACTGCTTTGGCTACAATATAATTGTGCTTGGGGTGGTAACTGGGGATTGGACCCAGGGGTGCTCTACTGCTGAGCTACATCTCAATCCTATTTTATTATTATTATTATCATTGTTGTTATTGTTGTTATTTGTGCTGGGAATTGATACCCCAGTCCCCCTACCCCATTTTGGAGACAGGATCTTGCTAAGTTGCTGAGGCTGGTCTTGAACTGATGATCTTCCTGCCTCAGCCTCCCTAGTTGCTGGGATCATAGACAGGCGCCACTGCACTTGCTACAATATAATTTTAAACCACACTCAATCCCTAAATCTTTCCACTCCTCTTTGTATTTCTTTTCTTTTCTTTTTTTTTGGATGTTGATGGACCTTTATTTTATTCATTTATTTATATGCAGTGCTGAGTTCGAACCCAGTGTCTCGCACATGCTAGGCAAGCTCTCTACCACTGAGCCACAACCCCAGCCCTCCACTTTGTATTTCTTACCTTTATGACTGGTTAGTTTATTTGTTGCTAGCAATGGTTTTGTTCTTTCTACGTTCTTCTTTATTAAGGTCTGATAATGTTCCCTATTTATTGGACATAGGTTGTCTCTTTATCTTTGCTCAATTTGCATATTGTACCTTGGTAAATTTATCTTCAACTGAATAGAAAAACAAGGACGCTGTTGAGTCTGCAATAGACCTGAAAGGGGGCTGTGGCTGGCACTTCCAGGAGAGGAAGGTCAGCCTGAGCAATATAGTGAGACCCCCATCTCAAAGAGGGGTTCTTCAGAGAAAGAGAAAATAAATGGTGAGGGTGCAGAGAAACGGGACCTTGAGTGTCCTGTTGATGTGACTATAGATTGATAGAGCTATCATGGAGAAAGGTATGGGAATTCCTAGAGATATTAAAAAGAGAGCTACCGTGTGACTCAGCAATCATCTTCTGGATATATACCTGAAGGAGGTAAAATCACTTCCTTTATATCTACCTACTGGTTTATCTATAGTGTGAAATAGTATTCAGCCTTTAAAAAGAAGATCCTGGACAGGGGATATAGCTCAATTGATAGAGTGCTTGCCTCACATGCACAAGGCCCCGGAGTTCAATTCCCAGCACCACACACACACACACACAAACACAATAAATAAAGAAGATCCTGCCATTCACAGCACCAATGAACTGGGAGGACATCATGTTAAGTGAAATAAGCCAGACACAGAAAGAAAATGACCATATAAGTGAAATTTTTAAAAAAAGGAAAAAGCTCAAGCACACAGAGTGTTGCCACGTTCAGGGAGCGGTACTGCAGGAAGTAGACGCCATATGTAAGAAGACAAAAGAGCAGACTGAAGAATGAACAAGTTCAGAGATCTGACATCCAACATGATGTTTCTAAAGTTAATAAAACTGTGTCGGAGATCTTTGTTAAAGAATGGGTTTTAGCTGGGCATGGTGGTGCACTCCTGTAATCCCAGAGGCTTGGGAGGCTGAGACAGGAGGATGGCAAGTTCAAGACCAGCCTCAGCAACTTAACAAGATCCTGTCTCAAAATAAAAAGGCTGGAGATGTGGCTCAGTGGTTAAGCTCCTCTAGGTTTAATCCCCAGTAAACAAATAAAATTTTATTGGAATACAGCTCTCCCCACACACTAGTATTCTTTACATAGGATTAGGTATCAGTAAGACCCACCTGAAAGGCTCATTCTTCATATTAAATGAGAAGATTAATATAAAATTCAGAGCACACTCTGCCCACACTCCATACATTATTTATTTAAGTCTAATTTATAATTTAAATTCACATTACTGCAGTCTCCTCACCATCCATCTGCCCCATCTCCTTCCTCCCCTGGATTCTACAGGATATCCGAGTTTATCATGAACACAATCCTTCTAGCTGAGACTGAGGCTGGCAGGGTCTCTCTGTGAAAAATAAGTTGCCTGGGAGAAAAACCCACTGAAACTTTTCTAGCAGTTAGTGCATCTGATCTAGTGGGGATGGCAGGCTAACTGCAAGTTGCGGATAGAATGGAAAGAGAAGATGACAGCATTTCCAGGGGATAAATATCCTAGGAAGTCCAGACCATGAAAAAAGAGACTGAATTCAGGCCCTAAATCAGGAGAAAGACCAAAAACAATGGCGTAAAGATGCAAAAAAGATGTACATCTGAGTACTCAAAAGTTCTGATTATTACCACACCAATTTCTCTAAATCCATGTTTAGCAGTATCATCTTTGTATATCTCACTTTTCTACGCTGCTTTCAGATGTTCTGCCTCCCCAAGTGTGTGCATGCACATAGTATACATGTATTTGCTTTATTTCATATATGTTTTCTCACTTGTAGGTGTACTGTTCCATGAAAAACTTCTGTCATGTGTTTTATTTTTTCTACTAATTTCAAGTTCTCCACTTTGGTAATAGAAATTTTTTTAATTACTTTATTTATTTTTAAATTTCCTGATGCCAGGGATGGAACCCAGGCCTTGCATGTGATAGGCAAGTAGTGTGTTACACTCCCAACCCAACTGGCTCTTATAACCAGGGCTTCTGCATCTTTGTTATGAGGCCCGTCTTTGCAGTCATCTGTACCACCTGGGCCAAGGAATATACAATTACAAGAATTTCCTCCCCAAGAAAGTTCTGACCAAGGGCCTCTCCCCAGGTTTGCACATGGGAAGCAGAGGGCCAGGCCATGTGCAGCAGGGACTCAAAACAAATTGAAATGCACGGACAGGTTTGCATGGCTGGGCCACACAAAGCCCATGCAGCCACTCCTTTCTCACTTTGACCTTGGAAAACACACACGCTAACCGCCAGAAGCAACCTCTGCTTACCAGGAGAGAAGGAAAGAGGAGAAAGAGGAGTTCAACTGTGCAAATTAGATATAAGGATTTTATGCTTCTCCAACTCAACGTCTGGGGAGTCTTTCTAGTGTGCTTTCTACTGTTTGTATGACTAAGTATGTGGTTCAGAAGAGCTCCTAAGGTTTTTGAAAACGTCAGTCTGCTCTGACTTCTGGCAGGGCAGCTGCTAGAACGCACTGCGTTTATAGACGTGCCAGGTCTCCATTCTTTTGAAGTGCTGGCGTTTGCAGCCCATTGTTAAATAAGGCTCTGCTTCCCGTCTGGCAGAGCAAGCCTCCTGTCTGTCTTCCTTGGGGACCCAACAGGAAACGCAGGCCTGTGGTCCCCAGAGGAAGCAGGCCCAGGATCTGAGCTCCAATTGTACAAAGCAGATGAGCCATTGAGGTGGGAGGGAAAAGAAGTGTTCTCCTCTAAATGAAGAGCCCCTGCAAACAAAAAGGACACCTCCGCATTGGTTGATTGAAAAGAATTGAAACAGAGTGCCATCTTGCAGGCCTGTTATTTCAGTTACTTGGAAGTCTGAGGCAAGAGGTTCATAAACTTGAGGCCAGCCTAAGCAACTTAGTAAGATCCTGACTCAAAATAAAATAAACACACAGGGCGGGGGAGATGGCTGTTTTGGTCAGCCTTTTTTGCTGCTGAAAGACTCGACCAGAACAACAGTAGAAAAGGATAGGTTTATTTAGGGGCTCACAGTTTCAGAGGTCTCAGTCCAAAAGTGGCTGGCTCCATTCCTTGGGGGTCAAGTTGAGGCAGGACATCATGGTGAAAGAGTGTGGCAAAGGGAAGTCGCTCACATGATGATCAGAAAGCAGAGAGAAACTCCACTCTCCAGATACACACTATGTACACTGTAGCCCTGCCCCCAGTGAACCACTTCCTCCAGCCACACCCCACCTGCCTCTAGTTACCACTCAGTTAATCCCATCAGGGAATAATTCCCGGATTAGGTTAAAGATATAACCCAATAATTTCTCCTCCAAACCTTCTCGCACTGTCTGCACATGAGCTTTTGGGGGACGCTACATCTAAACCATACAGTGGCTAAGTGGTATATGACAAAGCTGGTGTCTTTTTCTTTCTTTCTTACATTCTTTCCTTTTCTTTTTCTGTGCTTGAATGGAACACCCAGAGCCTCACTCTTGCTAGGCAAGTGTTTTACTGCCTTTTTTTTCTCTTAATAAAAGCCACAATCTAGAGGGGACTTTTTTATACATCCTTATATAATTTAAGAGGAAAACAGCTTTATTCTGTTTGCTATAATTAGTATGCAATATTTTTTTTTTTGAGAGAGAGAGAGAGAGAGAATTTTTTAATATTTATTTTTTAGTTTTCGGCGGACACAACATCTTTGTTTGTTTGTGGTGTTGAGGATTGAACCCAGGCCGCACGCATGCCAGGCGAACGCGCTACTGCTTGAGCCACATCCCCAGCCCAGTATGCTATAATTAAAAAAAATTTTTTTTTGGTTGTTGATAGACTTTTAAAAAATTATTTATTTATTTATTTGTTTTAAATGTTTATTTTTTAGTTGTAGTTGGACACAATACCTTTATTTTATTCATATATTTTTATGTGGTGCTGAGGATCTAACCCAGGGTCTCGCATGTACAAGGGGAGCGCTCTACCGCTGAGCCACAACCTCAGCCCCCAAATTTTATTTATATGCAGTGCTGAGAATCGAACCCAATGCCCCGCACACGCCAGACAAGTGAGCTACTGCTGAGCCCCAGCCCCAGCCCCATAGTATGCTATAATTTTAAAAACTAGTTTTCTCTTATTTTTTATTCAAAATTATTTTAACTGGCACATAAGATATAAACATTGTACATATTAATGGGATATCATGTAATGTTTTGATACATGTATATGCATTGCATTAATGTTTAAATCCAGTTAACCATGTCTATGACCTCAAATATTTATCATTTCTTTATAGTGCAAACTTTCAAAATCCTTTCTTCTTGCTTTTGAAATCACTCTACTGTGCAATGGTTCATCAGAACTTCTTGCCCTTATCTTCAATATAACTTAGGATCATTGGTCAGTCTCTCCTCATCTGACCCTTACTATCCCTGGCCTCTGGTAATCACCATTCTGCTGTTTCTTAAAGAATTATCTTAATGAAATTCACCCCCACCCCCACCCCCAACAGACACAGTGGGAACCCAGCCTAGTGGCACTCTATCACTGAACTGCATCCCCAGCTCTTTTTTATTTTGACAAGGTTTTGTTTAGTTGCTGAGGCTAGCCTCAAATGAGATCCTCCTGCCTCAGCCTCCCAAGTAGCTGGAATTACAGGAGTGCAACTCTGGGCTTGGCTTTCTGAATTTTAAATGAAAATTCTACCTCCAGTGGGGTTGTTCCAATTGGGGAGAGTGACTATGCACAAAAGACTGTTTTAACCACATTGTTACTTGAGAGAGATGCTTTTATAGACATGAGCCACAGTTGATGCATACATGCGTGGGCCTCAAAGGCATCAATATGAGAATCTCAGAGTCCAAACAGTGGCTGTCTGTCCCGGGGCACAGTTTTCTAGCAAGACTAGCTAAGACGCCATGGTAGATTTGAGGCTGTAAATTCTGGAGAATTAAACCACGGGGAAGGGGAAAAGCTGACGTCCCCTACCTCTGGTTCTTCTCCCCTGCCCCTCCTCCTGCAGATCAAGCCTCACCCTCGTGATTCCTCGTGGCCTTTGCAGAGGGCGCACAGCCCCCCCAACCCTGGCGCCTTTTCTGCAAGCACCAGGGGGTTAGGTGGGGGAGAGGCCCAGGGCACATGATGTCCCCCTCCCTCAGCCCGCCCGGCACATGACCTAGGCCGGCCAGCGGGGTCCTGGCAGACCCGAGCCGCATCCCGGAGCTGGCCCATGGCCTCCCCGCGCTTGGG
Source organism: Marmota flaviventris (assembly GCF_047511675.1). Lineage (NCBI taxonomy): Eukaryota > Metazoa > Chordata > Mammalia > Rodentia > Sciuridae > Marmota > Marmota flaviventris. The sequence continues at coordinate 4,579,890 of NC_092518.1, read as the reverse complement.
GACCTTCTGTTGTCCCACTCGGGACGCTGCCACGCAACTCGTGCTGAGCTTCCAGCCGCGGGCGTTCCATGCGCTGTGCCTGGGCAGCGGCGCGCTCCGCCTGGTGCTCGGCCTCCTGCAGATGCTGCCCCGGCGCCGACCCGCCGGTCCCGGGGCCCCTTCCACCTCTCCGCCTGCCTCGGCCCGCATCCTGAGGGCCGCTGCTGCTTGCGACGTCCTCGGCTGCCTTGGTAAGGGGGCGGCCCACCGCTGGGACACACTTAGTGCTGGGTGGAGGGAGCGCGGTGGCCCGGCGACGGAGACCTGCTCCGTGCCCAGCCGGTGCCAGGGCTCGCGCGTCTGAGCACTTCTAGCACCAAGCCAGGAGCTGGAGGTCTTTTCATTCCAGAAACTACTCTGGACGACTAGGGGATTCTGCAAAGCAAGAGGGAAAAGTTCAGGTCTAAGGATCATTGCTTGTAGTTTGAAAAGCGTTCATTGTGTTTGTTATTGCAAACTTATTAGAAAAACCTCCTACAATGTTGTTAAGGAAAGTCTAGAAAATAAGACGGGTGCATCCAGCAGAGACCACCAGTTAACATGTGTGGCGTGCGCACCTTGCTATTTGTACCTGCTTTGTACCATATCTTCTTTTGTGCGTTATTTATTTTTTTACCTGAACCCTTCCTTTTGCAGCGCTGGGATGAACCAAGAGCCTCAGGCAGGCCCTACCACTGTGCAATGTCCTTGGGCTGCCCCAGGTTTGCTTTTTACCCAGGTATGCCAAGTGTAGGCTGCAGAGCAAACCCCTTCTGCAGAGCGTTTTCTGTTTACATTTTAAAATGATTTTTTTTTTTAAATCGAAGCAGATTTGCTGACATGTGAATAGACATGAATTTAAGTGTTAGTGTCCATAAATAAAGTTTTACAGAACAGGGCTAGGCTCTGCATTTCACCTCATCTAGGACCAGATCTGCTCTACCAGAACACGGTGGAATACTGGGCAGAGAAAGTATCACCACAAAGCCAAAGATGTTTACTATCAGCCCTCAAAGGAACAATTTTGCCAAATTCTTCTTTAAGCATGACACATTTTATAGAATCTGCTTTAAACTATAGCATGACACATTTTATAGAACTCTAAAGTTGAGTTTTGCCATTTTGTTTAACTTTTTGTTGGAAAGTTCCCAACATACATCAATGTAGATATGATATATAAACAACCATCATGGATCCTCACGTACTCTCTCTGTACTTGCCCTTCTCCCTCCTTACTGGCTTAATTTGAAGCACATTTCAGACTTCATGTCATTTCATCCATTCAGATCTGAGTATAGAGCACTAAAACATAAGAACTCTATTTATTTGTTTATTTTTGTGGTCCTGGGGATTAAACTCAGGGCCTTGCACATGCCAAGCAAATGCTGTATTCCTGAGCTACATCCCCAGACTTTCCCTCTCTACCTTTTAAAACTTTTTTCAAGAAATACAAAGCAATTCTACTGGCAATTCCTTTATGGTCTTATTTAGTAACTTTTTCTTACTTTTCACTTAAAAAGCTTCTATTTCCCTCTCTCTCTCTCTCTCTCATTTGGTTCACAAAAAAGATTCCTTTATTTCTGGGAGGTAATTTTGGGTTCCAGCATTCCTAGCATCATCTTCTCTCTTATCCACTGTCAAGGGAGGGCTACCAGAGTGTGGGTTTCAGCACAGCCCTGATTAGATGAGAAAAGGCAAGAATAAAAATGCTGCTATGGCTGGGCATGGTAACCCATGCCTATAATCCCAGCAACTGGGGAGGCTGAAGCTGAATAACGACAAATTTGAGGCCAGCCTGAGCAATTAGTGAGAACTTGTCTCAAAATCAAAAGGACTGGGGATGTAGCTCAGTGGTAGGTTGCCCCTAAATTTAATCTTCAATCCTTAGTACCACCAAAAAACAAAACTAAATGCTGATTGGGGTTTTTAAAACAGGTTGCTGGTATAGCGGTGCATGCCTGGGAGATTGAGACAGGAGACTTGGAAATTTAAGGCCAGCCTGAACAATTTAGCAAGGTCTGTCTCATACAAATAAACAAAATCCAACCCTTTTTAAAAATGTTATTTGATACAGAGTCTTGCTAAGTTGCCCAGGCTGGCCTCAAATTTGTGATCCTCCTGCCTCAAACCCCTAAGTCACTGAGATTACTGGTGTGTACTACTGGGCTCAGCTAAACATAGAATTTTAAGCATATTTAACCCTGGTGTTATTATCAATTTAAAATAATTAAAAGCAATTTCTTAATGTTGCCAGTGTTTGTTCAGTTGTCCCATAAATGTTATTTTATAGTGGGTTTGTTCAAGTAAACACTCACATTCTGCCCACACTTTGTAATTACTTGATGGTGTTGACCTTGTTGGAACTTTTTTTTTTTTTTTTGTAATGTTTATCTTGAGGCAAAGCCTATGAAGCCTGTATTAACTGCCTTATGTACCCTACTTTGAGCTGGTACCTGGACACAGGTGTTGTGTATCCCAGGACCCATTTCTGTTCTGTCCTTTTGCCCAGAGTGATAAAAACATGATTGAAGACCCCCCCAGACCTTGACTTTAAATAAATACTATGTAACCTCAAGTCATTTTCTCAGACTTGAAGAATAAGCCAGGAAAGGAATTTTTCCTTTCTATTAGGGATAAAATCATTTTGGTGCAGGATTATTCAATGAAACATTGGTTTTCTTCCTGATTCCACTAAGTCATTTTTTTTAGGAAGAGATCTTAATAGTAGTTTATTTCTGTTACTTGAATATCTGGAAATAAAGATATAACCAAATATATTTTCAGAGTTGGTGGAAGAGCATCGTGTCCTTCAAAGAGGGAGGTGGGAGATGTTGTAGGAAAATGAGCAGAAGTTAGGAGAAGGCCAGGTGTGTTGTTGTTAGCAGTGGCTAGACAGTGGGAAGGTGTATGTTAAGCTTTCTAGTGTTCATAGATCTCCTTTAATAGCATAATAAATAGCACATGTATGGTTAGTTGTGTTACAAGTACCTATGTATTCAGTGGTGTACTAGTAGGATTTTCATTGCTATGACCAAAAGACCTGACAAGAGCAGCTTAAGAGGAGGAAAAGTTTATTTTAGGGCTCATGGTTTCAGAGGTCTTAGTCCATAGATGGCTGACCCCATTCTTTGGGGCCTGAGGTGAGACATCAGGAGGTGAGACATCATCATGGCAGAAGAGTATGGCAGAGGAAGGCTGCTCAGGACTTGGCACCAGGAAGGAGAAAGAGAGAGATAGACTTCCTTCATCACAGACAAAATAGAAACCCCAAAGGCACACCCCAGTGATCCACCTCCTCCAGCCACACCCTACCTGCCTACAGTCACCACCCAGGTAATCCATATCAGGGGATTGATGCCCTGATTAGGTTAAGGCTCTTATAACCTAATCATTTCACCTTTACACTTTCTTATACTCTCTCACACATGAGTTTTGTGAGATACGTCATACCTAAATCATAACAGGATACATTTAAACAAAGGGCATTGCATTACTTTGCAAAGAGCTGTAATGTATACCATAAGTGTGTGTGTGCTAATTGAAGAATGTTAAATATTTGAACCTAATAGCAAGGAAAACTCACAGATAATAAATGTCCAAAGCAAAGTACTGAGATCTAATTTTTGAAAATTTTATATGTATTTTCCAAAAGAATGAAGGAACTATACATTTAAGCTTCAGAATTGTGCTTTGTAAATAATTCTCTATGTAAGGAATAATTGACGTGAACATTAAAAGTATAGCTAAGAAATACAAGTTGCTATTTACATAAACACTTTGTAATGCCAAGTCAACAAGCAAACAAAAAATTGGGGACAAGCTTGTGGCTGATGTTGCTTTCAATTGAAATGGAAGTGCCTGGGATCGCTTTGCCAATATAAGATGGGTTTTCTGAATAACAGTTCTTCTTCCTTCCCCTTCCCTTTCCTCCTCCTCCTCCTCCTCTTCATTTTCTCCTCCTCCTTCTCCTCCCTTTTTTCTGAACACGTGAACGTGTTTTTCCCTCTCTCCCTCCATCCTTCCTTCTTTTCTGTCCCTTTCCTCCTTCTTTCCTTTCTTTCTCCTCCTTCTCTCCTTCCCTTCCTCTTTCCTGCTCGCTCTCTTCCTGTTTCACTCACATGTATTACTAGCTATCATTTTTACAAAGTAACAAGTCAGCTTTAGATGTGAATTAGAGTCAGATGCCTTAGAGTCCATCTACGTCTCTCTCTCTTTTTAAATATTTATTTTTTAGTTGTAGTTGGACACAAGACCTTTATTTTATTTGTTTATTTTTATGTGGTGCTGAGGATTGAACTCAGAGCCTCGCATGAGCTAGGTGGGCACTCTGCCGCTAAGCCACAGCCCCTTATCTACTTCTCTATTAGGGATCATCCTTCGGTCGGCAGTGTGGCTGGGATTCCCAGATTTCGTTGAAAACATCTCTGATGGGAATGGAACAGACATTTGGCCTGCTGCTTTCTGTGTTGGGAGCGCGGTGAGTGCCCCCTCTCTCTGCATGCTCTCCTCCCCACCTCTGTGCCTGTTGCGCTGTGGTCCCCAAAGTGAGCAGCAGCAACCTCTGGGAGCCTGTGAGGAATGCAGATTCTCAGGCTGTGCACCAATCTACAGATGAGGAAGCCTGGGGTGGGGCCTGGCCAGCGCTGTATTGTCACAAACTCTCCAGGGCTTATATCCATAAATCATTAAATAAATAAGTAGATCACACACACACAGACACACAAAACACACTATGCTGCACCTCATTTTATTGGTGCTCACGAGAAGGGCTTAAATTGTGCAAATGTAGACGTTGAATCACTGGGTCTGGAGCAGAATTCCCAGTTCCTTTTTTTCTTTTCTTCCCTGCCCTCTGCTTCCTAACTGCACCTCATGAGGCCTCCTCTCAGCCCACAGCAGGGAGGCGCAGACCTCTCCTGCTGCAGTTAATACCTCCAGCCTCTTTCTCACCCCTTCTCCTCCAAGGGACTTTCCAAGTGCCACGTGCCCACAAAGAGCTTCTACTTCAAAGCCCCCATTGATCTTTCATGCCTACAAGCATACCAAATGCGAGGTGGGGGTGGGGGTCCTTAGTCAGATCCTGCTAAGCAGAGGACAGATGCACAAGTCCTTCTTGGGCCACAGCCCACCCCTGTCCTAGAGACTGTCTGCATATGTCCCTGAGCTCACATGGGCTTCTCCTTGATGTCAGAAGAAGCCCACATCTGCCATCTCATTTCACGGAGGAACTGGAGGCCTTGTGTGTTTCCAGAATCTTTGATGCTGAGTTCTTGCTGTTTACAGATGTGGATCCAGCTGTTGTACAGTGCCTGTTTCTGGTGGCTCTTCTGCTACGCGGTTGATGCCTATCTTGTGATAAGGAGATCGGCAGGACTGAGGTATCCACTGGGCACAGAGGTCTGCCTGGTTTTGTTTTATGAGCAATATTAGGAGATGCCATTGAGTATTCAAAGGTGGGTTGCAGAGTGGCAGACACTGTCTGTCAGTCTGGCAGCTGGCTCCCACACCCAGAAACATCTATGGTGGCTCATTCTCAGGCCGGAAGCCAATTCAAAATATTGAAGTTTTCAGGGCTGGGAACATGGCTTAGTGGTAGAGCGCTTGCCTAACATGTACTCATGGTTCAGTCCCCAGCAATGCAAAAAACAAACAAAAAACCACCTAAAATGCTGAGGTTTTTAAAATCTTGACAATAAGTAACTCAAGAAATTAAATATTTGAGGGATAGGGGAGGGGGTGCTTGATGGTAGGTCACACTCTTGTGCAAGGCCCTGGGTTTAATCCCCAGCACCAAAAGAAAAAAAAAAAAAAGAAATTAAATATTTGGAACTGGACACGTTAAAAATGAAAAGAAAGAAAAAAACTGGTGTGAATATAAACAAGTTGTGTGTGGGGAGGTACTGGATATTGAACCAGGGGATTTCTACTGAGCTATACCCTCAGCCCATTTATTTTGAGATAGGGTCTTGCTAAGTTTCTTAAAATTCCCAGGCTAGCCTTGAACTTGCCTTCCTCCTGCCTCCCCAAGAGGCAGGGATTACAGGTGTGTGTCTCTGTGCCCTGCTGAATTTAGACAAATTTTTAAAATTTTCTTTTAATTTTGTTTTGGTACTGGGAATTAAACCCAGGCGTGCTTTACCACTGAACTATATCCCCAGCCATTTTTATATTTTGAGATAGGGTCTTGCTGAGTTATTTAGGACCTCATTAAGTTGCTTAGGGCCTAAATTACTGAAGCTGGCCTTGAACTTGTGATCTTCCTGCTTCAGCCTCCCGAGTTGCTGGGATTATAGGAGTGTGTCACTGTGCCCAGGTATGACAATTTTTCACTGTACATCAAAGACTGTATGAAGAACTACTTCTGTATATATTGACATCTTATAATAAAAGTGGAACAGATGAGGGCTGGGGCTGGAGGTGTTTGTCTGGCAAGGTCTCACACAGAGGTTGGTGCCTTGGGCATAGGTAGGTTTGAGCTCCTGCTCAGGCACTCACTGTGTAACTGGTACCCACTGCATAAGATCACTGGAAAGAGTAACATCAATCAAACATGTAAATGGATTAGAATAGTGCCTGGCACATGGTGGGGGCTCAGTGGATCTGAGCTGTTACTGTCATTGGGATGTTGACCATATAGCAACACCCAGAACCTAATTGACTAAGAGACGTTGGACGTGGCCAAGCAGGGCAAGTGTCCAGGTCTCTTAGCTCTTAAGTCCAGGAGACATTTATTCCCTCTCCTGCCCAGTTCCTGGTCTGTTTCAATCAGAAAGTCCTTGCTTGCTTTTACTTTTTGTCTTTTTTAAAAATGGGTTTATAAAGTTACACGTTTTAAAAAATATTTTTTTAGTTGTCAATGGACCTTTATTTATTTGTTTGTTTATTTATTTATATGTGGTGCTGAGAATAGAACCCAGTGCTTCGGGGGGGCGGAAAAAAAAAAAAGAATCCAGTGCCTCACACATGTTAGACAAGTGCTCTGCCACTGAGCTACAACCCCAGCCCCTAAAGCCACACATTTAACAGTAAAATCAAGTGGTTTTCAGTATGTCGATAGATTTTTTTTTTTTTTTTAGTAATACTCGGGATTGAATCCAGCGGTGCTCTACCACTTAGCTATATACTCCAACCCTATTTTATTATTTTGAGACAGGGTCTCACCAAGTTGCCCAGGCTGGCATTAAACTTGTGATTCCCCTGCCTCAGCCTCCAGAATAGCTGGGATCACAGTTGTATACCACTGGGCACCATTGATATCATCCACTTTACAACTTTGTAATCATCTCCCCCAATCCCTGTACCAGTTATTAGTCATTCCCCAATCTCTTCCCACCTTCCTCCACCCTGGCAACCAAAAGTTTTAGACTCTATGGATATGCCTATTCTGGCCATTGTAGATCAATGAAATAATGCAATATAGGACATTTCCTATATGAGCTCTTAAGTTCAGCATAACATATTGCAGGTTTATCTATGTTGTAGTATGTATTAGTACTTCATTCCTGTTGTGGTCTGAGTGCTTATGTCCTCCCCATCCAACAAGTTTGATTTTGAAATTCTCACCCCTAGCTAATGGTGTTAGGAAGTAGGGCCTTGGGAGGCAATGATGTCATGAAGGTGGAGGCTCATGAATGGATTGAGTGTTCTTATAAGAGACCCCCCACCCCAGAGCTCCCAGCCTCTTCCACCTGTGAGGACCCAGTGAGAAGGTGTCATCTCTGAACCAGGAAGCAGTTCTCAGTAGACCCTGTGTCTGCCACACCTAGACCTTGGGCTGCAGTCTCCAGAGCCTTGAGCATCCAATGTCTGTTTTTTATAAGCCACCCAGCCTCTGGTATTCTATCATGACAGCCAGAAAAGACTAAGATAATTCCTTTTCATAACTGAATAATATTCCAGTGTGTGTATATACTACATTTTGTTGATCCTTTTAGTGTGTTTTCAGTGCTGGGGATTGACCCCAACAAACTAAGTGTATCAGTGAACATAAGGGGCCTGTTTTCTCCCGAGCCAGCTTTAAAAGGCCTCCCTGAGAGTTTCACACAATGCCACTTGCATAGTATTAGCCAGAACTTAGTTTCTTGGTTGTGCTTAGTTGCTAGAGGACATAGGAAATAGTCTGTTAGCCTACTATGCTGCTCCTCTGTCTAACTTCTGGGTTATGTTATAAGGAAAAGAGGGAGAATGGGTACCTATAGGCAACTAGCAGCAGGAGAAGGCCTAATCCCTAAAGTTGGTACAATTGCTGTGTTCCTTCTGAGAGCCTCTCTCGTCAGTTTTGGGGGGTCAGAGCTATGACACAACTGAAGGTCTCACTGACAGCCAGTAACAGAGATCAGAGGAGCCTGGGAGTTCTGGAAGGAAGCCGGGTGAAGAGCATGCCCCCCACTGTCATTAGAGGTGCATTACTTCACCCCACCCATGGTAGGGCAGGTGGGGGACACAGGACTGGGTTAGAAGGAACAGTGTGAGAACTGTCTGGACTCTCAGGGCAGGCAATCAAGAAGCCCTCCTTGGCACAGGCATGTATTTGGAAATTCATCTTGGAACTCAGTGTTCAAGAAGGCGGGACTCTGGATGCTGGTTAGGCTTCCAAGGACCCGTCCTTATGCAGAAGGTGAACATCCCAGAACATGAAACACCATGCCTTCCAAGGGCAAGAGCAAGGGCAGGTTTCCGCTCCTCAGATGACTGATGGTCGGGAGTGAAATGAGCTCCCTAATCAGTCAGGAGCAGGGCACACAACAGATAAGTAAGAGGTGCTCCGTAGCCGTGAGCACAAAGCCTCACCTGATGCCTGGTGGGAGATGTCCCAGGGGACTCTGCTAGATGGACTTCACCAGGGCTGAGGGTTTAGGTTCCAAAGCTTCGGTAGCTCCATTTTAAGAGCCAGCTTGTTTTCCAGGGCAGCAGGTAGAGTTGGTCCTGAAGATGGCTATTAGGAGACTGCGGCTGGTTGGGCAGGGGGTGTCCTGGTGAATTCCAGGGCAGGGGCCAAACTTTGCAGGTATGGCCCTTTGCCTTGGAGATCCTGTCTTACGTACCTGTACCTGTTTTCTTTGGCTGGGGAGTTCTTTTAATTTTAATCCTCAGAAACATCATTAAGACAGATTTCAAGTCAAAATTTAAGTGGTTAATTCTGGCTGCCAGTGTGAAACATACCAGTTTTAAATAATAACAGACAGTGTGGTACTTGCGATCTTGGAAATGGCCATGAACTGAAGTCTCTGCTTGCTCTAAGAAAATAAGAGTGATATGAAATAATGGCCAAGGAGGATTTACACTCGCCTGGACTTGGAACAATTCAGTGGTTGGATAAGAGAGCAAGGGTCTTCAGCTGTGACCTGGCTACTCCTGGGCTCCCCTGGGTTGGGCACTCACCCTCTGGGGTGGGTTTCAGTGGCATCAGCCATTAATGTGGGAGCCACCTGCTCCTGCTGGCCCAGACCTGACTGCTGTCTTGCAGGATGGGCAAGAGTCATTAACCAGTCTTCCATGTCCTCTGACCTTGGACTTCCTTAGTCTGACCAGAGACCCACTCCCCACTCCCCACTCTGAAGATGCCATCAGCACTGTCCAGCCAAGAAGAGGGTCTGGAATGAAGAAATTCTGCACTCCACTAATCCAGCCCTTGCAGAGAGCTGCTGTCTCTGTGGGCTCGCTAAATCTCCCGTGAGCCAGAGACAAAGCCTGCACTGCTGAGATACACCCCCACATGCTCCCAGTGAAGCCAGGGGAGGGCGGCTGCAGGAACTGGTTACGATGTGGGAGGCAAACTATGAAGGAGTCATTTCCTTATGGCCTCCCAGACAGCTGGCTACAAAATGTTTTCTCTCTTCCAGAAGTTCATTCCCTTTGTGAGCCAGCTCTGTTTCTCTCCCTCCTCATCTCTTTGGAGAAGGGCATCATTTCCCATTCTGATCTCTGACCACCACTCCTTTCGTCTACACAGCTGATCTTTAGAGTGAAAATTCCACTATTTAATGCTATTTACCAGGCACCCAATAGAGTTAAGAGGGACTGCCAGTGTACCCGACTGATGGGGCCCTGCCCTCCCCATCCCCTCAGAGAGAAGACATAAACTGAAGCCTACCCCACAGCATCTGGATGGCCACAGCCTCAAATCCTCTGGGGGAACAGGGTGGGGTGTGTTGAAGTACAAAGATGAATGATAGAGATTGTCCAAGAATGCTAACCATGCAGGGAATGGGGAGTGCAGAGGTGGGACAAGAAAGGAAGCCTCATGCTCGTGGAATATCTAATACCACCAATTGCTGGACACATACCCTTCCTGGTCTGGACTGAGCATCAGCCTGTCTCCTTGGATATTAGGAATTCCTTCAAGAAGGATGGGAGGAGAAGGTCCTTGTTTATCCGCTGAGGCATTGGTGTCACAGTGGAGATAAGGGGGCCAACCCAACTCAGCAGGAGCCAAGGCATTCATGTCCATCATCTGGGGAGCCACAGATTCAGGTCAGGGTTGCTCCAGATCCAGTTGGACTCACTCACAGGTCTGAGATTCAGTACAGAGAAACCAGACACAACCAAGAATAGTCCCTTGACCTCACTTTCTATCATCTCCCCCAGAAACTTTGGAGTCACAGGGATTGGATAATTTTTTTCCCAAAACTACCCTCCATTCTTTACTGAGTCTTGTTTTGTTTTCCATGTTCAGCTTTTTTTTTTTTTTTTTTTTTTTTTTTTTGGGCAATGCTGGGAATGAAACTGTGTCTCATGCCTGCTACCACTGAGCAACATCCTGCCTCTAAGATTCCGCTTTTTAAGTTTTATCTTGTTGCAATACATATATTTTTAGAAAAAAAATGAAAAGAATCTTCTGGTGGATTCTTATCATACTTAGAATAAAACTGACACAGTCCTGTGGACACCCTCTGTCCATTCTCTCATTCACAGTCTCTGTTCCAGTCACACTGACCTCCCAGCTTCCTTAGTCTGTGGCCCCACTTCCTTAGCCTGTGGCTACTTCTGCCATCTTCAAAGCCAGTAATGGTGAATAAGACTCTAAACTCCCATCTCTCTAGTTCTTTGCAGATGGTAAAGATTATCTGCCTTTTTTTCTTCCTATGATCCTGGGGATAGAACCCAGGGCCTCACACATGCTAGCAAGTACTCTACTGCTGAGCTGCACCCCTAGCCCAAGATTCTCTGCCTTTATGGATTCATGTGGTTATTTATCCAGGACGCCTATATCTAGGATAATCTTCCCATCTCAAAAGTCCTTCATTTAATCACATCTGCAAAGTGTCTTGCCATATATAGCAACACTATCATAGATGCTGAAGATTAGGATAGAGATATTTTTGAGGACCCCTGCCCCAGCTAACGTAAGTGTTGGCACCTTAACTTATAAACATAGTTTTGTCTCTTGGGTCCAACCTTCATTTTATGTAAACTCTTCTGCATCCCAGCCTCTGTGCCTAGCTTCCACGTCAGGGCTGTGGAGAAACTTTGTTTCATTCTTAGCACTTTCTGTGCCTCTCTAGACACTCAGGGAACACTTAGCCAGTGAATGTTGAGTGAGACATCATCTTGATGAAACTCCAAGATACTCTTTTTAATATTTTTTTAATTGTAGATGGACAAAATACCTTTATTTATTTTTATGTGGAGCTGAGGATCGAACCCAGTGCCTGTCACATGCTAGGCGAGTACTCTACACTGAGACACAAACCCAATCTCCATGATACTCTTTTAATTGACATGTAATTGTCATACCAAAATAATCATCCTTTAAAAATGTGCAGGTCAGTGGCTTTTCTTTTTCTTTTTCTGTTTTATTTTTTGTAGTTGCAGATTGACAGAATGCCTTTATTTTATTTATTTTTATGTGGTGCTGAGGATCGAACCCAGGGCCTCATGCATGCAAGGCAAGTGCTCTGCCACTGAACTACAGCCCCAGCCCCTAAGTCAGTGGCTTTTAAGACATTCACAAAAATAATACATCAATCAGTACAACTACTAATTCCAGAACATTTCTACCACCACCATAAGAAACTCTGTACCCATTATCCATCATTCCCCACATAAAGGGAATCAGGCACTCTGTGGCCTTTTTGTGTCTGGCTTATTTCACTTGATACAATGTCTGCAAAGTTCATCGATGTTGTAGCAGATATCAGCACCTCATTCCTTTTAAGTGGACCTTCCCTTTGCACATACCTGATATCCATCATACAGCTTAAGAGTAAACGAAGCTTATGCTATCACTGGCCATTCCTGTTCTCTACAGAATATTGCATTGCAGAAGGCTGAGGCAGGAGGATTTTAAGTTCGAGGCTAGCCTGAACAACTTAGGAAGACCCTGTCTCAAAATAAACAATAAAAGGGACTGGGGTGTGGTTCAGTGGTTAAGTACCCCTGGGTTTAATCCCCAGTACCCCCCCCAAAAAAAAAAAAAGTTGCAGTCAAATGAAGATTCAAGAGTGGCTGTGTTTCTTGAGTTTCACTGTTAATAGGATGCTGGTCAATTTCTGGGGTCTCCTTACTGCTCTTAAACTTACTGTGCCCCTTACAGTGCCTCAAGACAGGTGGGCATGCAGGCCAAGGCCAGTCTGATGGGAAAAGTGGGTGGAGGACCAGGGATGGCCAGCCTGCCTTGGGCAATAGTGTAAGTGTCAGGGAACAACATGGCCTGAGGTCCACCTGGCCTTTACCACAGTGGCAAGGGCAGGCCACAGAGGGCAATATTGTTCACATGACCGGGAAAAGCCACCCAAGGCTCTGAGTAGTGGGTTTTGCTAAGGAAATGCTATTAGTAGTCACCTGGATGTTTGGATTCAGGGATGGGACAACCTCAGGGGACCTGTACAACCTCAGGTCTCTCCCTGGAGTCGGGGTACAGGGTGAATAAGAGGGGAGGTTGTTGGGGATGGAGGATTGGGAGGACAAGGCTTGTGTACCATGCCCCTGAGATGGTGGATGTTATAGCTTGGATCTTAATTGTCACCCAAAGGCCCGGGTATCCCAAGGCTTGACCCACAGCTTGGCGCTATTGGGAGGTGGTGGAAATTTAAGAGGTGGGGCCTACTGGCAGGTCTTTAGGTCATTGGGGTCATGCCCTTGAAGGAGACAGTGGGATCCTATCACCTTCCTCTTTCTCTCTTTTGCTTCTTGACCAAGAAATAAGTGGCTTTACTCTACCCTGCTCCTACCATGATATGCTCAAAGCAACAAGCACAACCAATCACAGGCTGAAAACTCTAAAACTGTGAGCCAAAATACAACCTCTCTCTAATTTCTTTGGTCCAGTACTGGGCATTGAACCCAGAGGTCCTCTACCACTGAGCCACATTCCCAAGCCTTTTTATTATTTTTACTTTTGAGACAGGGTCTGGCTAAGTCGCCCAGGCTGGCCTCAAAATTGAGATATTCCTGCCTTCACCTCTTCAGAATCTAGGATTAAAGGCATAAGCCACCATGCCATGCAATCTTTCTTCTTTATAAATTCATTATCTCAGATATTTGTTATAGTAATAGAAGATTGGTCAATATAATGTCTCAGTCTATCTGGGCTGCTATAACAAAATGCCACAAAGTGACTTACAAACAGTAAGAGACGCATTTCTTAAGCCAGGTATGGTGGCACAGATCTATAACTCCAAGTGACTCAGGAGACTGAGGCAGGAGAATCATAAGTTTGAAGCCAACTTGGGCAATTTAATAAGTCCCTGTCTCAAAAATAAAAAGGTCTGTGGATGTAGCTCAGAGATAGAGTGCCCCTGGGTTTAGTCTCTGGCATTCCTACACACACACACACACATACACACACAGAATATTTCTTATAGTCCTGGAGGCTGGAAGTCCAAGGTCAAGGTATGGCAGATTCAATGTTTGGTACATGTTCTTCCTGGTTCATAGATGGCCACTTCTCACTGTCCTCACATGGTGGAGGGGGCAGGGAGCTCCTAGGCCTCCTTCATAAAAGGCAATAATCCTATCCATAAAGTCTCTACTCTTGTGACTTCATTAGTTCTCCAAAGACCCCACTTTATAATGCCACACCTTTGGGGTTAGGATTTCAACCCAGGAATTTTGTGGGGATCCAAGTATTCAGACCAGAGCTGATGAGAACTGAACAGTACTGTCCCTGAAGGGTACTATAGTTGGACTTAACCTATTCTATGATTTTATGGAGAGTGGGGCCAACTTAGCCAAGTCTCAAAAATAGCAGCCATTCCCATGAGAACAGCAGCAACCAAACTTGAAGCCAGGCAAGGTGATGTACATCTGTAGTCCAAGCTACTCAGGAGTCTGAGGCAGGAGAACTGTTTTGAGCCCCAGAGTTTGGTGCCAGCCAGAGCAAATGGTGAGATCCTATTAAAAAAAAAAAAGTGGAAAAACAAAAACTGTTGGCAAAGATGTGGAGACTCTGGTTTCTGATAAAATTAAGCAGAGAGAGGCTGGGCGTGTAGCTCAATGGTAGAGCACGTGGCTGGCATGGGCAAGGCCCTGGGATCCATCCCATGCACTGGGAAAGAAAGAAAGGAAAAAAAAAAAAAAAGAAAAACATAAATACAAAAATACCACATAACTCAGCAATTCCACTTCTAGGTATACAACCCCAGAGAATTGAAAATAGGAACTCAAATAGTTTTATGTGCATGTTCGGAGTAGCAGTATTCAACCAGAACATCCACTGATGGATGAATGGATAAACAAAATGTGGTCTATTCATATTATTCAGTCATAAAAAGAAATGAAGCTGTGACATGTCTACAACAGCCGGATTCATAAAAGCAAAGCAGATCGGTGACTGTCAGGGACTGTGGGCTGGAGGGAATGGGGAGTGACTGCTAATGGGAACGAGGTTCCCTTCTGGGTCTGATAAAATGTTCTAGAACAATTGAACCACATTGTGAATTTCCTAAGTGTCCCTGGGTTGTTCTCTTTAAATAGTTGATGTTATATTATGTCAATTTCACCTCAACTGAAAAATAAGCACACACATTGGTGCCCTTGGCAGCACTATACCTCTGTGGAGGGTGGTTTTGCTCCTACCTTTCCTGGTTCAGAAGCTGGCCTGGTGGCTAGTCTGGTAGTGTCTTTGCCAGGCCCCTTTGTCCTCCTCTGAGCAGTGCCACCCTGTTCTGCTTCTCTCCTAGCACCATCGTGTGGTACCACATCATGGCCTGGGGCCTGGCCCTCCTGCTCTGTGCAGAGGGAGCTGTCATGCTGTACTACCCCTCTGTGTCCAGGTAAGCCTCAGTGGCCCAGTTCTTATAGAAAATGAGCCGGTCTGACTCACACAGTGGGGGCCTTGGCGCTCAGCCCCTCCTCTTGGCCCCGAGAGGCCACACTCACAGACCCATCTAGCTGAGAGACGGTGTGCTCACTGCATCCTTGCTCCCCAGATCTTTCCCCTGGGTCTGTCTTTCTCATTTGGGTGGGTGGGTGCCTGAGCATACAGCGTGCATGCGCAGATTATACCCCTCCTCGTAACTAGAAAGATGCAGGGACAGCCCCTTCCATCTTGCCATAGCTTCCTCACACCTGTTCTTTAATACTGAAAGATCAGGCGAGTTTAACGTTCTGAGGATGAGTTCGAAGTGATGTGGCCGAGGCAAGGGAAGCTTCTGGAAGCTGGCTCTATGCCTCTCCCATCCTATGCTCTTGGCTACCCTGAACACAGATGCAGAGGAATGTGGTTCTGGAATTGTCTCAGGCATTTCCTCATTTAAAATCCCAGCAGTGCCATCATTTGCAAGGTCTCAAAGACCAACCAAGGATGCAGGCTCTCACTTCCACTGGAAAACAGGTGGTTAGTGTCTTTTTGTGATTTTAGGGTTCTGTAGGTCACACACAGATCATCGTAGTATAGCCTTTAGGACAAATCTGGCCCTTGACCTGTTTTCATTTTATTATATTTTAATTTTGGGTACTGGGGATTGAATCCAGTAGTGCATTGTCCCTGGAACTACCTTCCCAGCCCTTTTTATGTTTTTTGTTTTGAGACAGACTCTCATTAAATTGAGGAGGCTGGCTTCAAACTTGCCATCCTCCTATCTCAGCCTCCTGGTTCACTGGGATTACAGGTTTGTGCAATCACGTCTGGCTGGTTATTTTAAATGAAATTTTACTGGGACACAGCCACACCCATTTATTTATGTTCCAACTGTGACTGCTTTTGTGATATAATCAGAATTGAGTAGTTGCAAGAGACCATGGTGTGCCCTATGAAACTGAAGAAAAAGAAATTTTTTTTTTCCTGTGGTACTGGGGATTGATTCCATGGGGACTCTACCACTGAGCTACATTTCCAGCCCTTTTTTGAGTCAGGGTCTTGCCAAGTTGCTGAGTATGGCCTCAAACTTGCCAGCCTCAGCCTCCAAGTAGCTGGGATTATAGGCATGTGCCACCCCACCTGGCTTTATTATCTCTCTTTATATAAAAAATTTGTTGACTCATGGTGTTAGTCATTCCTCCCCAGTTTTTTGACTTCTCACAGCTACTCAGACATCTCAAATTGGTGTTACCTTGTCAACTGTGGATATTGACAGAGAGCTAGCTAGCTCTCTCCTGCTTCCCGACTCCCAGAATGGGAGTCCAGACTCTGTCCAGAATGTGTGGAAGCCTGGTATGGTCACTTTTCACGGGGAACTTCAAAAGGACAGACACAGTGTCACAGCTGTTCTAACAGAAGGATCTTAATAGGAAAGGGAGTTTCTTTTACTTGCCTTCACCTGTGGGACCCTGGTGACTTCTAGAAAAATTACCTTGGAGCCTGAGGGCACCACTGCTACAGGGCTGGCTCACAGGGAACCCTGAGGTGCTCCTATGGGCTCCAGGAGGCCACCTGATCTAAGCGTCTTAATCTGTAAATGGCTATCTCTCTTCCTTTTTAGGGGGCTGCAGGGAGTACCCGGGATAGAACCCAGGAATGCTTTACCACTGAGCTATATCCCCAGTCTTTTTCATTTTTTAAATTTTGAGGCAAGATCTTGCTATGTTGCTGAGGCTAGCCTTGAACTTGCAATCCTCCTGCCTCAGCCTCCCAAGTGGCTGGGATCACAGGTGTGTGACACCTTAATCATCATTAAGAGATCATCATCTCTTAGTCCTCACATCCTGCAGTGCAGACCTCTTGGCATTCTTGTAGCCACATCCTCACTCTCTCATTGGCCATTTGATTTCCATCTTTGCAATGGAATCTGCCACTCCCACTCCTCTCCTGCTTCCCATACTTCCCTAGAGTCTGTCCACACCATGTGGAGCCTGGTAAGGTGTTTGACCACCACACAAATATTAATGTTAAGTATTAAGAGCATTTTCATTTTTATGATGGTAACTTCCATGGCCACAGGGACACTTCTGCCTCTCTCTGATTGGGCCTCAGGCATCCTCTGTCCCCTTTCTTCATTTATCATTTCCTCTGTGCCATTCTTCTCTCATTGACTTTCTGTGTATCTTAGTTGATGGTCCCTATTGGTAACATATCAATGGCTTTCACCACCTCCTCTTACCACCATGTCCTATGGTGACTCATGATGCTTATGACTCATCAGTAGAAATCCTAGTCCTTTTCCCTGAAAAGAACCACTGAAGAGTTGGTTGTTACTCCTAATGTGAGAAGGAATTTCCTTTGACATATGAAGGTCATACATTTGAATAGATCAAGGACAAGGACTGGATTTTTTTCATGTTATTAGCTGAGATTATGTAGTAAGTACTCAAAACCTAACTAGCTAATTAGTGCTTTTGTCTCTAAATTGTGTTTTCCCTTTGAAGAGACCTAGTGCAAAGAATCATCTACCATCCCAGATTTCTTTTCCTTTCTTACCTCTTCCAGTAGGGTTTTTTGTTTGTTTGTTTGTTTTTGTACTGAGTATCGAACCCAGGGGCACTTAACCACATCCCCAACCCTTTTTATTTTTTTGTTTTGAGACAGGGTCTCCATAAGTTGCTTAGGTTCTCACAAAGTTGCTGAGGCCAGCCTTAAGCTTGCAATCCCCCAGCCCCAGCCTCTTGAGTTGCTGGGATTACAGGCCTGCGTCACCATGCCTGGACCAGTAGTGATCTTTAAAAGCTGCCCCCACTGGAAAGGTTCAGAGGCTCTCCTATTTATAGGACAGAAACATGAACAATCTCCCTGAGTCTCCTGAAATTTATTGCTTCTTCTTGGACATGAGAAACGAGTCTGATTTCTTTCAGAGTCTGGGCAGATTTATGCATTTCTTTTTTGTTGTTCTTATCCTCTTATCTCAGCCTGCAGATAAGTGGGTATATTCCAGCCAAAGCTTTTCTTTCAAGAAGAATGATTTGCTGTTCCTCCCTCAGGTGTGAGAGAGGCCTTGACCATGCCATCCCACACTATATCACCACGTACCTGCCACTACTGCTCGTTCTGGTAGCTAACCCTGTCTTGTTCCAAAAGACAGTGACAGCAGGTAAGTAGCAGGGAAGTTCTCTGGGTACAAGGCCATGGGGTATAGCTGCATCTCTTGGGCTGAGATGATAACATGTTGTCCTTCTGGAATGATCCAGGACAATGGACCTCACTCATCATCCTCCAGAGACATAAGCAGAATACAGATGGAGACAGTGAACAGGTTTAGTAAGAAAAACTGAGCAGAAAGCACACTTAGTTGAGCACTACATGTTTGCCAATGTTTGTTAGCTTAAGGCCAGGACTAGCTGATTTTTCACTTTTGTGTGAAGCTCATCCTGGGTCTGCCCTTGGCACGCTTGTAGGCTCTGAAGGTGGCCTTGGAAAACTGCAGAGGTGAGACAGGAGCAGGAGAGTGAAGTGGATCCGGGAAGGGATGAGGCATGGACAGAGAGGTCTAGACACTCCCATAATGCACTTGGCCTAGTCCAGACACTCCCATAATGCACTTGGCCTAGTCCAGACACTCCCATAATGCACTTGGCCTAGTCCAGACACTCCCATAATGCACTTGGCCTAGTCCAGACACTCCCATAATGCACTTGGCCTAGTCCAGACACTCACATAATGCACTTGGCCTATGCCAGTTCTCAGACAGGCAGGAAACAGGAAGTGGAGCACAGGAAATGAGTCATTTGGGATGGGGTAAAAACTAGATCAGCGGAATGTAGCGAGTACCCAGAGAGACCCTGGGCCAGGACTGGGAACCTGCATTCCGGCCCTGTCGTCTCCTCAAGAAAGCGTGACCTGGAGAGAGTGCCCACCTACTCAGGCTGCCTTGGATCTCTCAAGGGCAGAGTTGGAGTGAGGAAGTCCACCTTAACGAAAGGGGGAAGCTCCTGATTGTAGCACTTTTTAATAACATCTTTTATTCTTTGGAAGAGTCTTTTCCTATGTGCATTTAAATATAGTGCATTAAATAAGAGAATTTATTTTTTCAAAATTGTATAATGACTTGCTTATATGGAACACACAAAAAAAAAATGACTTAAAAAACATTGAAAAGAAATACACTGTGGGGGTTGCAGGTGGAAGCCCAGTGGTAGAGTGCTTACCTAGGATGCATGAGACCCTGGGTTCACTTATCAGTCCTGCAAAACAAGAACAAAAACGAAATATACGGCAGTGGTAGCAGTGGTTGTCTTTGTGGGAGGGACCACTGACGATTCTTTTTTTTTTTTTTTTTTTTTTAGTGGTGCTACGGACTGAACCCAGGGCCTAGCACATGCTAGGCAAGTATTCTACCCCTAAGCTAAACCTTCAGCCATTAATTAAAAATATACACACACACACACACACACTTTGCACTAGGGATTGAATCCAGAAACATTTAGTCACTGAACCACATCCCCAGTCCTTTTTATTTTTTATATTTTTTTGAGGCAGACTCTTACTAAATTGCTTAGTGCCTCAGTAAGTTGCTGAGCCTAGCTTCAAACTTGCAATCCTCCTGTCTCAGCCTCTTGAGTCTCTGGGATTTCAGGTCTGTGCCTCTGCACCCAGCTCTATTTAATTATTCTCCAAACTTTTTTGTAGGTGTTCTAACCTGTTTCTAAGAAGAAATGTTAAATTTTCAACATTTTAAAATAATAAGTGCCTTATTTTATAAAAAAGAAAAAAAATACCTGAACTAGTAAAATCCAATAAAATTGGAAGTTTAGTTCCTAATGTATCAGTGTTATTTTCTTAGTTGTGACAAGTATCCTGTGTTGTGTTTGATGTTAACATCAGAGGAAGCTGACTAAAGGGAATGGGCATACAGTAAATCTCAAGTTATTTAAAATACATATTCCTTGGATCCTATAAGGACTTCACATGGGTAGCTGGGAGGGTGACGTCAATAACTTGCTTCGCTTTAGATCTTCTGGCCTTGTTTATGGGCTCACACCTGCTTTGATGCCCTTCTCTGTTATGAAATAAATAAGAATGATGAACACAGTAAGTATGTCATTCCCCTGTGCTCTTCACAGTGGCCTCTTTACTGAAAGGAAGACAGGGCATTTACACAGAGAACGAGAGGCGAATGGGAGCTGTGATCAAGATCCGGTTTTTCAAAATAATGCTGGTTTTAATCGCTTGGTAACTATTTTTTTTTTTAATTGCCAGTGGGATGGGATTTGCAAACTACTTACCATTTTTCTCTTCCATTTGTGACCTGTGAGTTCTTAAGGGAAGCATCTGGAAGGGACATCTCTGAGCAAGTCTGGAATTCTGAATTTGTGGCAAAAACTGAAAATATTTACTTGATTTAGGCATAAAGCCCCAAGAATAAGAGGTTCCGAGTTTAATTTTGAAACAACTGTGCGTAACCCCTTACTGAGATTCTGGGATTAACCAAAATGAGGGAGGTGGTAACGTTTGTTTGTTTATTTGTGGTGCTAGGAATTTAACCCTGGGCCACGTGCGTGTGAGGCAAGCATTCTACCAACTGAGCTATATCTCCAGCCCCATGCATTTTAAATGCACCCATTGGCCTTGTTTTTGACACCAGAATTCCTGTGTGCGATAGAGGGGTGAGGACACATCTCCAGTGTAAAGATTCAGCTCAGTCAAAGCTGGATAGAAAGGCTTAGCTAATTTCTTTTGCTGAGATTCTCCATGTCTGGTATCCTACCCAAATGTTTCAGATGGATGCTTTGAAAATAGACTTATAACCAATGCAAAAAAAAAAAAATTGGAGCCTTGCATGCACAAGGCCCTGGGTTCAATCCCCACCACAAAAAAAAAAAAAAATTGGAATGGTAACACCCTGTAATGTGGTGAATAAATACTTTCTCAGTCAGAGCAAGCCTTGTGGTGTTAATAATCTACCTGATATGAAGGGATTTGTTTGGACATGCTCCTAGGAGAGGCAGAAATTACCTCCCAGTAAAAATACACTTAGATCACTGTTTCAAACTTCACTGACCCCCCCAAGAGTAACATTTTAAAATTTCAGTGTGAAATGTCAAAGTAAATTCTTCATCTTAAAATCTTCAGGTTGCTCCTCAAACCAAGACTGAATTCTGGGTTATTTGATACCTTACATGTTGATGTGGTGTTGAGTGTTAACATGGGAAGGATTTGTGGATCTCTGTGTTAGACTGAGAGAAGGAATTACATTTCCTTAAATAAATTCTTGGTGTGCTGGTTCAGTTGGTTGCTGTGGAAGTGATCAGCTCTCTACCTAGAATTGGCACATACACAGTGTGGCAAAGATCAGTCCCTGATCCTTAGCATTTAAAATGAATTTTTGTGGCATGTTCTCTTCACCTGTGGGCCATTGTCTTTTTAACAGTTGGCTGTCCAATATAATCAATGAAAGCCTTTTATTCTACCTTGAAATGCAACCAGATATCAATGCAGGCTCTTTGAAACGTGTCAGAGATGCAGCCAAGACCACGTGGTTTATTATGGTAAGCTAATCTAGATTTCAGTTTCTTCTTGAAAAAAAATTGGAAGGAAAAAAGAACAATCAGAAGTATGATGTTTATTTATATAAATATACAACGAGGCAAGTAGGTTCTTGGACTACCTACATTTGGCTTAGTGAACTTCTGAGAAAATTTCATTCATTGTAGTGATTATCATTAAAAAGATAGAGAGTCAGGGGTATACACTCAGTAGTACAGCACTTTTATCATCTTTTTTTGTTGTTGTTGTTAATCCTGAGGATCAATTACAGAGTGCATGCTAGGCAAGCACTGTACCACTGGTCCTTTCTGTTTTTCAAATTTTGAGACAGGGTCTTGCTAAGTTTTCCAGGCTGATTTCAAACTTGTGATCCTCCTGCCTCAGCCTCCCTAGTAGCTGGGATAATAGGCACATGTCACCAGGCCTGGCTCAGCATTATATAAAATTCTAAAGCATTATTGGAAACCCAAATGTCAAAGTAAATCATGGTCTTTCATATTTTGTTTTTTTCTTTTTCCTTTTTAATTAAAATTGGGGTGCCAGGGATTAAACTCAGGGCCTGGTATCTGCTCAGTATACACTCTACCACCAAGCTATATCCCAGCCCTTGGCTTTCATCTTGTTGAATGTGACCCAGAAGTTAAAAACGATGATTATGAAGTCTCTGTATTAACTGGAAAATATAGCCTATAAAATTGAGATTAATTACTATTACATAAAAACATGTATAAAAATACTGGACACCCCCCCCCCCCCCGTATTTTCATCACATTTCATGTGTATTAGGAGCTGTTGGCAGAGAGGTATGCTCTGAGCCATGCAAAATTGTTATTTATGTTGTTCTGAATTTGGAAAAGTGTCACTTGAGATGACTTTCATAAGCCCACACGAGCCCTCTTGATCTGTGTGTTTTGGCTGAGAGCTTCACATGGCTCCTCTGGCTAGCTCTATGGAGTAATGTTACCCCAAGAACCTTGACTGAATCAAATTCTGACCTGGCAGCACCAGGTGGAAAGCCACAGGGGAGCAGAGGTCCAAGATGGCTGGTTCTATCACCTTCCTTGCTTGCATTTCCTCTCCCCCACTTTCCTTCCCCTTCCTCTCCTCTCCTCTCCTCTCCTCCTGGTCCTCTTCATCCTCCCCTTCTCTTTCTCTGACCCCCACCCATCCTTTCTCTTCTCTCCCTTGCACTCTCCCCACTTCCTCTATTTTCAGGCAGCCCTTGGAGATACAGAACCTACTACGGCCAATCTTAGTCTTGCCCCAAACCAAACAACCCACTTGTTCCGAGTGAGGGCAGCCCAGTGGGCGCTTGAGTGGAGCTTGGCACTATGTGGCAACTGAAGGCTCTACTTCCTGTCCTGCTCCACTGACTGCTGCATCTTTTTGCCTTTTCTCCCAGGGGATACTGAATCCCGCCCAGGGCTTCCTCTTGTCTCTGGCCTTCTATGGCTGGACAGGATGCTGCATGGGTCTCCAGTCTCCCAAGATGGTGATCCAGTGGGAATCCATGACGACTTCAGCAGCCGAGGTGGTGGGCTCTTGCGTGCGTCCTGAAAACCTCACTTGCAGGAAGGTGGCTCCAGTTGGGGGACACACTTCTGATGAGGCCCTCAGCATGCTGTCAGAAGGTAACTTACGCTCCACAGGCCAGGGCAGGAGTGGTGTGGCACACCAGAACTCCATGGTCAATCCTTTATCAAACACTGAGGGGCAGAGGGCGTGTTACAATAGCCCATGATGACTCTTCCATTTCGTCAGCCCCCCATCCTTTTAATATTTGAATGATGCCCTTCCTTTAATTATTAAGCCCTGTAGCCTGTGTTTTTTATAACTGGTTCCCAATTGGGCTGAATGGCATTTTGAATAGTGATAAATTGTCACTTTAAACCCTTTGATACTTTTGCTGTGAGGTGATGCATGCTATGACATGAGCTCTTTAGATTACAGGTACACTTCTCTGTCCAGCTCACTGGGGGCATGTAGGGCAAAAAGCCAAAGAACCAGTACCAGCTTTTCCAATTTATCCTGTTCACATAGCACTGTGATTGTCAAACTGTGCTCTGTGGAACCCTGATGTGATGCTTCAGGCATCTAATAAATAATTCAAATTCCATTCCAAAACTCACAGTAGAATCTGTGATTAAATTGAATACTTCAAATGTGTTGACTACCAAATACTAGCCTGCCCACATATTAACTTGAGTTAACCTAATAACTGAACTGATTTGAATGTGGAGCTCAGAATAACTTTCTCCTGTCATCTTTAAGGGATCACCATACAGTGATGGCAGAGGAGAATTACTTAAAGGCTACTGCACGTCAGCTCTGTGGCCATTGAAGTTAGATGTGACACCATCAAGTCAAAGCAAAGAAAGTGTTAATTGTTCAAGTTGGTACATGATGGTAACTTTCAGCTCAGATTTCAGTTTGAAAGTTTTGAATTAACTGAGGTGTCCTTATAATTCTAATTGATTACAACGTTTATTTTTCATAAAATTCCAATTATGACTAAAGAAGTACATTTTTGCTAACATACACCTCTGTCTTAGGGTTTCCTTGTTAAGCTTTGTTTTAGTGGGGAAAAAAAAGATATTTGGGTTAAGGAAATAAGTTTGGAAATCACTACACTGAAAGCCATGGAGTTTTATTTATTTATTTATTTATTGAGAGAGAATTTTTAATATTTATTTTTTAGTTTTTCAGTGGACACAACATCTTTGTTTGTATGTGGTGCTGAGGATCGAACCCGGGCCGCACGCATGCCAGGCGAGCGCGCTACCGCTTGAGCCACATCCCCAGCCCAAGCCATGCAGTTTTAACTAATGATTTGTAATGTCCAAGTAAAATTAGGCTTTCTGAAAGTGTGAATCTAAAACTTTCTTCTACCCAATATGAATCAGTGTATGCACACAAACATACATGCACACACAGGAGACCAAAGAGAAACAATACGCTATCCAAGCTACTTTTTTATACCAAAGTATAATGTTGAATTTTGAAGTCAGAAAACTTTGAAGAAAGATATCTGGAAATGGCTACAAGAGCTCTGTTTTCTTTTCCATTCCTACTATTTAAATATTTTGAAGGAAGTTTCATTTTTAGGTGACAAGATGGGTTAAAGAAACACGGTGAAGAATTGATGGATTGATTCCATGAGACAGAATTGGTCATAATTGGGATCCTTGAAGGGAAACAGAAATACTTCAGGCTATAGTTATGACAGATGTACTTTGTGTTTATAGACTGTTCTTTGTTTGTGGAGCTGAGCATGGAATCCAGGGCCGCATGGATGCTAGGCTAGGCAAGCCTTTATCCTGGAGCCACTCCCCCAACCTCTGGATTTTCTATCTAGTAAACACAGTGCATTAAGGATGACAGACCCACCAGTTGGAATTGCTGTTAGCATGCTATTACTGATACCACCTGAGTTATGAGCCCAAAATTGCCATCTGGAACTACTTGGCTTTGTTGGTTTTCCCTTTCTGGTGGATTAAGGTGGCTGAGTCAATCTTTGACAGTCAAATAAAACACTAAAGAGAAATAACAATAAAAACTATATCCCAGTCTGCCCCAGGCACTCCAATCACCATGGGCAAACAGCATCAATCATATTCATTCTTTTGAGAAAGCTGTTGCCTAGGTCTGTGCTCACAAGTTAGAAATTTTTATATGGAGGGTTTTACACAACGCAAACGAACAGCCAACAGAAAACTAAACAGGGCAGTAATTCCTGGATTGCCTTACCTTCTCCTTTTATTTTTTAAAAAAATTATTTTTTTCCCTGGTGCTGGGGATGGAAGCCAGGGCCTCATGCATGCCTGCTAGGCAAGCACTTTGTAACTGAGCTGCACCCCCAGCCCTCTCCTCACTTTGACATTGTGTCATCTTTCACATTTCATTTCCGAAAAGGAGGTTTTCTTTGAAATTTGAACTCTATTTGTTTCATCAATTTATATCTTGAAAAACAAATAGGAGAAGGAGACATCTAAAAAAACAACAAACTTTGAGTTTGCATAGTGCTCCCACAGGAGAAGTTGGACATTTCACAATGGTATCTTCCTTCCACATGGAAAGTTAGAGATCTCTTATCTTTTCATCTGTAAAGAAATGCTGATTTCCCCCTCTTCCTTTGCTTTTTAAGAGAACTGAGATTTGGGCTGGGGATGTAGCTCAGTTGGTAGTGCTTACCTTGCATGCACAAGGCCCTGGGTTCAGTCCCCAGCGTGCGCGCGTGCGCGCACACACACACACACACACACACAAAGAGAGAACTGAGAAGATGCTAGGGGTAGGCTGCAGCTCATTGGGCAAGAACTTCCCTAGCATGCCAGAGGACCTGGGTTCAAGTCCAGCATGATGCACACACAAAGTTGAGATATAACCCATATAACATAAAATTCATTCTTTTAAAGTGTACTCTTCAGTGGTTTCTGATATGTTTACAATGATGGGTAACCACTGCCACTATCTAAATCTGGATTATTTTTTATAACCTCAAAAAGAAACCCCAAGGCCCTTAACAGTTAATTCCCATTCCCCTTTCCCAGCCATGGCAACCAGTAATCTTCTGTCCCTATGCATTTGCCTCTTATGGACATTTCACATAGATCTGTCCTTTGTGTCTGATTTCTTCTAATTAGCAAAGTTTTCAAGGTTCATCCATGTGGCACACGTATATTATTATGTTGTTCTTTCTTTGGCTGAATAATATTCCATCCATCATATGGATCTACCCCATCTCTGTGTTTTAAACAACTTTGGCTGACTGCCAAGGATTCCATCAGGCTCTGAATTAGGTGCCACAGGTTATAGACTTTGCCCTTAATTATCTCACAGTGTACTGGGTAAATTAAACAAGCTTTTAAAAATAATAATTCTATTCTAGTAACAGAATAATCTATGTAAATACTTTTTTGAAAGAACTGGGTGGAAGAAGAAAGCAAGTAGGGAAAGCCTTTTGAAAAAGACAAAATACAATACTGACTGTATTTTTAATTTTGGAAAGAATTTCTCTTAAAATGGCAGCTATCAGGCTAGGGATGTGGCTCAGTAGTAGACTGCTTGCCTACCACATAAGAGGCCAGGGTTGCATCCCCAGTCCTGCCCACCAGCACCCCCCCAAAAAAGAGGCAGTTGTCATTTTAGACACCCCGGTGATGTATTGTTAGCTAATGCCTGTTAAGTCAGTTTTTGGAAACACAGAAGTTTGTAAAAATCAACAACATCTCCTGCAGAAGTATGCAGTGGAGGTGATACGAAGGTGCACTAAGGCTCTTAAGTGTACATTTAGTCACCCTTGAAATATTAAAATTAAAGTTGTCCCTAAGAAAATCGATTTGATATTTATTTTAAATAGATTTTTAGTTGTAGATGGACACAATATGTTTATTTATTTATTTTTATGTGGTGCTGAGGAGCAAACCCAGTGCTTCACAGATACAAAGTGAGCACTCTACCACTGAGCCACAACCCCAGCCCCCATTTGATATTGAAAAAACCCCAAATTGTCCCTAAGGCACAGTCCCCACCATTTTGTGTGGTAACCCTACAGAAAATTTGCATATGTTGCTCAAAAACAAACAAACAAAAACCTTCAAAAATAATTTTTTCCCCCTTTCAGAAATTAAATCATTTTAAAGTTTTGCTGTTTAGGACACTTAAGCACATTGGAAATGATTTCTGTGTGACTTTGGGCAGTCATCAGCCCATTGGGGACAATTTTAAAGAGTTCTTCTAACTCTTCCCTGGTCAGTATGTCTCTGGTAGTCACTAGTCTCTCATCTGAGAATGTGGTTTACTTCTCTGTTGGTGGAGGAACTTCCAATGTCATTCAAATATATTTCCCAGGGACTATGCCGTCTCATGGGACTATTTGGCATTTGCATCCATCTCAGCTTGTAACAATTCTGTCTTTCCATAATACCTCATATCTCACACAATTCATTGTTGCCCCCACATCCACGTCTTTCCCACAGTCCTCTGCCCTGTCCCACAATTCCTTGCTTCTCCACAATCCCGTTATCTCCCACAATTCTTAGTTTCTTCCATAATTCTGTTATACCCAAAGTGCCCATCTTTCCCACAATCCTTTGTTCTGTTCCACAATTCTTTGCTTCTGTCACAATCCTCTGATCTCTCCTAATTTCTCCCACAGTCTCTGCTCTAGTCCACAATCATCTGTTGTTTCTTTTCTCCAAGAATCTGCTTCCTCTGTGTGAGAAAGAAATTGAGCAATCATTTGCCCTGGACCACAGTACCTTCTCCCAGAATCCTGTGTGTCCTCGTTATCCCATGACCCCTCCCTTGTTTCTCCTGGAATTCTTTGTTCCCTTGATCTCCCACAATCCCTTGCTTCTCCCACTATTGTGTTCACGTCTTTGTCCCAGAATCCTCTGCTCTGGCCGGCAAGTTCTCCTCTTTCCCAGAATTATCTGTTCTCTTATTTCTCCCACAATGCCCTCACAATCCTGTTCTCACCTTCCTCTCAGAATCCTCTGCCCTGACCCACCAGTCCTCCTTTCTCCCAGAATTATCTGTTCTCTTATTTCTCCAAGAATCCTCTGTTCTCTTGACTCTCCCACAATTCCTTGCTTCTCCCACAAATCTGTTGTCACCTTCCTCCTAGAATCCTCTGCCCTGACTCATAAGTCCTTCTTTCTCCCAGAATCCTCTTGTAATAAACCACCAGTCCTCCTTTCTCCCAGAATCCTTTTTTCTCATTTCTCCCACAACACTTTGCTTCTCCCATAATCCTGTTCTCACCTTCCTCCCAGAATTCTCTGCTCTGACCTTCAAGTCCTTCTTCCTCCCAGAATCTTCTGTTTTCTATTTCTCCCACAACCTATTACTTCTGCCAGAATTCTGTCCCTTTTATTCTCCCGTATTTCTCTTCATACCTTCCTTCCAGAATCCTCTGTCCTGACCCTCAGTCCTCCTTGTTCCCACAACCTTTTGCTTCTCCCACAATCCTTTTTCACTTTCCATCCAGCATCTTCTGCTCTAACCCATAAGTGTCCTTTCTCCCAGAATTCTCTATTATTTCTCCCACAACTTCTTACTTTAACCAGAATCCTGTTCTCACCTTTCTCCCAGAATCCTATGTTATGATCCACAGGTAGTTCTTTCTCCCAGAATCCTGTTCTCTTATTTGTCCCACAACCCTTTCCTTCTCCCAAAATCCACTGTTCCCTTAATTCTCCTGCAACTCTTTACTTTTCCCATAAGCCTGTTCTCACCTTCCTCCCAGAATCCTCTAACCTGAAAGTCCTTCTTTTTCCCAGAATCCTCTGTACACTTGATTGTCCTAGATCCTTTTGCTTCTTCCACAATCCTGTTCTCACCTTCCTCCCAGAATTCTCTGCCACAAACCACCAGTCCTCCTTTCTCCCACAATCCTGTTTTTATTTCTCCTACAATGCCTCTTCCTCCAAAATCCTCAGTTCTTTTATTTCTCCCATAATCCCTCACTTCTCTCACAATCCTACTTTCACCTTCCTCCCAGAATTCTCTATCATAAACCACCCGTCCTTGTTTCTCCCAGAATCCTTTTTTCTTGCTTTTCCCACAATCCCTTGCTTCTCTCACAATCCTGTAGTCACCTTTCTCCCAGAATTCTCTGCTCTGACCTGCAAGTCCTTCTTTCTCCCACAATCCCTGTTCTCTATTTCTCCACAACCCCTTGCTTTTCCCAGAATCCTGTTTCCCTCATTCTCCCACAAGCCTGTTCTCACATTCCTCTCAGGATCCTCTGAAATGAACCACCAACCCTTCTTTCTCCCAGCATCTTTTATTCTTATTTCTCTCACAACCCCTCTTCCCCAACAATGCTGTTCACTTTATTCTCCTACAGTCCCTCACTTCTCCCATCATCCTGTTCTCACCTTCCTCCCAGAATCCTCTGCCCTGACCTTCAAGACCTTCTTTCTCAAACAACCGTTTGCTTCTTCCACAATCCTTTTCTCACCTCCTCCCAGAATCCTCTGCTCTAACCCATAAGTTGTTCTTACTCCCAGAATTCTCTGTTCTATAATTTCTCTCACAACTCCTTACTTTGATCAGAACCATGTTCCCTTAAATCTCCCACAACCCTTTACTTCTCTCAATCCTATTCTTACCTTCCTCCCAGAATCCTCTAAGACCTGTGAGTCCTTCTTTTTCCCAGAATCCTCTGGTAGCTTGATTTTCCCACAATCCCTTGCTTCTCTCACAATCCTGTTCATACCTTCTTCCCAGAACCCTCTGTCCTGACCTACCAGTCCTTCCTTCTCCCAGAATTCTTGTAAAATGGATTCTCCCATAATCCCTTGCACCTCCCAGAATCCTCTGCTCTGACCCAGAAGTCCTTCTTTGTCCCAGAATCCTGTTCTCAACCTTCCTCCCAGAATCCTCTGCTCTGACCCGGAAGTCCTTCTTTATCCCAGAATCCTGTTCTCTTGAATCTCCCACAATCCCTTGTGTCTCCCAGAATTCTCTTCTCCCCTTCCTCCCAGAATCCTCTATGACCCAAAAGTCCTTCTTTCTCCCAGAATTCTGTTCTCTAGAATCTCCCACAATCCCTTGCATCTCCCAGAATCCTGTTCAAATCCTGTAATCGCCTTCCTCCCAGAATCCTCTGCTCAGAGCCGCAAGTCCTTCTTTCTCCCAGAATCCTCTGTTCTCTCAAATCTCCCACAATCCCTTGCGTCTCCCAGAATCCTGTTCAAGTCCTGTAATCGCCTTCCTCCCAGAATCCTCTGCTCAGAGCCGCAAGTCCTTCTTTCTCCCAGAATCCTCGGTTCTCTCGAATCTCCCACAATCTCTTGTGTCTCCCAGAATCCTGTTCAAATCCTGTAATCGCCTTCCTCCCAGAATCCTCTGCTCAGAGCCACAAGTCCTTCTTTCTCCCAGAATCCTCTGTTCTCTCGAATCTCCCACAATCCCTTGTGTCTCCCAGAATCCTCTGCTCTGACCCGGAAGTCCTTCTTTCTCCCAGAATCCTGTTCCCTCAAATCTCCCACAATCCCTTGCGTCTCCCCGAGTCTTTGTTTACACCTCCCCAATTTTTTTTTTTAAACTTTTTTAGTTGTAGATGGACCCAACACATTTGTTTTTGTTTGTATATGGTGCTGAGGCTCAAACCCAGTGCCTCACACATGCTAGGCGAATGCTCTACCACCACTGAGCTATAACCTCAGTGCCCCCTCCCAGAATTTTCTGCTCAGATCGGCAAGTCCTTCTTTCTCCCAGAATCTTCTGTACAAAACAGTCTCCCAGAACCCCTTGCATGTCCCAGAATCTTCTCACCCTCCTCCCAGAATCCTCTGCTGTGACCAGCAGGTCCTCCTTTCTCCCAGAATTCTTTTTTTTTTTTTTTTTGGAATTAGGAAGTCTTTTATTTTTTGTAGTTGTACACAATCACTGTATTTTATTTTTATGTGGTGCTGAGGATGGAACCCAGGACCTTGCACGTGTAAGGCAAGTGCTCTACCACTGAGCCACATCCCCAGCCCCCTCTGTTCTCTTGAATCTCCCACAATCCCTATGTCTTCCAGAATCTAGTTCTCACCTTCCTCCCAGAATCCTCTGCTCTGACTGGCAAGTCATCCTTTCCCCCAGAATTCTGTTCTCTTGAATCTCCCATAATCCCTTGCGTCTCCCAAAATCCTCCGCCATAATCCACCAGTCCTTTCTCCCAGACTACTCTGGTTGCTTGATTCTCCCGTAATCCCACACTTCTCCCAGAATTGTCTGCTCACTTACTTCTCCTACAACTCTTTGCTTCTCCTACAATCTTATTCTCACTTTTCTCCCTGAATCCTCTGACCTGACCTGCAAGTCCTTCTTTCTCCCAGAACCCTCTGTTTCTCCCACAAGCCCTTGCTTGTTCCAGAAGCCTGTTTCCTTCATTCTCCCTCAATCCTGTTTGTGCTTCCTAACCCTAACCCTAACCCTAACCCTTTCTAATACAAGGTGGGCAAAGCTTCCAACAGGAGATGTTGGAGAACTCAGAGGTTGCCTTCAAGGCCCTTTCTTTTCACTGCTTCTGAAAAAACATCATGTCAGCATGGACTTTTCCCTTTTTCCTCTGCTACCTGCAAAATTTCTTCTCTCAAGCCACTGTAGGGCAATCATCTCCCCCTTGTAGGCATCTTGTGAAGCACCTTGCAGTTTTCCAGCTGCCTGTCCTCCAAGTAGTGCCTTAGAGAGCTCAAGAACTGGACATTGTGCTACTTCCCAATGCAACCAGGGAAGCTTTCCTTGCATAGCAACCTGCTTTCCTTTCACTTCCCTCTGAAAGTAACATGTGGTGGTCCTTGGCTTGTGATCGCTAGGAGAGCATCCAAGAGAACCCACCCCAGAGCCTTGGGCTTTCTTGGGTAGGTCAGGTGTAGTCCGACACCTTGAAGCCTCTGGGCCCAGGTCTTGTATGCTTTTCCAAGGCTCATCCAGTGTCCAGAGCTTCAATGCTTCTAAGGAATTCAAGATATGAAGGCATGGGAAACATCCAGTATACATCCAAATCTAAGTCTATGTGGGGCTGGGAGGTTCCCAAGAAACTTTCTGGACTTGTAAAGCTCATTAAAGGGGCCATTTGCAGGGTGTTGGTCCTTTGGCATCTTGAGGCCATTATCACTTGTATTTCCTACAGGGACTTGAGATGTTCACAGACTTTGCACCAATACATAATTCATCAACACCCTCCAACATCCTTGTTTAACTAACTTCTCAGGGTATTCTCTGAGAAGATCTTTTAAAACTAGAAGAGAATACCCATGGAAATCCAGATCTGCTTCAAAACCCACAGCTGCAAGCACCCACGTAACTCAGACAGGGCTGGGCTTGGGTGGCTCTCTGCCAGCAATATTTGCTTCAAGAAAGTTGTCATGAATAGATATTCTTCCTCCATGAAGCCCCAGGGGAGGAATGAAAGACGAGGAAGACCTCAAAGCCATATAACCCACAGCATGTCCCGGGTGTGAGGTCACCAGGGCTTATCCTTAGCTAGACCTTGATCACAAATCACCATGTGACACGCAGCTGAGTCTTCCTGAAAAGGACCACAGCAATCCCACACAACTTCTCAGAAGCCTGGGCTGTCCTCATAAAAAAGTGGGCAACCCTGGTAAGAATCAACTCTTTGTCAAGTGCCACCAGTCCCTCCACCGGGAATACTCTTCTGGTACCACGTGTATCTTTCAGAAGTCTCCCAGCTGGTTCTTGGTAACTCAGTCCCACAGAAGGTCTACTCTCATCTCTGTGGGCAAACCAAACTCTCCTTAGGATTTGCCTGTAGATGTAGCCCTGCAATGTCACGACTTTCACCCACCATTTCAATTCCTTTGCCTTTGAGATCATGCTGGGTCCGACTTTCTCTCACCTACATTCTGCTAAACTCATCTTCATCAAACCCTGGGAGGAAGATCTGAGTGCTGTTTCCTTCACAGTCCACAGTCGGTTTACATGTGTTTATATTGGAGGAATGCTGAAAATCACACTTGCCTTTTTATTTTTTAATATTTTTTAGTTGTCAATATACCTTTATTTATACGTGGTGCTGAGAATCAAACCCAGTGCCTCACACCTGCTAGGCAAGCACTCTTCCACTGAGCCACAACCCCTAGCCCACACTTGCCTTCCTTTAAAACTGCTTGATCCTGTTTTTCTTCGGAGTAGTCTGAACTAATCCTCCCACACATGAATGCTGTATCCAAGTGATGCTGAGGCACTTACCCGACTGTATTTATCCATTCAATATGTTTATTGAGCACCTTCTGTGTGCCAGGTGTTTAGACATTAGGGACACTGTGATAACTCAAATTTACTGTCCAGAGACACTCCATTCTAGGGGTAAAGACAGAGTGAGAAAAAATGGAAATAAATCTGTAATATTAATTCTACGAAGGGAGACCTAGCAGGAAGAGGGGTGCGAGAGTGGTCTCAGATAGGCTGACCCTGAAGTGTGTCTGGGGAAAAGGTAACATTTGAGCTGAGATCTGAATTTAGTGTAAACTAGAGATTTGCAGGTAGAGAGATAGATAGAGAGATAGAGAGGGAGAGGGAGAGGGAGATATGCAAAGACACTGGGGCAGGATCAAGCTGGGATGGGGGGAGGAGGGAGAGAGGATGAATGAATGAATGTAGTGTGCCTGCATTCATTTGTGGGTGAGGAGAGAGACCCGAGAGGAGGCTGCAGAGATCAGCAAGGCCCATTGATGGGGGCCTGAAGGCTTTCATTAAGGGCACTCACTTGCCACATAGAGTTGAGGAGGTCACACTTTGCATCTTCCACATCAGTATGGAAGCAGACACTCCTGGGGTAGGTATGGGATGAAAGAATAATTGTGCCATTTGTGGCAAAGGGTCGCCCCACCACAACTGTGGAAGGTGTGCTAGTGGAATGATGAAACAGACCTTTACATTGTTGGGGAGGGGAGGGGCAAAGATTCCATGTGGATTCAGTGAGCAGCTCTCCTCCCTCAGCACCTCCCTCCACCAATGGGAAACTTCCTTTCTTTTGATGGTGGGAACAGAAACAGCCATCAGGACCCAGTATGCAACAGTCCATGCCTGGTCAAACTTTGTTTGCTTAGGGCCTTGCTTTGGCCGAGACTGGCTTTGAACTTGCGATCCTCCTGCCTCAGCCTCCCAAGCTGCTGGGATTACAGGCGTGCACAACTACACCTGCGTACCAGAATTTTCTTAAGGTTGACTGTAGGCAGTTTCCTGTAGCACTCAGGTAGCAGTTAATTATCAACTGCACTAGATGATTCTGCAGGATTTGATTCATCATTGGGAATGATTTGATAAAATGAAGATGAACTGTACCGTAGTTTTTTGGTTTTTTTTTTCTCCTCCAGACCAAACACTAAGACATTTCATTTATGCACACTTGGTGTGTTGCCGAGTCCTCAGGGCATTTTCTGCAGCTGGAGGAAAAACCTTCAAGAATGCAGGTGCCATCAGAGTCTTCTCTTTTCCTCTCCAGGTTCTGATGCCAGCACCGTTGAAATCCATACTGCAAGTGGGTCCCGCAAGGAAAATGACGTTGACATGGCTCACCCAACTCAAGGACACCTGTGAAGGGATGTGACTTGGGTCTGGACTCTGTGGTCCTGAGGCGGTACTCATCCCTGGTCCTCTAGAAGTGCGTCCTTGCTGCCCTCTCATTGCATGGCCAAAGCACGGCATCTCTGAAGTCCCACTCTTATTACTGAGTTAGAGCTTCCTCCCGAGTATCCTCTTCATGCCAGGAGACGCCATTCCACATGGACGGGCTTGGGAACGGAAGGATTCCTTCTAGACCACTCTGCCTAGTTGGCATTAGCAGTTCTGAGGCTGGCTGTAATGTGAAGTGCAAGATCCGTGTCTTTGGGGAAGTAGTTACATAAAATAAAGTAATTGTGACTGAGCCCCCAGTCCGACTTGGATGGTATCCAAACAATATACCCAACAGATGCTCTTCCTGCCAGTATGAGGGATGCCAAAGAGCAGTAGAGGACCATAGAGCTGCACGGCATAGCTTTGATCCCAAAATTCCCATGTCATATTGAAAACTGAGATTAAGGAATCCATGGAACCTGACCTGCACTTACAGCACTGCCTACATCTCCACCTTTCCATCCGTTAAAATTTCATCCATCAATTACTTATCTAGAAAAGACACTATTTTTCAAAGGTGCTGTACACATGTGTCCCACGGGACCTCCCTTTGAATCTAGATTAGGACTCCCTTTCATTCTAGAAAAGCTGTCCAGATTTTGGAGTCACAAAGCTGCAGGTGGATTCGGAGTTCACTGCGACCTCAGGGATCTCAGGGCGATTTTTGCTGCATCTCCTAAGGGGAGAGGGACCATGCACACCTTGACCAAAAGTCCGGAGGGGTAGAGGTGTGAAGGAGGTTTGAGTTTCCTGGGGGGCAACTGTGTGGTTGTGTCAGTCGACTGTGTTTACCTCCATGGCATTGGCCCCACAGACTGATTTTGGCTGCTTCTCTCTGTGCAGCCCCCGATCTGATGCTCCAGTCCTTAGAGCTGCCAAGTACCCTTCTCATTGGCACGTTAGGTTCTGCGGCTGGCAAGTAAGAACCCCGAGTGGCCCGCTTCCCGGTCACAAGTCCTCCTAGCTGGTGCGTCAAGCAGCTAGCTGACACTCCCAGCATGGCGGCTCTGACTGGGATGAGCTCCGATGAGGATAAGTGGAGAGTTCCTCCCATCCTGGCTGCTGACCAGATGGAAGAAAGAACACTAGAGATAGGACTTCAGGAAACGCAGAGATAACAGTGGGCACATCAACAACAGAGACAGCCTGGGTTTTGAGCCCTTTTCCTATGAGGCCGGAGGCATGTCCATTTGCTGTTTTGTTATTATTTAAGATGCCAGGTGCTACAGTAGGGAGGCTAGGGGAAAGCGATCCAGTTTGCTGGTGAGGATAGGAGAGCAGGGATACTTCCAGGAGGGAAGTTCTTGAGGTGGGAGGGAATTGGGATCTGGAACCAAGGGGCTGGGTGGTCTGTGAGGAGACCATGACAGAGGCAGAGCTGGGAGGGGGAAGATGAGATGGTGCCCCTCAGATAGCTCCCACTGGACTTTAAGCGGGCCAGTTTATTAGCCCATTTATTCACTACCGTGAGAAAAAAATTTGTAGTTAGGTTGGGTGCAGTGCTGCCCAGCTGTCATTCCTGAGGTAGGAGAGTCACAAATTCCAGGCCAGCCTGGTCAACCTTGCAAGACCCCGTCTCAACATAAAGGGTAAAAGGGCTTGAGGAGCAGCCCCTGGGCTCAATCCCCAGTTAAAAATCAAACAAACAAAACCATTAGTAGTTGGCTCCTTCCCCCAATTTCACAGAACGCATCAATATCAACGTCTACAGTTGTGTAGCTACTACAGAATCTAGAGACCCTGCCATTTTCCTGGGCAGTCTCTAAGGGTTTGAGGATAACTCTCTTCCTGACCAACCACCCATTCTCCAGAGAACCAACTTCAAAATTTTAGCACACGAGTTCTTCCATTTCCACCCTCCCTACAGTCTAGTCTGCTCTGGGCCCTGTCCTGTTGACAGTATTCTCCAGGCCGGCCGGCGGGCTCTGGGCTGGCTTACCCAAACTGTCCATGAGATGCTTCACAGACAGAGCACCCAGACCAAGGGAAAACAAAATTAGTTCATTCAAATCTGGATTCTTACATAGAAGGGCCTAAGACTAGCTCCACTCCTTCTTCCCCCTTCTCCCACACTCCACCAAGTGACACCCAGCTAGAAATCAAGATGCGGCACGCAAACGTGCCCGGAGCGCTTTCTGTGATCACGAAGGCTGTCCGTAAATATCTTTTAACAATGGCACTGACCCGGGGGGGTCTAGCCCACATACACAGGGGATTTTAGCCCAGATCACAGGGATCCATGTGGTCTTGCTGCCAACCAGCATCCCACTTCAGTCAGTGCCCGGTCAGCTTCTCTGCGCAAGCCCAGCTCGTCTGGCCTGTGTTTCTTGGGTCCACGGCAGCTCAGGGCCAGTCCTCAGACCCAGGTCTGGCCTGTTCCAGAACACTGCTACATCCTGGCCTTCAGACACCCCCACCCCAGTTAAGGGGCAATCCCGGGAAGAGGCAGTTATTTCCATAAAAGACAGAATTCTGTATCCATTGATCAGTGTCAATGTGGGAGTTACCCAGACAGACGGAGAAACCACAGGCACCCAGATCTCTAATATCAAAATAGAGCAATTTATTCAAGACACTGAATATGATCTGTCGATTCTCTCTTGAAACAAATGAGCTATGACACACAAGGTGATTTTTTTTTTTTTTTCTTTCCCAAGAGCGTGAGGAGTGAGTGGCGGGGAGTAGAGAAAATGGGGGACAGATATTGTTTAACAGAATCTGGAAAATGCTGACGGAGAACCACGTCTGGCTGTACGTCTGACACAGACAATAACAACTGCAGAAGCCAGAATCTAAAACTTCAGTGAGTGGTGGAAGAAACATTTCTGCATTTGACGAGAAACACAATGATGAAAGAGAGAGCAGGAACAAGAGGTTAAAAAAGGGAGAAAAATAACAAGGAAAAAAAGCAGATCTTTACGTTGGACAAAGTGCACTTCACTTGGCTCCATCATCTATTTTTAGAAAGAACAAAAAGTCAAGTCCTACGGTGTGGAGTGGAGTCAGAGCGTCAAACCCTGCAACGTCCATCTGGCCCTTCCAGGCCCCCGTGGGGCCGCTCTCGCCTCCCAGGTAGATGCTGGACACGGCTCTTGGTCAATTTGAACCCCACCAAAGATTCCAAAGAGGATTACCGCATCATGTCTGCTTTCAAGGTTAGATTTGGTCACTAAGACTTAAGCATTCCTCACAATTATTAAGAGCTGTAAACAACGTAGAACAGTAATTGCATGATACACGGGCCACCCCTTGACTACAAGGATGAATCTAATGGCGCTCTGGCAGGAGGGCGAACAATGGTCTGCAGACGGGGAGGTTCCACAAATTGCTGTCGACCATGGTGTTCTGTGGGTGGGGGATGGACTTCAGGGGCACAAGATGCATGCCCCCGTCTGGTCCCCTGGTGGCCCATGCTCACTCGAGTCCAGTGGCTAGTTGTGAAGCAGGAAGGTGGGCAGGCTGCTTCGTCCTAATCGGGCTCCCTCTTGTGCAGGAACTTGTCACGAGCCTGCAGCCCTCAGCTCCCACCTAACAATTCTGATGAGGCTCAGATTCATCGAGGGGCTAATGAGACCCTGGCTACCGACATCCATGCGCAGATTGTCTAGTGAGTCCCTGACATAGCCCATGGCAGTAGAGGGCTTGTCTAAGGAGCCATATCCCAGCAATGGGCTAACTTTGGACAGCTGGTATTCTGTAGAGAAACATTTTTACTTGGGGAACAGTAAAGATGGTGTTTATCTGGATCCCCAAAATCTGCACCCCAAACCTAATGCATCTTCAGGGCAGGAGATTATCAACTTATTGGGGGACACCTGCTCTGTTCGATGGTGACCCATGCAACTTTGGCTTTCTTTGCCGAGTATTTAGGTGCCACAGCTGGAACACGACACTCAATAGCACGAGCACCTCTTGGTCTTTCTGGGCTTGCAAAATTCACCTACCAAAGTGGAGGCGGTCTAGAGGAGGATTAATGCACTCTGGTATCTGCAGACGGCCTCCGAGCATGCTCAATCGTGCAGGAAGCCCCTGCTCTTCGTGATGGGTGACTTTGGGCTCCATGGAGAGATGCATCCGCCCGAGTTACACCCTGCTTCAGCTACAGGAACACACAGCTGAGTGAAATCAGCCCCCTAGGCTTCTCCATAGCCTCACCAACATTTCCTGCCCTTCCCTACGCCCACAGGAAAATCAGAGGGGAGAGGCCCTGTCTTTCCATCTGTTCCCCACTTGCTAATTTAAAATCGGTGTTAAGTTGTGACGAGGGCACTACAGTCACCTGATCCCACGACAGCAAACCTTGCTAGGAACACAAAAACTTGTTTAATTTTTTTTTTTTAAAAAATAGTAAAGACCCATTTTAAAACAAAAGCAACGAAAACTCCCCACCCTTTTTCTAGTCTCTTGTGAAAGAGAGGATAAAGCCCGTAGAAGTGGTTAGTAACATTCTACCTAGGTAATGATTCGCCTTCGGGAATGACAGTCTTTCTTCCGTGATATTTTGCGTCTTCTCTAGACCGAGGTGCGCTCTGGGGAGCCTTCAGGTCTACTTGGCAAGTACTTTCCCAGTGTGTGCTCTTGGCGAGGTGAACACCGGAGCTATATTTCTGGGGAAAAGGCGTAGGTGACAGCAGAGGCCGGCTGCCGGTTTGGAAGCCTCCCTCACTTCTTTCGCACCAGCTGATAATGCGCAGGACCGTCCTTCTTGCACCCAAGGTCTTCCTAAATGCCTTCCACGCAGCTGACGGAAAAGGGGCGAGACACCTTGGGCTGCCAGTGACGTCTGACTTTTTTTTTTTTTTTTCCTTTTTAAATATGAATCACAAAGCTCTCTCTGTCTGATGGCCATTTTAGGATTTTAAAATCGTTTAAACATAAAAATATTTTTTTTTTCCAAAAATACTCCAGGCTCTTTCTCTTATAAGTCATTTTTTTTTTCTCCTGTAAAAAGTCCCCCTCCCTGCCTTCTTACATAAAGCACTTATTTATGCGCCAAAAGTGCCCTTGAGACCCAAGACGTGGAGCAGCTATGGGTGACAGAGGGGGGCGGGGCAGTGGACGGGTGGGGAGAGAGCTGTCCCTCAGGGCTTTCCTCATCACGTCACCCTGTCCCTGGCCGCGTGTGTCTGTGTGTGTGTGTGTCTGTGTGTGTGTGTGTGGGGGGGCATGAAAAGGGAGGGAGACGGGACCAAAGCGAATGGCGCAGGGGCAAGGACATGACCAAGGGGGAAAGAAGCAACGAACCCCAGACAGGTTCCACCTCACGTGGAAGGCCCCGGACCACGGAATTCCCGTGGACAGAAAAGCCACCCAACAAACCAGGTTCTAGAAAACGGGGCTGGGAGGACAAAGTCGCGCGCCCCATCAGTCCAAACGGTCTCCGAGCAGCCTTTGTGGGAGCGACGTGGTGTCCAAATCGACTCGGGGACCCTAAGGAGGCGGTCCCCACCTTTGGGTTGATCACAGCATTTTTTTTTTTTTTTTTGGCACAGCTTCTTTCACTACCCCCTTCCCATTAAGCCCCAAGAGCCCACTCGGGATGGAAACCGACCTCCTCCTTCCCTGGCTCAGACGGCCCGGGCGGGACCCTCCCCCAGGGCTCTCGGTCTGCTTTTGTTTATTCAACTTCAGGATGAAGATGACGAGAAAGAGAGAGAGACTCCCGCGGCCAGGGACAAGTTGGTTTCACTCTAAGTGCACAAGTCAAGCTCGAACACGGTTGGAGCCGGTGGACGGGGACAGAGCGGCGACCCCGCGCACCCACGGCTGCTCCCTCAGGATCTTTTTCTCCTCTCCTAACGTTCATTGTGTTTACTTCCGCAGATCTAACACACACACCTGGAAGGAAAGATGAAGCACCTGTTACCTTCAGAAACGGCACGAATACGCCATCAGAAGTCTAGATTCTACCCCCTTGCTTCCCCCAGTTCCTTTAGGAGCTCGATTCTCCCGCCGTCTTTTGTATCTCCCACTCGCCTGCGTTCTCATTTCTCCCATAATCCCTCGCATTTCCACAATCGTGTTCTCACCTTCCTTCCAGAATCCCCTGCACTAACCTCCAAGCCCTTCTTTATCCCAGAATCCCTTGCTTCTCGCACAATGCTGTTCTCACCTCCCTCCCAGAATCCTTTGCTCTGGCCCACAAGTCCTTTTCCCCAGAATCCTCTGTTCTCTTGAATCTCCCAAAATCCTTTGCTCCTCCCAGAACTCTGTTCTTGCCTTCCTCCCAGAATCCTTTGCTCTGACCTGTGAGTCCTTTTCTCCCAGAATCCGGTTCTCTCAAATGCCCCATAATCCCTTGCTTTCCCTATAATTATCTTCTCACCTTCTTCCCAGGAACCCCTATTCTGACCAGCTAGTTCTCCTTACTCCCAGAATCCTGTTCTCCTTCCTCCCACAACCCCTTGCTTCTCCCAGAACCCTAAGGCACTTAATTATACCACAATCCTGTTCATATTTTCCTCCCAGAATCAGCAGTGACACAAAGCTCTTCTTTCTCCCAGAATCCTCTGGTAGCTTAATTATCCCATAATCCCATGCCTCTCCCAGTATGCTCTGTTCCTTAATTCCAACAATCCCTTGCTTTTCCTAAATCCTCTTACCTTCCTCCCAGAACTCTTTGCTCTAACCAAATAGACCTTCCTCCCAGAATCCTGTTCTTGCTCCTCCCACCATCCTTTGCTTTTTCCTATAATCCCTTTACCTTCCTCCCAGAATCCTCTCCCTGCCCCACCAGTCCTTTATCCCACAATCTTCTGGTAGCTGATTGTCCCATAATCCCATGCTTCTCCCACAATCCTGTCCTTAACTCTTCCACAATTCCTTGCTTTTTCTACAATCTTCTCACCACCTTCCCAGAATCCTCTGCCCTGACCCACTAGTCTTCTCTTTCACAATCCTCCTCTTCCATAATTCTTTTTCAACCACGATCCTCTTTATTACTCCCAGAATCCTGTCATGACCCACAAAACCTTTCTCCTGGAATTCTCTGGTCACTTGATTCTTCTGCAATCTCGTGCCTCTCCCAGAAACCAGTTCACTTATTTCTCTCACAATCTTCTACTTCTCCCACAAGCCTGTTCAGACCATCCTCCCAGAATCCTCTGACCCGACCCCCAAGTCCTCCTTCCTCCCAGCATCCTGTCCCTTAATTCTCCCACAATTTCTTGCTTTTCCTATAATTCTGTTCTCACCTTCCTCCCAGAATTCCCTGCTCTGACCGGCTAATCCTCCTTACTCCCAGAATCCTGGTTCTCCTTCCTCCCACAACTCCTTGCTTCTCCCAGAACCCTCTGGCCCTCAATTATCCCTCAATCTTCTTCACACCTTCCTCCCAGAATCAGCTGTGACACACAAGCCCTTCTTTCTCCCAGAATCCTCTGGTAGCTTGATTCTCCCACAATTTCTTGCTTTTCCTACAATCCTGTTGTCTCTTTCTGCCCAGAATCCTCTGCCCCAAACCCGCAAGTCCTCCTTTCACCCAGAATCCTCTGTCCCAGGACCTGCAAGTCCTCCTTCCTCCCAGAATCCTCTGCCCTGGGACATGCAAGTCCTCCTTCCTCCCAGAATCCTGTCCCTTAATTCTCCCACAATTCCTTGCTTTTCCTATAATTTTATTCTTACCTTCCTCCCAGAATCCCCTGCTCTGACCAGTTAATCCTCCTTAATCCCAGAATCCTGTTCTCCTTCCTCCCACAATTCCTTGTTTCTCCCAGAACCCTATGGTTCTCAATTATCCCACAATCCTGTTCACATCTTCCTCTCAGAATCAGCCACGACACACAAGCCTTTTCTTTCTCCCAGAATCCTCTGGTAACTTAACTTTTCCATAATCCCATGCCTCTCCCAGTATGCTCTGTTCCTTAATTCCAACAATCCCTTGCTTTTCCTAAATTCTTACCTTCCTCCCAGAACTCTCTGCTCTGACCAACTAGTCCTTCCTCCCAGAATCCTGTTCTTGCTCCTCTCACAATCCTCTTTTCCCTATAATCCTTTTACCTTCCTCCCAGAATTCTCTCCCTGCCCCAGTCCTTTCTCCCACAATCCTCTGGTAGCTGATTGTACCATAATCCCATGCTTCTCCCACAATTCCTTGCTTTTCCTATAATCTTCTCACCTTCTTCCCAGAATCCTCTGCCCTGACCCACTAGTCTTTTCTCTCACAATCCTCTTCTCCCATAATTCTTTGTTTCAACCACAATCCTCTTTTTTACTCCCAGAATCCTGTCATGACCTACAAAACCTTCTTTCTCCCGGAATTCTCTGGTCACTTGATTCTCCTACAATCTCGTCCCTCTCCCAGAAACCAGTTCACTTATTTTTCTCACAATCTTTTACTTCTCCCACAAGTCTGTTCAGACCTTCCTCCCAGAATCCTCTGGCCCGACCCCCAAGTCCTCCTTCCTCCCAGAATCCTCTGCCCCCACCCCCAAGTCCTTCCTCCCAGAATCCTCTGCCCCAACCCCCAAATCCTCCTTCCTCCCAGAATCAGCCATGACACACAAGCCCTTCATTCTCCCAGAATCCTGTGGTAGTTTGATAATCCCATAATTCCATGCTTCTCCCAGAATCCTCTGGTAGCTTGATTCTCCCACAATTCCTTGCTTTTCCTACAATCCTCTCTCTCCTTTCGGCCCAGAATTCTCTGCCCCCGGACCTGCAAGTCTTCCTTTTGTCCAGAATCCTCTACCCCAGACCTGCAAGTCCTCCTTCCTCCCAGAATCCTCTGCCCTGACCCCCAAATCCTTCTTTCTCCCGAAGCCTGTCCCTTAGTTCTCCCACAATTCCTTGCTTTTCGTATAATTCTGTTCTCACCTTCCTTCCAGAATCCCCTCCTCTGATTGGCTAATCCTCCTTCCTCCTACAACCCCGTCCTTCAATTATCCCACTCTCCTGTTCACATCTTCCTCCCAGAATCAGCCATGACACACAAGCCCTTCTTTCTCCCAGAATCCTCTGGTAGCTTGATTCTCCCACAATCCCTTGCTTCTCCCTGAATCTCTGGTAGCTTGATTCTCCCACAATTCCTTGCTTTTCCTACAATCTTGTTTTCACCTTTCGCCCAGAATCCTCTGCCCCGGGACCTGCAAGTCCTTCTTTTGTCCAGAAACCTGTCCCTTAATTCTGCCACAATTCCTTGCTTTTCCTACAATCTTGTTTTCACCTTTCACCCAGAATCCTCTGCCCCGGACCACAAGTCCTCCTTTCGCCCAGAATCCTGTCCCTTAATTCTCCCACAATTCCTTGCTTTTCCTATAATCCTGCTCTCACCTTCCTCCCAGAATCCGTTGCTCTGATCCATTAGTCCTTTCTCCCACAATTCTTCTCCCATGATCCTTTGTTTCACCAATTCCCTTCTTCCCTCCCTCCCAGAATCCTCTGTCAAGACCTATCTCCCAGACTTCTTTGGTCACTTGATTCTCCCACAATTCCTTACCTCTCCCAGAATTATGTTCATTTATTTCTCATAATCCTTCTCCCACAACCCATTTCTCCCCTTCCTTCCAGAATCCTGTATGTTGAGCCCAAATCCTTCTTTCACCTAGAATCCTGTTCTCTATTCCTCCTGGAACCCCTTGGTTCTCAGAATCCTCTGGCTCTTAATTTCCCCTCAATCCTGTGCTCCCACCTGCAGGTCCTCCTTTCTCCCATTATCTCCTGTTCTCATTTCTCCCACTGACCCCTGGCTTCTCCCAGAATCCTGTTCCCTTGATTCTCACAATCCAGTTCTCATTTCTCCCGTAATCCCCTGTATCTTCCACAATCCTGTTCGCACCTTTCTCCCAGAACCCCCTGCTTACACCTGCAATTCTTTTCTCTCCCCCAGAACTCAAGTCTGTGTGTGGCTCGCAGAGCGCCTGCCGTGTGCTGGAGTTCCAGGACTGGGAGCCTGGAAGTTCCCTGGGTGTCCCCCACCCCCTCTACTCCCCAGCAACCTGAGGTGCCACTCACAGAGCCATCGGACGCACTGGCGCCCACTT
The DNA here is from genome assembly GCF_047511675.1 of Marmota flaviventris. Lineage (NCBI taxonomy): Eukaryota > Metazoa > Chordata > Mammalia > Rodentia > Sciuridae > Marmota > Marmota flaviventris. Next base: position 4,534,956 of record NC_092518.1, on the reverse strand, counting down.
TGTCTCCTCGAGCGTTCCAGCACACCTCGAAGATGCCACCTGTGCCCCGGTAGCTGTGGACGAGACTTCCACTCTGCAAAGGAAAGCAACCGTCACTTGCCAGGCGAGGAGGCCCGCCAACTGGCAGGAGGACAGTGGTCACTCCTCCTCACCTGTCCCCACTGCCCATCACAAAAATGCCCTACTGTGGAGAGCTAAAAAGGACTTCCACTCGACACTGGTGGCTGTGGACATGTAACCCTCAGACCACCAACTCTGAAGGATGGGACTGCTCCCTGACCCCCAGAGCACTGGCCATGGCTGTCCTCAGCGAGAGACTGGGGTGCGGGGAGCCTAGGTCAGCTGGGGCTGTGGGCCGCACGCATGTGCCTCAGGGACTGGCTCTTAGGGAAAAAAAAAAGTTGGAAACTTCTTACTAAAGACCGATGTGATATTTTATACCTTTATTTATTTTTATGTGGTGCTGAGGATCGAACCCAGCGCCTTGCACATGCTAGGAGAGTGCGCTACTGCTGAGCCCCAGCCCCTAGATTTCTCTTTTTAATGGCACTTGGGATGGAATCCAGGGCCTCCTCCCACGTGCCTGGCTAGACCTCTAATGCTGAGCTGTGACCTTGGCCCTTTCCTTGCTGACCCCCTTCCTGGGGGTCACACCAACCTCGTGGTCCGAGTTCTCCCTGGAGTCTCTTAACATGTCATGAAGTTATTCCCTGGACAAGTAGTTTGAAAGAACAGACGCATGCCCCTTTGGTCCCGGGGTGCCAGCTAAGACCACGGGCTATTAGCTTCTGGTGGGAACCAGACAGCGTTAACTTGACAAGCGCCAGAGAGGTGTGAAGCAGGTGCTGGGGAGACTCCAATAAACCCTCAACACTGGACTGGTTACAGTGGGAGATGTCCCAAGACTGGGCCAATGGGCTGTCATCAAGCAGAGTCTTTAAAGGGTGGTATCACCCCAGGGGCCCCCCGTATTTTGTTTTTATTTCTTGCCCACATCGGTCTGGTCCTAGACACATTTACTTATGCACACGTATACACGTGCATAGATGGCATCATCAACCTTATTATTTGCAGTGCTAGGGACTGAACCCCCAGGGTCTCTTGCATACCAGGTAAGCGCTCCACCACTGAGCCATACCCCAGCCCCTCCATCTCTATTAAATGGCAGCAAAATGTAATGGCCGGGTCCCAGTTGGCCGGTGCCCTTGGACTGCTGAGATGAAGGGACGCCTCCCACCACCCTCCACCAGGGGGCAGCCTTTCCAGCTTTCCCCAGAGCACTAAGGACGGCAGCTCCTTGCAGGTGGTCTTCCAAGATGACAAGCTCAGAGCTTGGCTCCGAGTCAAACGGCCTAGAACTCTGGGGACACCTCCTGGAGGAAGGGACCTGCTCTAGGCTTCGGGGAGGGGAAGACCCCACGCCCTCGGGAGCACAAGGCAGGCAGCACACTTGGCCTGGGGAGTCCAGCCTTGCTGTCTGCTTTAGGCAGTCCTAACGGAGTCACTGCTGCAAGCTGGGGTCACCGAAAACGTGGGCCTTGAGGCGCTGGTTTGGGGAAGGTTGGGGCCGCAGGGCTGCGAGGTTACCTGAGTATTCCAGATATGGACACACTTGTCAAAGGAGCCACTGGCCAAGTATTTGCCATCAGGACTGAAGGCTACACTGTAGACAGGTTCCTGATGTTTGGTTAGTGTGTGGATACAAACGCCCCGCTCCACATCCCACAGTCGGACCGTAGAATCGAACGAAGCACTGGGAAGAGAGCGCACAAAGCACAAGCAGGTCAGCAGGGCGGCTTTGCACAGATCTCGACGACGCCTCACGGACTCTCAGAAGCCTTTACCTCCAGCCTCTGCCGTGAGTGAACAACCAACCAGAGCGCACTCTCTCTTCTGGACTGTAAACTCAAAGACACTAGAGGGAGCTTTTCTTTGGCGCTGTTATAAGGGAAACAAATGGATACTCATTGACTTCCTGTTTTTCTTTTGCATTGCTCAGAGTCAAATCCAGCTCCTGGCCGAGTTGCCCAGGTTGGCCTCAAACTTGCAATCCTCCTGCCTCAGCCTCCCAAATTGCTGGGATTACACGCATATGTCACAACAGTGTTCTTCTAAGCATTAGGGCTGCGGGTGTAGTTCAGTGGCAGAGCACTTGGCGGGTGTGCAAAGGCCCTGGGTTCCATCCTCAGGACTACAAGCAAACAAACCAAGAGGGGACTGCCACATCCCTTGGGGTACAGTGTGCATCAGGATGCAGCAATTCTGTGGCCTGAAGCCCTGCCTTTTGGGAAGGCCACCTTTGTTCCTGATGACCACGCTTTCCCAGTTCTGGTATCTTAGAAAATTCACTGTCAAATGTTGGGGCAGGCAGATCTGGCTGGAGCTGGGGAACCTCTGATCTCCACCCCAAATTCCTGCTGCTAGGAGCTCTGAGTGGGGTGCAGCAAACCCAGGTCTAAGCTGAGGGCTTTCAGGTTTGTTATAGTAAAGAATTTTTGCTAAAGCCAAATTCCTGAGGCCTGACACAGACGAGATTCCTTCTACTAGACTCACAGCTAAAGCAATGGGGCCTCCTATGATTGAGCTAGCCCTTCACATCTGCAAGGGGGTGCAACGGCAGATTCCATCAACCACAGATCAAAAACAACTAGGAAAAAGACTGCCGATACTGAATATGCCACGGTCCCTCAACAATGCCGCCTAACAGTGGCTCACGCATTTAGACAGCATCAGGTATCAAGTGAGCTATTCAGGATGTGAAGTTCTAGACAACGTGCACAGGTTATATGCCAACACATGAGGGATTGAGCACCACACCTGTGATTTCAGTATCCACAGCTCATCCAGGAACCAACCCCTATGGATATCCAGAGACAACAGTATTATCTCGCTGGCATCTTCAAAATGCAGTAGCGTTCTGTCTAGTTGGATGGGCTTCAAAACACTGGGGACACACCAGCAAAATTCTCTTTTTTGCTCAAGAGTAAATTAAGCCGGGCGCAGCGGTGCATGTCTGTAATTCCAGCCACTTAGGAGGCCAAGGCAGGAGGATCACAAGTTCAAAGCCAGCCCCAGCAAAAGCAAGGTGCTAAGCAACTCAGCGAGACCCTGTCTCTATACAAAATAGGGCTGGGGCTGGGGATGGGGCTCAGTGGCTGAGTGTATCTGGGTTCAATCCCTGGTACCAAAAAATCAAGGGTGAATTAAGGCTGCATTCCAGAGGGGAGACGGGAGCATGCGGGCTGGATCCCCTTACCTTGCTAACATGATGTTGGAGTTTGGGTTGCTGGTGGCTGGTCCCGTGGGACTCCACTTGATGGTGTAGATCTCTTTGCTGTGAGCCTGAAGATCATGGACACACGTGTCTTGCTTCATACTCCAGATCTGGAGAGGGTATGGCCAACGACATGAGCAACGCGTCCGCAACCTGGGGTGGGTCATCACCTCTCATCCTGGGGGTGCTCCTTTGGCTGCTGGCCCGCGGGATCCCAGCAGGGTGGGGGAGTTGACAAGGACTCAGGTGAAGACCCTCAGCAGAGCACTTGGCTGATAAATGGGCATTCGCTGCCTTGGTGAGGGAGAAGCTTACAGAGGAGGGGTCCCCACAAAAACAAACGGAGGAGCGGAATGCGAGACCCTGGGGAACATGGGGGCTGGTCCAGGATTGAACGGTCCATCCCGCGAGACGCTGGCCTCACCTTTAATGTCATGTCATCAGAGCAGGACGCTAGCAGCATTCCTGAAGGATCCCACTTGATGGCGTTGACCTCATTCTGCAAAGGGGGAAAGGATTTCAGGAAGAAATGGAAGCCTGTGTGTAGGAAGCAGTAAGGCGGCCCTCCACCAGAGGGCAGTGGTGCTCTGCCAGCCTTGCCCAGGCCTGGGGATTTACCCTGCAGGTCCCATAGGTAAGAACCACACCCGTCAGCCTCCTCCTCGCGTATTTCCTTAACGAAAAAAATCTCTACTAGGAAGAAAGCCAAATGAAGAATTCACATATAACAAGGAGGGAAAATAAAACCAATAAAACCACAGCTAGTTCTGAAGCTGGACTTTGGATACCATTTTCCTGTGCGCTTTAAATGCAAGTGCCGCTCCCTCTTATCTACATCCAAGATGGTCTCAGGCAGGCCCAGTGGTATGCACCAGCAATCCCAGGAGGCTGAGGAAGGATGGCAGCAAGTACGAGGACAGCCTTAGCAACTTAGTGAGACTCTGTCTCAAAAAAAAAAAAGGGGGGGGGGGCTACTGGGTAGGCTCAGAGTCCCCTGTACCTTACACACACACACACACGATAGGTGGACAGGGGGGTCAAGACGGGACACAGGATTGCCCGGCTAGACAGCAATGCAACCCAAAGGCACAAATCCACACCCACAGGCCACACAGAAGTGTCGGAAACGGACCCACGCTGTCTTGGACAGGAAAACACACGCAGGAGGAACAAAATCCTCCCCGGGGCAGTGTGGGCATCCGTCTCCGCTGCAGCTGTGGAGAGGAGCGAGCCCACGGGCAGATCTCTTAGGGCTGCTGAGCACCGACGTCCATCCCCAGCTGAACCCCCCTTCAGTCCTCCAGGGAGAAATGGCTTCCTTCCCAGGAGTGGAACTTCCTCCCTCTGCCTCCCCAGTCACAATCCCTAGGAAGCGTCCAGAAGCAGCTCATTCACAGGTCTCGGGGAGGAGCAGGCTCCATCCGTCCCGTTCAGCCAGAGCTCGGCTTAGGAGGAGCAGCAGCCATCAAGACCCGCTTCTAGAGCCAAGTGGGGGCAAAGGCAGGTCCGCTAGAAATCAGACCACGGGCAGCCCCTTAACAGCGATGGACACAACAGGGCCAGAGAACAGCTCCGACCAGAAAAACGCGGCACAGCCCCAGGGAGACACGGGCAGGACTGCTGATGCCCAGGCTCAGGAAGCCCCTTCTGTGGGACTCGCGGGGCCAGAAGCTGGGAGAGGTGGGTGCCCACCAGGGAAGTGAGCAAGGCTGGGGACAGTGGCACTCCCAGTGGCACTCATGTCTCAAGTTACAGCAGCGGCATGATGGCTTTGATCTCCTCTGCCCTCTGGGGATGCTCCAGCACTGAATGCCACTCTGGGCACGGGTGACAAAGACGGAGAAGCCTTGGCCTTGCCTCTGCACGTTCTGCAGGAGGTGGACACAGAAGCAAGCCAAGCCAGCCACCGAGGCCAGGAGCGAGGCTGTGCCCTGGGCACCACACCCAGCTAGCGCCATGACACTCCCAGCGGGGCCCGGGACTTCTGAGTGACGTCTTGGGAGATGGGAGGGGCTTGTGAGACAGAGGGTCACCGTGTGGTGCTCAGTCACAGGTTTCCCAGGAGGACCTGGGCACAGCTGCTTTGTGGACGTTCCTAGGCACCCCGAGGACAGACCCGGTAGAGCCCCAGAGGCCACGCTACGTGATCTGGTAAGTCAGCTGTTCATTATCAACAGCTGTTCTCTGATCTTTCCCACGATCTTTGGTTGTCTTATGATTTCTCCATATCATGTATCATTAATGTGGCACCTGGGGAGCCCTAAGTCCAGGGGTGCAGGTGTGGGCCTCTTGATGCTGGTTCTGCTTGGGGTTTGCCAAACCTCGTGAGCCTTGATGTTTTCCATCACAGCAAAACCCAGTGGTAGCAGCTTCAAGTTTCCTGTTGTCTCATCTCTTTCCCCGATACACATAGATGTTCACAGGACTTGCGATTGCCCCACACATCAAGACTCAGTTCAGTCTTTCAAGGTTTTATCTATTCTTTGGCCAATTTCTGTGCGCTCCTTTCCGAGTCACTAACTTTACTTGTGCGATGTCCAATCTGCCATTCAACCCATCTACCAAGATTTCATTTCAAGACATTCATATTTCCTCAGTTCTCAACTTTGTTCATTCATTCACCTTTTTGCTTTACTGGGGACTCAACCCCTGAGCTACATTCCCAGCCCTTTTTAGTTATTGAGACAGGATCTCGCTAAGTTGTTGAGGCTGGCCTCGAACTTGCAATCCTCCTCTTGCCTTAGCCTCCCAAGTTTCTGGGATGAGTTGTCTATCACTGTGCCTGGTTCTCATTTATTTTTTTAGTTTGTTCTAATTAGTCACACATGACAGTAGAATGATACACAAATGGAGTATAACTTCTCCTCCTCCTGGTTGTACCATGATGTGGAATCACTAGCCGCGCACTCATATGCACACAGGATAACAACGTCTGATTCTATTATCCTTCCTACCCACACGCCCCTCCACTCTTCACCCCCCTTGGCCTAATCCAGAGAAACTATTCTTCGTACCCCTGCTCCCGCAAAAACCCGGTTCTCCATTCTCAGTGAACATTTTCTGTCTATTCATTTATTACGAGCATCTTTTTCTTTATTCCTTTACATACTCTCATATCGACTTAATGGCCTTCATTGCAAAATCTGACATGGGGTCACGTGAGGGAGTTTCCATCATTCCCTACCCACAACCGGGTTGCAGTGACCACAGCTCCGGTGCAAAGGGTTCTAGCACTGGTCTGCCATGACATCGCCTCCTTCTAGGTGTGAGGCAAACGCTCCCACATTGCATCCTGGTGAGCTGGGCTGACCACGGGAACCCCCACTTACTGTGTGCCCTTGGAAGGTTTTGACTGGGCGGTCACAGCCGAGCCTGCACACATGGATGCACATGTCCGTGCTACAGGAGGCAAAGGTAGTGTTGTTCTGCCAGTCCACGTCCAGAGCGGGGGCTGCCGGAGGGAAGAGACGGATGCAGGTGTTAACTGCGCACGTGGCTAGGGCAGGTCGGAAGAGCCAAGAGCACAGCAGCAACTTCACAAAACCATTCCCAGTGTGAACAGTCTCTTTCCCGCAAGGACCTTAAAGTCGTTTCTCAATTTGCAGGGACAAGGTTCCTCTGGAAAAGTCCTAAGGCCCTGGCTGTGCCCGGGGCAGGCAGTGTCCCAGGCATGAGTGGAAGGGTACTCGCTATGGAAACAGCATCTCCTGTGCCTCCAACTTGCTGGGTTCCAGCAGGGTGACTGTGTGGGGCTAAACTGATTCGTGTTCACACAGGGAGGAGATAAAGGACAGGAGAAAGCCTTCCATCCTGTCCTTTGTTCAAAATGCTTCAGTTAGAAAAATGTGCAATCCACTGACCACGCCACTGATTGGTTATTTTTTTGGGGGGGTGGGGTGGGGGCAGGAGGGTACTGAGGATTGAACTCCAAGGCACTTTACTACTGAGCCACATCCTCAGCCCTTCTTAGTTTTTATTCTGCGACAGTCTTGCTAAGTGGCTTAGGGGCTCATCAAATTGCTGAGGCTGGCTGTGAGCTTGGGATCCTCCTGCCTCAGCCTCCCAAGTCACTGGGACTACAGGAGTGGACCACTGCACCCGCTTTGATTGGCGTTTAACTGGAGCCAACAGCGATCCCTTCGGACATGGATCAGGACTCGTGAAGGACACCCTCCTTCACTCCTGGGTCCCTCTCACATGAAGATGGCTCCACAATAGCAGCTCTGCTCTGCTCAGGGCTTTGAGGATGGTACTTCCCCCTCGCCTCACCCGAGAGGCACAGGAGGACCAGGCAGGAACCAGGCTGCCGACATCACAGCCAGCAGGGTCTGAACCCATGTTCTGTCCCTGACTGCAACCGCCCAGGTCTCAGATGCAACTGTGCACATCAGTGTAGGGCCTCAGGTGAGCATGAACGAGGGGCGGCATCGAGTGACTGGCCAAGCTGGGGAGAGATGTGGGTGGTATAGCACGGCAGTCACACCATCCTGTTTCCAGGGAAGTGTGGCTTCAATTCTTCCCTCAAGTCCTTGGAGAGGGGTCTGGGCATGGCTCTCTCCCCACCTCCCCTTGGGTACCCATGGCTCAAGCGGTCACTCCTCACTCCAGGTGGCTGCCGGCCTCCTATGTTCCTGCCTCCAGTGGAGGTACCAGCCCACCGGGCCATCTCCTAGAGTCCTTCACACACCAGGAGAACAGGGATGGAGAAGTGGGGGCAAGTTGGCCACGGGAGGAGCAGCAAAGGACAAGGGTAGCTCCTCATGGGATCTTCTCTACTACTGAGGGGCCTTAGCAAGCTGGGTGTGGTGGTGCAAGCCTGTCATCCCAGCAGCTCGGGAGGCTGAGGCAGGAGGATCACGAGTTCAAAGGCAGCCTCAGTAACTTACCAAGGCTCTCAGCAATTAAGCGAGACCCTCTCTCTAAATACAAAAAGGGCTGGGGATGTGACTCGGCAGTCGAGTGCCTCTATTCAGTCCCTGCCACCAAAAGAAAAAAAAAAAAGTCTTTGCCTTGACACTTTTTCCATTTCTCCTTTTTTTTGGGTACACGGTGCGGGGGATGGAACCCAGGGACCTGCACAGGCTAGGCCATCACCTGCCACTCAGCCACATTCCCAGCCCTTCTACCTTCTAGAGGGATCACAAGGCCCGTCAGTAAGATGACCTCTAGTCAGTAAGATGACCTCTAGGACCGTGTTCACAGCACCTGATTGAAGAGGACTTTAGGGAGGTGAGCTGGGTCTCGTGCTAGTTCAGTAATCCCTAAAGTTCTCACTTCTTCCACATGGTCACCAGAAGTCACTAGGTGGCCCCCTCCCCACTTTTTGAAAATATCTGGGATTGAACCTGGGATGCTCTACCACTGAGCTACATCCCTTCCCTTTTTATTGTGAGACAGGGTCTTGCTAAGGGGCTGGGACTCCAGGCGTGGCCCACGGCACCTGGCTTTATTTTTTATTTCATTATTAGCAGAGTTCTAGAGCTTCACTATATTCTATTTCCAGTGGAAACTATTTTTGGTGGAAAGAAAGGAAGAGCCACCAGGGGCCCCAGGATCCCCCCGCAGAGGGGGTGGGGCAGGGGCACTCTGCAAGGGCACCTAGAGCAGGCCCCGCCCACCTGCTTCCCTGAGCACTTGGAAGTTACGTGCTACAAAGTAGAGGCCCCACTTGAAGCCGGGCACGTGAAGGAAACAAGAGGGTACAGTCTGCTGGAAGCTGGGGGGCAGCAGTCACCAGCGGATCAAGGCGGAACCTCATCCTACGTGCATTGCTTGGGAGGAGAGTCCAGCTGCCTCTGGTGTGGACAGGCACGTTCCTGCTGCTGTTTACAACATCACGAATTCCTGGGGCAGCCTCTGCACCTCATCCCCCCCAGCAACAGGAACCAGCAAACCTACCTGAGTGGAAGGGGAACTGCTGCTTGGCTTCTCCTGTGTGGGCGTCCCAGATGATGGTTGTCTGTGCTCCGCAAACAAAGAAAAGAGTTAGTGACCCGTCTCCTTCCAACGCTTTCTCTAGGAAATCAGCAGTGTCCGATAGAGAAGGCAAGTCATAAGGTTCCAGTAACATTACAAAAAGAAATTAGTGAAATTTTAGTAACACCATCCCTGTCACGCAGTGTAGCCGAAATGTTTTAATATGTGATCAGGAAAAAAAAACCAAAACACTAGTGAGATACCTGGCATTGTGTTTTCCCATCCTAAGTCTGATACGATGGGTGTTTTACACTTGGCCACACGGAAGCAGCTCACCAGCTACAGGTGCTGTCTGGTGGTCACAGACTGCTGACCCCACACTTGAGAAATCTACAACTGGTAAGGGATTCCCTTTCATCCCAAAGCTTAAAAAAACCACTAAAAAACGCAGCAGCAAATCTTATCTAAATAACTGAGGTTCCAAGTGCTTCAAATAAGCGATGCTAAACCTGTTCTAGATACAGCAGAATCCCTGGACTACTCTGGGGCTGGCACCAGGAAGGGGGAAAGGTGACCTTTATGTCAGGAGACCAAGGAAACCATGAATCCCACTAACTCATTAATGCCGGGAAGACAGACATCTAGGGAGTGAGCCACGGGCAGGTCAGCCAGTCCCACTGGGGTTACGTTTTCATCAGCAGCAATTTTCAACTTAATTTGAAACTTTATTTAAAGACTTAGCTTTAAGAAGTAGTTGTATCTTGTGTGCATTGTAAAGGGAAATCTCAGAACACTCAGTTTCTTTTTATTTTATTTTAATTGGTACCAGGGATTGAACCCAGAGGTCTGAGCCAGAATCCCCAGCCCTTTTTTATATTTTATGTAGAGACCGTGAGACCCTGAGTAACCCAGTGAGACCCTGAGTTGCTGAGGCTGGCTTTAAACTCACGATCCTCCTGAGCCCCTGGGATTATAGGTGTGTGCCAGCGTGCCCGGTAAAGGTAGCTTCTTTACAACTTGGTACTCCTTGGTTTGGGGTCAGCTTGACCAACTTCTGTGTGTGTACCTTTTTTTGTAGCGAGCAGTGAACCCAGGGGCACTTAACCACTGCACCATAGCACCATACACCCCCCCCCCCTTTTTTTTTTATTTTAAGGCAGGCTCATCTTGCCGGGTTGCTGAGGCTGGCTTCAAACTTAAAATCCTCCTGCCTTGGCATTACCAAGCCACTGGGATTATGAGAGTGTCCCACTGTGTTAATATTTGTGTATTTGTGTGTGTGTGTGTGGTGGTATAATTCCCCTTGATTTATTCATGTACAATCAAACCTGGCACTGCACAGAATATATAAACTCTTTCATCATTCTAGGATACAGTTTCACATAAGATATTAGTAATTGGATTGTTAATACTTGTGTTTAATATATATTGGACAAAAGAAAACATCACCTACACAAGGATTTTTAATAAGAAAACCTTAAATTATATTTCAGAAATTTTGAAAAATCTAACTACTTTCTGTTAAGCACAAACTGAAGATCATTAATACCAGTAATACCACCCCCCTCAGTGGGTTTTACTGTCAAGAGCACCGATATCCTTATTCCTGCCATGGTTAACTAGGTCATCGTGACAGATTACGGACCCAAACTGTGTAGTTCATCACGAATATCCTGCTCTGTACAAGGGGGAGGACAGCACTAGTGTCTGCCTCCTATCTCGGGAGCCCTGGGTGGGCTAACACATGTAGTGTAACATGTCAGATAAATGGTTGTCATTTCCATGAATTACTTTAATAATCTGGCCAGCGATTCCCAATGGAACCAAGTGTTCTGTGTGCAAATCACTTGACCACTTCGAACAAATGGACGTGGTTGTGTACCAATAAAACTATTTATGGAACAGCCACAGGGCCTGATTGGGGTGTTGACTGCAGTTTGCCCAGCCCAGATACCATGTCTCTAAGAATGTGGTCATGTGTGGAGGTCGACTATTATATTGGCTACAGCTTCCTATGACGGCTTTGCAAGAATATGGATGGAAGATGGTGAGTCCTGCGTCTGGTATTTTATGTGCAGTTTTAGAACTGGAATGAGCACAAAGTAACATAGTAAAGCTTCCAAATTATCCTGCAATCATTACAGAAATCCAAGCCTGTGGGAGACCAAATGGCTTACAGGATTCAGGAAAGGCCTCTACCCGTGTGTAAAACACCAGTGGATAGATTCCCCACCCACCCAACGCCCGTTTTTGGTATTTCTTTTCCAAAGCCCCGACTTACACAATTCCTGCTGGCTCTTAGACGTGACATCACTACCCACTCAAGGTTCTCGGAAGGCCATGACACCAGCCAGCCCTGTCACCTGACCATGGAGGACAATGGGCCCCAGGGAGGAGAGATGGCCAGGTGCATCAGACTTTGGCAGCCAGGAAGCCTGTGTCTTATGCTCTTTCCCCCAGAGATGGCTCCTACAGGCACCTGGATCTAATGCCATCACCTCCCTGTCACAGTGCTGCCTCAGGGACACAGTACTGAATTCCAAACTGGCTCCAGGAGCCATGGGGAGTCCCCCACACGCTCCTGCTGGGTCTCGGGTTACCCTGTCGATCCCTGGACGGCCCAGAGGGGAAAACCTCTTACCCAAAGGCCCCGGAAGCAGATAGGTTAGAAATTAACAGATCAAACCCACAAAAACAATCGGCACCTGTAAGTCCTTCAATAAGCCCAAGAACTCAAAAGCCACAAGATTAAAAATAAGTGCGCATCTTTGCTGGGTACGGTGATACATGCCGATAATCCCAGTGGCTCAGGAGGCTGAGGCAGGAGGATCTCAAGTTCAAACCAGCCTCAGCAAAAGTGAGGTGCTGAGCAACTCAGTGGGACCCTGTCTCTAAACACAAAATAGGGCTGGAGATGGGGCTCGGTGGTCAAGTACTCAAGTTCAATTCCTGGTACCAAAAAAAGCAAGTCTGTATTTCCACGTGGAAAGGATGAAGGGCTTGGGGTTGGTACTCACTTTGTCCACACCAGCACTCAGAATATAGTTCCCCTTTTTGTTCCACTTCAAGGCAAAGATGGGGCCTTTGTGCTGCCCTAAGGTGCTGGCCAGGTTACCTGTGGGGTAGGAAAGACGAACACGATGACATAAAGTCTCCATGGTCACACCGGGAAGCACCTTCCACTGGCCCTGGCGCGAGGGACGCAGGACTCACCATCTTCCGTCCATATTCTTGCAAAGCCGTCATAGGAACCTGTAGCCAATAGTGTCCCATCGCTCTGGGGGCAGAAAGACAGATCCACAAGAACACTTGGCATCTCCACCAGGGGACGTCCCCGGGCCCCTAGGCCTGCCTTCCCACCACAGGGCTCCTGAGCAGTGCCACCTGTGAACACACGCTCGACGGGAGAGCAGGCTCCCTGCCCACCCAGCTCGCTGCTGGCCCAACGCAGCCTCTTCACCAGCTCTGGGAAGGGAGGACCCTAGGCCAGCACCCAGGGGACCCCCAAGAGACCGCCGGCCTGCGTGCACAGGCTGCCCTGCAGCTGGCGGATGACACTTACGTTCCAGTCCAGCGAGGTCACATCCTTGTTGCTTGGGACGTCGTGTCCCCCTTCCCGAATACAGTGCCTCAGCACCAACTGTGTGGAGCCCCCGTTGCTGTTCTCATTAAGGTTCCATATCCTGGCGGTCGAGTCTCCAGATCTGCAGGAAAAAACCACAATGAAAACACACGAGTGTTGGGCCTGTGGCTGGCTGGACGGGAGGGAGGCTCACGGGTCTGTGGCTGGCTGGACGGAGAGGGAGGCTCACAGGCCTGAGGTTGGACGGGAGGGAGGCTCACGGGCCTGTGGCTGGACGGGAGGGAGGCTCACAGGCCTGAGGTTGGACGGGAGGGAGGCTCACAGGCCTGAGGTTGGACGGGAGGGAGGCTCACGGGCCTGTGGCTGGACGGGAGGGAGGCTCACGGGCCTGTGGCTGGACGGGAGGGAGGCTCACGGGACCCACTCTCTGGCCGGGTCAGCCACACACGGCAGGTGGTCTTCTGCGTGCAGTTCTTCATACCCCTCTCAGCTTCCCTCCTCACCATCTTTGCATGGACTAGTTTTAGATGTCTTTGTACGGCTTCCCACCCCACAGGTAAAAAGGGTCTGGGGTGATGGCTATTCCACAGAACAAGACCCACACAGAGGCGGGGCCCAGAGAGGCCCACAGCAGGAAGATGTTACAACCCTAAGGCAGGACCCTGGAGATGAGCAATGACCCGGGACCTCTGTGCCGGAGCACCCCCATCCTGAAAGCCTTACCCAGAAGCTAGGAGATCGCTGACAGGATTCCAGGCACAAATGAACACCTCGGACTCATGGCCCCTAAGGACTGTGGCTTTGTTGGGTGGAATTTCAACATCCCCATCTATTTCCATTGGTTTCGAATGGTTATCTGCCAAGAAGCACATAAAGACACGTGGCTTAGCAAGATACAAAAGAGGTGTGTTCTCAGATACTTTTGTCTCAGAAACACTTTGCTTTTACATATTAAGGCAGTACCAATCTGAGGATTATCACTAATTTGTGGCTTTTACATGATTTAAAAAGTATTTCACGTTTCTTTCTAGTTTGATGGTGCTGTGGTTCACGTGCTAGAAGTTTAGTGCCCAGGTGGGGAGATGAGCAGTGGAGAAACCTTTAAGAGAGCACCTCTGTCTGGCCATGCAATCTCTTCCTCTAACATGTGCACCCCACCATACCATCCACCGTGATGTGTCGGCACCATGTTGTTTGGACAGTTAGCTTCTAATACTATGAGCTAAATACATGTCTTTTCTTCAATAAAGCATTCAGCTTCAGGTATTTTGTTATAGTAACAGAAAACATTCTTCAAATTTGAACAAAGGATAAAGACAGCTATTTATAACTGAAGCCCGTCAACCATGGCCTATGGGCCAAATGTAACCCACTGCCACCAATTTTTATAAATAAAGTGTGACTGGAACAGTCACAATTCTGTTTGTGCACTGCCTGTGGCTACCCTTTCAAGCTGAATTACTTCCCCTAAGAATTTACATGTTTAAGCCCTAACCTACAATACTTTATGAGATTATTATATTTATACATAGGGACTTCAAAAAGATGGTTACAAGACAGCAACGGAGCAGTGTGAGCATCAACCAACCAGCAATAGTCAACAGCTGGCTGTACAATGGGGTCAAGAACAGAGCACCTTTTTGTGAAGGTATTTGGAAAACCCCAGAAATAAGAGGATTCCTTTCCTCTTCAGTGTTCGGTTAACCTGAGAGTGTACTGCTTCTATTTCAACATGTAAAAGTAAGAGAATGCCCGGCCGTCCTGCGCAGACCGAGACCCCTCATACAAAGTTCTCACGTCCTGCTGGAGGAACACCAGGGCTGTTAGGCGCCGACGCTTCTTTTATCTTCATCAGACGAGGAAAACGTTTTCCACCTTTGGAGAGCATTTTCCCACTCCCCACTCCTGATGGCAACAGGAGCGCTGGCACCCTCGGTAGCCATGCAGGGCGCGGGAAACGTGAAGCTCCCGGGAGGTGCGGGAGCCCGGCTTTGCACTTGGGAAAGTCCCCACCTCAACAGCCTGGTCTGGGGATTGTGTGCGAGGTGCGGGGCCTGAGAAGTGGACCGAGGTGGTGATACTGTGGAATTCCAATCTGCACAATGACCCAGCCTCCAGCGCGGCCAGCCAGGGTGACTGTGTGCAGACCTGGCCTATACAGAGCACAGAGTGCCTGCTCCTGGGCCCACGGTGGGCAGCCAGCCTCCAGAGGTGCCGGCCAGGGGTGGCGGACCAACTAGCAAGGAGCACACCTTGGGGCAGGTGGTCAGCAGAGCGACTTCTAGCTAGACACTGTCTCAACACACCAGGCTCTCACCCTGGGTCCCTGGCCTAGTTTTAAATAACTTCAACGTAGGAGTTAGTCATCGTGATGGTGAAAATAAACCAGGCTAATGCTGCTGCTAGAAGTCCCCGAAAGGCCCATTTTTTGCTGAAGGCTTGTGGTACTATCGGGAGGTGGAGGAGTCTTTCAGAGGATGGGACTTGTGGTACCAAAGTTAGGTCACTGGAGATGTCACCCTGAAAGAAATGGCGGGCCTCCCCTCTGTCCATGTCCCTCTGCCTCCTGGCTGGCGATAGAAGTGGTTTGCTTTGCCACATGCTCCTCCCCTGGCCAGAGGCCTAAAGCAACGGAGTTGCCCGATCTTGAACTGGAATCACCAGCACTGTGAGCCAAAATAAACCCTTCCACTTTATGAGCTGCTCACCACAGGTATTTCATTATAGTAACAGAGCCCTGCCAGAGAACCATATCAGAAAGTGGCCGTTTCTCTCTCAAATTGCAGGACAGAGAATATTGTGGGTCAGAGTTAAGTCTAACTTCAGATCTGCCCACAGTGTCCACTGCAGTGGTAGAGTGGAGAGGCTGCCTTACTGCGAGACAAGAGCTGGCTGTGGATGCCAGGGTGGGCATGGGACTCGGGGGACAGAAAGACATACCCATGCCTTCCAGGCTTGGGAATAACATGGATACCACTTTAGAGTTTCTAAAGATTTAAAAGAAATGGGTGCAGTTTAAACACTTGCAAAATTTCTTCCTTGGGAAACAATGATTTCTCAAAGTTTACTAATTATAAATGCTTTTTGGTGACATAAGATGACAAAAACAACTACATCTATTGTGTCTGCTTCTGAAAACTTGAGGGTCCTACCCCACTTCAGTGAACAGTGACTCTTCTGTACAAGCCAGATATTTTCTCTTTCGTCTCTATTCCACAATTTTGGGCCTTATGAATAGTGATCCTGTAGGATGTGACTGGGGGTCTTTATCTTGTGTTGGGTGATGGCCTTTGTGCCACCTGACTGTAACCTGTGGATGGTAAATAGCCACAGAGCATGGCCATGGGTTGACGCCTCAGAGGCCATTAGGCAGCTCTCTGCAAGAGGGGAAGCCGCGGCAATGGGACTATGGGGTCAGATGCCAGTGTCACATTTTCCTTCACCCTCCAGCTGCATGAAGGAAACCGGTTTCTAACTAAGGAAGCACACACGCACTACATACACACACATGCACACACTCAGCCACACCACACATGCACATATACACACAAACATGCACATGCATGTGAACTCGGACCCCCAAGCAGAACCTCTGGAGTTCATAAGGATCTCTGGTTTATCTGCTCAACATTCCTGAGCAAATGCCTAACAGGGACTAACCTCCAGGGGCAGACCAAATAAGATGACTCCCCATGCCTGGGCGGGGTGCGCGAGAAGTCACGGTGAGCTCAACTCTTACCCCACCGTTTGGCCTAAAGCCTGAACAGTGCGAGGCTCGAGGCTGGACCAAAGGCCTCTGGGAACAGCACCTTTGCTCTTGTTGGACAGGCCTCATACTGGACGTGGCCTGGATGGGCTTGGGTTCTCAGAAGAGCAAGATCCCCTACAACCAAGGATCCTGCAGCCAAGGTGAATTTGGATGGGAAAGGCGGCAGGCCGACCTCCCAAGGCCGGCCGTTTGCAAAAAGCCCTGCGAGGTGGTCCTGGCGCAGGAGCGCGATGTGCCCGGAGCCCGGGAGCCCCGACGCCCCACACTTACTTATTGCGTGCGCGCCGTTCTCCTCCCCGTTCACCGTGGCCTCTCCATTCTTTGGTGGGTTTTGCTGGGAAACGGCTGCGGGGGCTGGGGTGGCTGCGGTGGCGGTGGCGGTGGCGGTGGCTGTGGCCGTGGCGGCAGCGGCTGCGGCGGCGGCGTTGGCCTGCTGCTGCTGCGCGAGCTTCTCCCTGAACGCCTGCTGCCGCGTCTGCACCACGTCGGGCATCACGGCGTCGATCAGGGACAGGGACTCTATGGGGCGGCCGTCGAACACCGTGCCATCCTGCGGAAGCAAGCTGGTCAGCTCCCGCGCACGGGGACGCCCCGTCCGGGGTGCAGTGGGCACCCACGGGAGCAGGCTGCAGGGACTCCGTGCAGGGGCGGCCGGTCCTGGAGACCCAGCTGCAGTGCTCAATCCCGAGTGGCAGCTCTGACATCCGGTAAGCAGCGAGCCACATCTGGGCATTAAGGACACCTGCCCAGAACCACTTCATCCCGTGACAGTCTGCATCCTGGGGGACATTTCTGGAGCCACCGGGTGGAGGGAGGTGGCGGGGTGGCGAGGTGCTGCACTGCCCTCGGGTGGGTGGAGGCCAGGAATGCAGCCCCACGTCCTCTAGCACACAGGGGGTTTTTCCAAGAGACCCCTGCCCCCAGCACAGAATCTTGAGGCTGGGAATCCACCCCCGTGCTAAGGGCTGCTGGAAAGTCTGTGAATAACCAGCCACTTAGGTGGGAGGGGGAACTCTTTGGTAGCATTAAGCACAATTTAGAAATGACTACGCCATTCAGCATTTGATTACCGGTGCGTTTGTCCACTTGATTTAATAAAATAAGCACTTGGGGCTATTTGGGATGACTTCCTGGGTTCCAAGGACGGCCCCGATGAAGCCATGATGTAACCCACAACAAAAATTGCTTGGTTCTGAGTCACATTTTTATGGATCGCCGTTTGATTCTCTGGTTTGTATCAACCATGAAAAATTTCTCAACACACTTCAAAATACGGGAGGAAGTTCGTTCAGATATTTGAGTTGCATGAAATGCAACAAGCCTCCACACTGCGTCTGCCGAGTGCTGAACTTGAATTACCTCCGAAATGAGGAGGAATTGAGGCACATCAGCCCACCCGATTTCTGATGACGATGCACTGTTTGAAATCACAGAAACTATAGGAAACGATATACACCGCCTCCCCAGCCCCCTGCCCCTTGGACTGTAGCCGTGGAAGCACTGGCCGAGGCTGAGCAGTCCTGATGCTCCCAGGTGACCTTCCTCCTTCATGCAGTCCCACCCCAAACAGCTGGCCAAGGTGCCAGACGATATCTGCCCGCGGTAATGAAAACACCTCCTCATCTACATTCTAGAGCACACTGTCGCATTTTCTTAAATGACTGGAAACTTCTGCCAAGTGAGATCTTTCATCGACCTCTAGACACCCTGGCGTTTGGGTGGCTGAAACATCACGGAGGGATTTTGGCCTTGAGAGCCACAGGAAACGGGCAGGCAGAGGAAAATCAGATCACTACATCCCCCAATCTGAGAGCTTGTGGGGGACTAGGGGTCATGTGCTCATCTCCCCACGATTGCTGGTTCTACAGACACAGACCAGGTGGGGCCTGAAAGAGTCCGGCAGACCACTCGCACACAAGCAATGTTAAGGAGAGGAGGAGGACACTACCAAGGAAGGAGGAGCAAGAGGCAGGCAGACTGGGATGGTTTCCAAGACACAGGCTGGTGAAAAATGGCCGACGAATTCATGAGACAGAAGATACATTATTTCTGAAATAAAGTTGAATAAAATGCTCTGAATAAGAAAGGCGTGTAAGGGTCAGACTAGTGTCAGAGAAAACAGGAGGGAGGGAGCCCTGGAAGGCTGGGTGTGCTGGGCAGGACAGCTCAGGGTAGGCTGTGGCCAGATCTCTGAGGAGGGTGGAGTTCAGTAAGGGTGGGATCCAGGTGAAGATGGCCAGAGATTCTATGGATGTCAGGAAGCCAAAAGAATCTTCTCTAGAGAATCTCCAGTACAGAGACGGGTGAGGAAGCCCTTTAGAACCTGAATGATCAATCCTCCAATGTGCTATAAAACTGGCACCAACACTCTCTCAATCTGAAAGGCACCAGGGGACACAAGCGAATTGGTAGGATTCAGTTCACTGCTCCGTCCTCAGCCTCTGAATATAATCATAAAAATAATCCTGACAACCTCTCACTGGAGGATCACCCTCTCTCCTCCTGACGCTCCTTCCGGTCGTGCCTGTGATTCTGCATATTTACATGGAAAACACAGATCCCCGTAAGCGGGACAGTGAAGGCTGCAGAAGCCCACCCCGAGACGGCCCAGGGAAGCCCGGACTCCGTCCTGCACCCTGCTCATGCACATCTAGATGCAGGGCTCTGCGGGCTAGCGGTGGGGCAGGCCCCGGGGTGTGCCTACCTCGTTGATGCTGATCTCGGCCTCCACATACTGCAGTCCCTTCTGAAGGATGGAGATGAGGGCAGCCGGCGGCACTAGTGTCCCGTTGATGTTGGACTGGCTGATGTGGCTCTCGATCCCAAACGTGAAGGCCGAGTGGGAGAAACCTGCCGGAGGAGGAAGCCAAGCGGGTGGAGGTGAGAGGACATGAGGCCAAGGTCACCCCGTGTGGGTGCGAGGTGGGAAATGCCCACAACAGAACAGCCTTCCCAGCCCACAGATGTGCCTTGACTAACGTGGGGGTGACGCCTCCATAAACCCGCGGGAAGCTGGAAATGCACAGAGCAGCCCTGACCCGCCGGCACCACAGCTTCGCCCGGCCAACCGTAGGGGCGTTCAGAACCTTCATCACCTGGCATCTGGGCAGAAACCATTAAGGCAAAGCCCGCTCTACAACCAAGCGCTGAAGTCTCTCCCGGACCTGCAGAGATGGCGCTGCAGTTTAGGCTGGGTGTCCTCCAAGGCCCCTGTGTTGAAGGCTTCATCCCAGCCCAGAGTGCTAACAGGTGGTAGTGGAACCTTTGATAGGTAGGGCCTACTGGGAGGAAGTTGGCTTGCTGGGGGTGAGGCCTTGGAGGGGGATATTGGGACCCCAGCCCTCTCCTGTCTGCGGTGAGGTGAGTGGTTCCTTCCTCCCTATGCTCCCACCATAGGTCCAGAGGCAACAGGGCCAAGCAACCATGGACCAGAAGTCTGAAACCGTGAGTCAAAGCAAACCTTTCCTCCGTATAAGCCAAGTATCTCAGGCATTTTGTCACAGTAATGGGAAGCTCACACTGATGGGCATCTTGTACGTTATGGGATCTAAAGACACAAAACACAGTATCCAAAAAGTGCCGACAATATAGCATACTGTACGGAATGGGCTTCCATCTCATGACCACATGGGTGACAGGGAGCTACAGCTATCTAGAGAGAGGGCACGTGCCCTTCTATAGCTTGCTTGGGGAAAGAGCCAAATTCAAAATTTGAAGTAAGGTTTCCACTGAATTCCTATTGCCTGTGCACCACCGTGAAGCTGAAAAACTAAGCTGAAACATCTGTAAGTTGCCACCGACTATGTCAAGAAGCAGAACACAGCACGGTGTGCCTGAGTGCCCTGGGCTGGATGTGTCTGTCACAGAAATTCAACCTCAGGCTTCCACCGACTCCTGGTTTGAATTGCTCTTTGCCGTAGCTCAGTGCTGGTCTGTGCCCCAGCTGCAGTGCACGTGAGGAGCTGTCCCTCAGCCCAAGAAGAGGGCAGCCGGTGCCTGGCTCAGAATGCTCACAGGCAGGCGGGGACAGACAACCACACACCAAACACCCCAGGGTAAGAGGCTGCTCAGGCCAGCGGGTGTGGCATCGAGCAGTTCTCCGGAAGCTGGGGATTCTCCCTTTTCTGTTTTTGCTTTCTTGACGCATTATAATGATGCATAACCTGGGATCCGTCCATGTGCTTAACGGTTTGATCCGTCTCATTCCCCAGCACCTCCAACATGCCAGGCACGTGCTCTACCGCCCAGCTACACCAGCCCTTTCCCGATTTCTTCTCCTTGTCTCCAAACGCCAGCTGCTAATAAGCAAAATGCTTGAAAAATTCCAGACGTTTTCAGATAAGCTTTGGATGATGGTACTTGAAAGATGGATGTTAGAAAACACAAAGAAAACGGCTCTGCAGGGGAGGGCATGCGAGACTGGGGGACTGAGGATCAGGGACCTTCCACAGCCCTTTCTCGGGGACAGAGGGGTAGCACTCTACTGACAGATGCCTGTGGCAGGTGTTCTCACTCCTGCTTTCTTTGTAAAGTGACCTCTGTGGTTAGGAGCAAGCACTCCCAATTCCCCCGTTAGGAAGTTCTGCTCACTATGACAGCATCACTGGCCTGCAGGCCACAGACCTCCCTATGCCAGAGGAGGGGCCTCTCAGCCTTGCTCGGCCCTGGCCTCTTTCAGCCAGCCAGACGGGGTCAGCCATGGACCCTGTGGCCCTCTGCCTAGGCCCCTCTGCCTCTCCCCCTCCACACATAGGCTGCCGTTGCAATAACCCATCTGCCCACTAGGGGGGAATGTTCCTCCACGTCGGAGACTGCCGTGTGTTCTCCTCCTCCCCTCTTTCCCACTCTCGCCTCAACCCACATCGCCTGGTTACACACAGAATCCGGAGCTTGTATTTATCTAATAAAGTAATATGGTGGTTGCTATTCATTTTACAATCAGTCGCACAGAATCTTGCATCTCTCTTTACAACACCACCACTACCTAATTAGGTTGCTGTTCAGAATCCCTCTCCACTGCTCTGTTTAGATAGAGGCTGGGCCTCTAGGAGGCAGTAAGAACTAGATGAGGCCAGGAGTGGAGCCTGCAAGACTGAGTCCCGGTGGTTTACAAGAAGAGAAAGAATCCAAAGACAAGGGTGTGCTGCCCGTCTCCTGTGGTGAGGTGAGTGCACCCCTCCTCCCTATGCTCCCACCATAGGTCCACGTCTCCTGCCTCCTGCCATGTGATGCTGTGCACCAACGAGGCCATTGACAGAAGGAGCCCCTCGACCTTGGACCACCACACCACAGTTAAAACGAAACTCTCAGGCTCAGAGGCAAAGCACTGGCCCAGCTTGCATAAGGCCTTGGATTCCATCCCCCAGCACTGCTAAACATAAATATTGCTTTCTTCTTTATAAAGTAACCTCCCTCAGGTATTTCATTATAGCAAAACAGACCAGTACATTGGAGGACATAACCAAAGTCCCTTTATGGTTGACTATCTTGACTCTCTCTCCACCTTCATTTCCTATGACCTCCCTACCCCAGCCCCAGGCCTTGCACAACCAATGACTGTATTATCCCAAGTTTTGGTCATTCAGGTTTCTGGAGAGGTGGAGACTACAAAAACTCCAATGGACAGAGGGAGCGGGGCCACAGTAGATTCTCGGCTTGACGCCCTGCTGTATGTTCAGGTCGAGGTGGCTGCTCTCTCCTAAGACTTCGTGATTCTCGTGGTTCACAGGAGCCATAGCCCTGGCCGTCTTCCCTTCTGTGTCCCGACTAGCTGACGCCACTGAGCATTGCAGGTCACAGGCCATTTCTCATCCTCCTGGTTTCACAAAAAGGCCCAGGGAAGGACTGGGCACGCATTGGCCCCTGACAGGGCTGGTCTCGTACTGACCCTGCTGCAAAAACCTACAGGAATCCAGGGGGGCCTCCTGCAGCCACTCTCTGCTCTACTTACCTGTGTACACATCAGGTTCCCCAGAGCTTTTGAGGGATCTGATCCATAAGCAATGGAACGAACACTGGAGGGACAAACCCACGTCACTCAGCTTGTAGGGGTGGGGTCACAAGACAACACTCAGCCACCACAGACCAGCATGATCTGCGGCCTGCACCCGAAACCAGCATTAACTGCTATTTAGCGGGTGCCAAGGGACTGTGTGAGGCCATCTTGGAAGACATGGCACCTCCAGATGCGTCTCTTCCAGGGCCAGGCTTTCCTCCACCACCACCAGCACCCCACCCTCCCCCAAATGGACTCCAAGGCTGATTAACACGTTCAGTGTGCCCTAGTGGGGACCTCTCCATCTGCACCCGTCAGCTCTCCCTCGGTGTTCGACACAGCTCTGCCGTCCAGTGAGTCATACATAGAGTCCAAGATCAGAATGCAAGTGACAGACAGCACCCTAGCGTGGGCCATGGTGGAAGGTACCAAAGTAGTCACAAGGGAGGAGAACGAGGGCTTGGCAGCGTCGTGATGGAAGGTTGTGTGAGGGCCATGGGTTGGTGACCTTGGTGCCAACCTCTAGGCCAGCCTGAAGCCAGCAGGCTCGCCACTTACAAGAGTGTCCCAGTGAGCCCACTCAGGGGTTCCCGACACACCTTGGCTGACATTCTTGGCCGTAGCGGAGGCTGCGTTCTGTGCACTGAAGGGTGCCAAGCAGCACTACCCTTGAGCTCTCCCCTCTAGATGCCAGTAGCATCCCTCCTCCCAGCCTGCCAATCAAACATGTCTCCAGACGTGTCCAATCGACCCCACCCTGGTTGGGAACCAGTGAGCTGGTTTTGATGCCCTCAAAAGGGGATGCCTCACTACCAGCAGCTCTACTCAACCCCCATTCCTGCTCGATTCTGGATTGCTGCCAGGGAACACCTATGTGGCCATTCCCCAGAGACTCCAGATAACTCACAGTACTGCTAGAGAACAGCTGGGTGAGCAAAAATATCGCCAGGCAGAAAGCCGAGGTACAACTGAGATGATCCAAGAAAGGCCTAAAACAAGGGCCACATTTTAAAAAGAATGGCCAAGTCCTGTCTGTCTGGAACAAAAAGGTCCTCCAGCCTCACAAGAGAAGACGACTGTTATGTGAATCTGTCTCACCTACCTGGGCAAGAAGAGTAGACTTAAAATACACCAAGAGCTCGTTTTGTTTCTTGTGATCGCCACACTGCTACAACACAGCCACGTCCACAAATGGCTTCCCAAACTGCTGGGAGTTAACACAGTGCACCATTACGCCCAAGCAATGCTGGCCCTTGGAAATAGCGCTTATTCAGCAGAACAGACGCTTAATACTCAAGCAGCCGTGGGGGTGGGCTTTGCATCTCTGGCCCTAATCAACACCGAGGGCACCCATGTGCGGCATTAAGAGCCGAGTTCTCATTAAGCAGTTAGCAGACTTGCATACTTGGAATACTCAGACTCAAAGCCAATGGGCACAGGAGGTTTATTTCTAAACAGTCCGGGTGAAGGGTTGGCAAACTGAGGCCCATAGGGAGTCTGGCCCACTACCTGTGTTTTTAAATAAAGCTTTATTGGAACAAAGCCTCGTTCATGAGTTGCTAAATTGCCTATGGCTGATTTGAACCTTCCCTGGCAGAGTGCTAAAGAGTTGCGACAGACACCTCGCAGCCCACAAAGCTCAAGGGAAGCTGCTGGCCATCCTACCGCGCACACAGCAGCCTCCACCCCATGACCAAGAAGGATCTGGCCCCAAGTCTGAATAGTGCCAAGGTGGAGAAACCCCGTTTTCAGATCCCTCTTCCCCCCTGCCTAGTGTCCCTTCCTGATGGCAGCCTCTCTTGCCCTTCAACAGGAGTGGTCGCTGTCTTGTCCGAGCCCCATCAGCATGACTCCCTAGCCTTCTGTTTCCACGGTCACGTGGGGTGTTCCACCCGTTCAGGAGCATCTGAGGGCACGGAGCCCATTCACTGTCTGGGGCACACAGTACCCCCATCACCACTCCAGCTGCAGCCGCTGGTGCTCAAGGAGTGTCGCTGAACTTGACGGACAGCGGAAAGAAACCAGAGCGCCTGGTGTCAATGAACGGTGGTGAGAATCAAACCGCGTCTTCACTATTTCCAAACAGAGGACTTTAAAGGAAAAGGACAAGAATTAAAGATTTTTGGCACGACAGAAAGAAAAGCGAATTCTGAAACCAAAGATGACTGTCATATAAAGGGTAGTTTCAAAACTGTGAAGAGGGATCTCGGTCACAAACTGTTCATGTTTAATAATAACTACAACAATAAAGATAATGACACCAAGGGCTTTCTAAAAAATCAATCAAAGAGCCTTGGCAAAAACCTATGAATGAAAAAACCCACATTGCAGATGAGGAAACCAAGTCACAGGGCAGGTAAGAGATCTCCGTGAGGTCCTGGAATTCCATGTCCTACAAGGTCCCCTCCAGTGCTAAAATTCTACATCAAGAAAAATTACCTCCACATCCTGCTGAGATCTGAGGGGCTGTTGTTTAAGGCAGTGACTGAAACACAAAGAGCCACCTCCCGAGACAGGTAAGCAACTCTGGGTCTGGCCCTGGGATTCACAGATACCCAACAGGCACTGGCTGACACTTCTCCAACCCAGTGTGTCGAAGGGAATGGAGGAGGACGATGGCGTCATCCAGAAACCCAGGTGGTGGACGGTCCTTTTGTTTCCACAAAAACTAACATCCCTATTCACAGCCCTGCGCTCTCCAAGGTCAACATTTCCTGGTCAAGGTTTCTCCTGTAGAACTGCAGCTGCCTGAAAGCCACCGGCTCCCCTGCCAGAGGTGAGTCAAGGTGGTGGTGGAAGGAGGTGCTGATAAAATCAACAAGGGGGAGAGGCCAAGGGCGACCATGCAGGAGCAGGGCAGACCAATCCAGAGCACCCTCTCTCTTCGACTTAGCAACAGTCAACAGAAAGAGTAAGAGCTGGGTATTGCATCCTGCTCTCTGGGGCTTGCTTGCACTCTCTTTGAACAGTGATGGATTAGTTTCCCCAGAGAATCACATTTTCTGCCCAACAAGCAATTCTGAACCTATGTAAACTTGTTTTATCTGTGGTGAAAGGCACACAAATATGCTGAGAATTCTTTTTTTGATTTTGCTGTGGACATCACAGAGCATGTTCACATCACCTTTACAACCACGACATAAATGTTTTAAAAAAAAAAAATCCTGCAAAACCCAATATGACTCCCAAACTAATTCTCCGAGAACAAAAGCAGGGAGAAATGTTCTTAGGGGCTGCAGATGGGTTCTAGATGACCTGCCCACCGTAACATGGAATTTAGCATAAAATGGAACTGCCTTGGCTGGCATCCCAAAGAAAATACCAGAAGGATCTCGTTAAAAATCGGGTTTCGCTTATAACATCTGGCCAGACCCCAAGGCTGGCGGTTAAGTACAGTGTGGGCTCAGATGACTGCACACCATGTGGCCATGCCAACATCATTTTAATATCCTCTCAACACGGGAAACATGAGCCCCTGCTCAGGTGATAAACTAAAGGTTGCCTCGGCCTCCCCAGCCATGATGGCCTTGGGGCGAGACGCCTGTGGGGGCCCTGGTGGGTGGGTGGACAAGGAGGTGCCTTCCTGTCAAGGGTCACAGAGTCTCAGCATAAGCAGTTGACCTCACTTCCCGGCTTCAGTTAGGGAACGCGAGACTCAGCCAGTTTTTAATGAATAGCGCCGTTAGAAGCCTCAACAGAAATTTAACAGAAAGTTATCCCAAGGTGGAAGAACTAACTTACATTATTATACCATCAGCACAATCCCTGTTCTCACACTGGGGAACTTCAGGTCTCTCTTGTCCACGTGGATTGATTCATATGTATAATCCTCGTGGTCATAGAACACTGGATTTCTGTGTTTTTTGTTTTTTTTTTTTAAATAAACCTGACACAATATGAACATTTTCATTTGTGGCTTATTGGTCTCGGTAGCCACCACGGAGAAGACACGTGACTCACTCCATCTCCGAGTAGAGTTTTCAAAACTGAACTAAAGGCTTCTGAGGACAGGTCCCAAGGTTCTGGATGGTGATAATCTCTGCTGCCAGTCTCATTTTCCAGAATCTTCTCCATCCCTCTCCTCTTCTTTCTAGGACTTAGTGAACTCAGGGGTGCTTTATCACTGAGCTACACCCCCTAGCCCTTTCTGTTTTGAGAGGGGGTCTTGCTAAATTGCTTCGGTCTCGCTAAGTTGCCATCCCCCTGCCTCAGTCTCCTGAGCTGTTGGGATGACAGGCTTGTGCTTCTGCATCCAGCTGCTGCACACGTTTAATATCACACTTATCTGCCTCTGTGACAGTCAGCTCTTCAGGTATCTGTGATCCTCCCTGGGCAGGGAGAAGAAATAAGATTTCTAGCTCTGTCTGTCTTCATCCTAGCAGGGAGGGCAGTGCCTCCACTTAACAACTTACCAAGAGACATTTGTAGAACTGGAAATTGTGATAAGTGCTATATCCCTGAACACCAACAACTCTCAGCTGGGCACATGGGACACACCTGTATCCCAGCTACCAGGGAGGCTGAGGCAGGAGGATTTCAAGTTTGAGGCCTACCTTATAAACTGTCAAAATAAAAATAAAAAGGGCTCAGACTGCAGCTCAGTGGCAGACAGACTGCATGGCAGGCACTCGGTCCCAGGTACCATGTCTAGTACCAAGGGGAAAACCCTAGAACCTCACACTCCCTGAGGGTACTCAAAGTGATTTTAAGTAGCACAGGGACAAATGTTTAAAATTTTACTTAACGTGTGCTATACCGACAGACATAGACGGAACTAACGTACCAGTATCTACCAGTATGCTTTAGAGGAGTGGTTCAACTTAAGGAAAAATATTAGAGAATATTAATAAAATATGCAAACATGGCAAAAGTTCAGATGATCAGTGAAGAGCAGAGAGGCTGAGAAACGTACGTTCAGACAGTCGGGAGGACAGAGGTTTTCCGAGCAGGAGGAAGTCGAGAATGTGAGCGCACACCATTGGCTCATGGGAGGGTGAGTCTCAGGCAGAAGTGGCTCAGTGACAGTCCACAGGACAAAATCTGGCCGTGACCTGTTTTTGTAAATAGTTTTATTGGGACACAGCTCTTGCCATGTGCTTCCATGATTTCAGGGGCTGTTTCTGCACCATGAAGACAGAGATGAACGGTTTTGACACAAGCTAAAATATGACTAAGCCCTCGCCTCAGGGAGACCTGGACTGGGGGCAAAGCAGTCCTTGCGATCACACTTTCCGAAAAGCCCAACTTGTTTTATGGGGCCGGGATGATCCCAGTTCCCAGCCTGGATGAGGAAACTTGAAAAGGAACATCCCGGCCCCGTTTTCCTCAGGAAGATGAGTGTGCACACACCAGACGAGGTGTCGGCAGACCAAGTTCAGCCACATATTCAAAAAGGACAAACTGTCCCAGCCAAGCAGAGTGTATCCCAGGAGTGCAGGTTTAATATCAGAAAATACACTGATGACTTCACCGCATGAAAAACATCAAGAGAAATCCTTCAGGAGGAGGAAGATCCTGCCAAGGGGTCCATGAAAAAAATGCACCGCATCACTAAGCGCCAGGGGAATAAGAAAAAGGAAAAAGAGGTGACATCACAAAACTTAGGCTCTTATCAGAAAGGCCTGATGGTTAAGGATGCGAGAAAAGGAAGCCCGGACAGACGGCTGGTGGGAATGCAGACTGGCAGGGAGTCATGGAAACCGTACGTAAGTTCCCATGCAGTTTAAAAAATGAGTGACCGCACGACCCAGCAGTCCTATTGGTGACATAGGAAAGACAGGGAGCCCACCTCCTGCGCTCACCGTGCTAGTACCATCATGACAGCCAAGGTATGGAGCGGACCTCCATCCAGGGAGGGGAGGAGGCGGAGGATGTGGCGTGTGCAGACAAGGCCACCCTGGTCCACCTTTTGACAGAGAAGGAACCCTGCCGTCTGCAACGTGGATAAACCGCAGGACGCTGTTACCTGCAACAAGCCAGGCGGAGGAAGACAGCAATCGCTCATGTGTGAGACCAAAACAGCAGGACAGCAGGTGCCAGGGGCTGGGGTGAGGGCAGGGGAGACGCAGGTCAAAGCGTGCAAACCTCCAATTAGATAAGAGAAATAACTTCAAGAGACCCAGGGAACAGCATTGTTAAGAACAACGTACTGCATTTTGAAAATTGCTATTCACATGACCAAAAAATGCTAAGTGTGCAAGGTTATGCACAGTTAATTAGCTCCAACAGCCGTTCTGCACTGCATATATGCTTCAAAAACACTGTGCTGTACACTATCAACACATAAGTACACACAAATGTGGATCTGCAGATCCACATGGCCTGTTCTGAATCCTAGCCTTATGACCTCTGGGCACTCAGACCTCAGGACCTTGGCCCTCAGCTGTGGATGACACAGCGCTGCGTCTTCTTTCTTGGGGCTGACGGGAATAAACGGCTTCTCCTGTCAGGTACCGAGCATCATGCCTGGCTGTATACAGCAAGTGCTCCATAAGTGTGTGTTACTGGGACAACAGGGACAGAGGCAACCCTGACAGAGGTGGTGGAGGAGGGGGGGGGGTGAGGGAACTGGGGACAGGCGGTGGGGCAGACACCATGCAATAGAAGGCCCTGAGCACCCTTGGATTTTCTACAGTAAGCAGCGCTGTAGGCTGCATGCTGGGTGCCCACCTTCCTTCCAACGCCAGCCTGGAAGGTGAGGTCGCTAAGGAGCGGAGCCTCTGAGGGGTTGATGGGGACATGAGGGCAGACCTCTGGGGAACAGAATCGGGCTGTGTGGAAGACAGACAGTAGGGTGGGATGATATGGAGGAAAGCCTGAGAAAATGTCATCCAAAATGTCACTATGGTGCTCAGTGGAGAGATTGGGGAAGGGCACCCAGACTGGGGGTCAGTGGAGAGATTGGGGATGGACACAGAATGGGAAGGTCAGGAGAGACATTGGGGATGGACACTCAGATCTGGAGGTTGGGGGAGCGATTGGGGAAGGGCACCCAGAGCAGCTCCCTGACCACAGAGACGTGGGGGGAAAGAAAAGGACGGCACTCAGGGGACCGACGTTGATAAGAATGGCCACAGAGGCAGCAGCAAAGGTATGTGCAGAGGCTGCAGGGAAAGGGGACCAAGTGCAGGTGACGTGTTTGCTATTTGGTCTGAAAAGAGGAACAAAGGGAATTTGGCAGGAAATAAAATATGTATCAGTGAGGGACAGTTTGAAGGTCACATTAGCATTTCAGAGCAGGTTGGTCTTCAAGGTAACCGTGAACTTTGAAGAAGGCAGTGCTTGGTAAGCGCCCTTTCATCTTATCTAAAACGGGAAACCCGAGCCAGTTAGACTCTCCCAACGCACCCCCAACTTGTAAAGCAGGAGGGACTATGCAAGTCTTCCACGTCTGAACCAGGGCTGTGTTAATGACTACGGGAAACAACTGGTTATGTGATAAAGCAACTAATTCATAAAACGCTCACCTGGCCTTCATTCTAGTTGTTTCCCACTCGCTGATCAAACACCCACCACAGCAATGACAAGTCTCAATCCACAAGATTCAGGTAGTTTTACTTGAAAAAAAAAAATATTCTTTTTACGAACTTGGTGCAAATGAGGCGCTCTCTCTCCTGACACAGGTCAAAGAATTCATTCAGACAGACGAGGAGGGAGCAAAGACAGAAACCAATTAGAACAGTCAACTTAGAGCAGACCAGCAGCCGGGGGGTGACGAACATCTGGAAGGTACGAAGCACCAACCCTGCATTCTGCTCCCGAAGGTGGTTATAACCCAACCAAAAGACTGGTTGAGGAAAACGGTCTTCACCAATGAAGAGGAGGAGTTTGTGCGTAACTCGCCAACAATGCCAGCAGGTTTTCCCCCGAGAAACCGGCATCCAGGACAGGTTCCACGTAAGCTTTGGACCTGGGCAGCCGCCAGGCCGGGGCTCGGCGATCTGGCAAAGATGGTATTCTGCCAAGGGACATGAGACGGCTGCTGCTGGGGGGGTGTGGATTATTGATGCCACCAGCTAGCAGGACGATCCTTTCTTGCACATTTGCTCTCCCAAAACCCCACCACAAGGCACTGCCTACGCCCACGGGAGGCCACCAGAAGACACGAGACCAGGTTGCTTTCCACCCAGTGTAGGCTACCTTCACCCTGCACCTCCGTGGCCCTTCTCTTGGGGTCTTACTCATTTTTTGATGAAATGAATGTTTCCCTTTTATTACTGATGTCTCAAGCTAAGGCTACCAGGACTCTAAGGCCTGACCTTCCCAGTGTCCTAAGGAACCTTTTATGAGACAGGGACACACATTAGCAATGGAAATGAGCCGCTGCAGTCAAACAATATTTTTAGAGCCTCCGCTGAACAATAAGCCCTGAGCTTGTGTTTAGAGGAGCAGCCGCCGGTAAAATGACTTCCCAGATCCATGGGAACCTGCCACCGTGGGAGGCATTCACAGCCTAGGAAACCCCGGGGCCTGTGAGTAATTTGTCAGCTCCTAGGATTACAGTGGGCAAAGGCTCTTAATCACTTCTGGAGACGCAATCATTCGCAAATATTACGAGAAACACCCTCTTCTTGGTTTCCTCACCCACTCACCAGGAGCCCGGTGGGGAAAGAGATTTCAGATTGAAAGTCTGCAACTTGCAATTATTTTATTACCTGCCAGGGAAGGCTGTTGGCAGACCCTCCCCCTCCCCAAGGGGAAAAACGCTCTGGAAAATTAATAAAGATAGGCACTGCGGTTCTCACTGGGGAAGTCAGTATCTGAGTGGTGCTTCTGAGGGCAGGGCAGGGAGGCCCAGGAAAAGACGAAGAAATGAGAATTCCATCCATCCTCCTTCAACAAAAACCAGGTGTTGGCGGTCACCACAGTGGAGGGGAAAAGCATGCTGTTGGTACCCAGCAGGCCAAGGCCCGGGATGTGGCGCCACAGTCTACAAAGAAGAGACCAGTCCCCCAAGACAGAGAACAATCCACCACAAACTCACTAGTGTTGAGGCTGAGAAACCTGATGGGAAAGGGAGGCCGAAAACCTCTTATAAGTGCTTCGGCTGGTGCCCTCACCCCCAGGTCAAGACCCTCAAACCTGCCCACTTCAGGCTCCATGCAAACCAGGGGCTGGCCATAAGGGCCACACAAGAACATTTTGAGAGTCACTGAAAAGAACACAGAAGAATAGCCCCATACCACACCCATCCTCAATGCTGACCCCCGGCAGACACCAATGTGGCATCCGCACAATCCCGAGACACGTGAGGAATGTTGTGTAAATGGAACTGTGCACAGTGGGATCTCCTGACACCAGTACTAGGAAGACTCATCCATCTTTCTGCCTGTGTCAATAAAGCTCATCCCTTTTCATGGCTGAATAGTACTCCATAGTGTGGATGTGCCACAATTAGGTTAATCTATCACCCACCAAAGGGCGTGGCAACCTTTGTGGTGAGTGCTATTACAAGTATCATTTTCTGTTCTATGTTTAAGATACTCATAATGTCAGACATAGATAGATTGAGCTTACAAACAACACCTGTGCATACCACGCACTTAAAGAGTTCCTGTTAAACCCTTAATGCTCCTGTGGCATTGAGGTGAACCCTTTCTCGGCAAGTGTTCCAAACTCAAACAATCTGCACATTAACGTTCTTGCTATAAGACTTTTCCCCCAAAAAACAGAGTTAAAATACACAACACAAAATAAACCATTCTACCCATTTTCAAGTGGCATGGAAGACATGCACCCTGCTGTCCAACCATCCCCACCACCAAACCTATTCCTTCTGCAAAACTGAAAAACTCCTGTCCCCAAGCCCCTGGCAACCACCATTCTGCCTCTCCGCAGGGGGGATGCGTCTACTCTGTGTACCTCTTATAAGGGAACCAATCAGCATTTACACCTTGCGACCAGTCGACTTCTCTGAGCACAACATCCTCAAGATTCATCTGTTACATACCATGGGCCAGAATTTCCTTCTGGTGCCTTCTCCTGGGTCCTCACATGGAGCTC
Source organism: Marmota flaviventris (assembly GCF_047511675.1). NCBI lineage: Eukaryota > Metazoa > Chordata > Mammalia > Rodentia > Sciuridae > Marmota > Marmota flaviventris. Next base: position 4,502,417 of record NC_092518.1, on the reverse strand, counting down.
CCTGGGCCTGTTTCATAAGGACACGCGTCTCATTCATGGGCTGCACCTCGCGAACTCGGCACTGCCAGAACCCCACCTCCAACACCTGCACCTCCGGAGTTAGGATTTTAACGTGAATTCGGGGCAGAACACAAATGTTGGGATCACAGCAACTACCTCTTAGGAACAAGGACGGTACATAATAGCAACCTTGTGAAGAAAAAAAAAACTCATTCCATATATCTTGTCTCACATTTGGACATCAGCTCTTGAGGAACACGGCATGTGTCCAGGGTGTAGGCATTTGCTCTTAAAAACGAACAATAGCCGGTTCCAAATAATGGGAAGATGGTGACGTCAATGCAGGCGATAAAGACGCACAACGAATGGCCTCTTTGCTGAGAATCACGACAGATCCGAACACGCACTCCAACACGGGTGCTGTGGTCAGTCCTACGGAGGGTCTTCAGATTATCACAGTGAAGAAGGTGGGTCAGCCTCGGAGTGACTTACCATATATATAAGAAATGAACTCCATTATCATGGTGGCCAACTCTTTCAGTATCTAAAATGTTTAAGTGACAGCTGTTGGAGCGTGTAAGTGGGCAACCTCTCTGCACTGGGCAAAGCCTCAGTGAAACGCCATTTCTCACTGGTTGATTTTCACCTGTGTTGTTACCAGAACCTTCACGGGGTTTATTCCCGAGTGCTCCTAGTGGTGTGCCGAACCCAGCCTCATGTTCTGGCTGATCCAAACAGCTGGGCTGGCTGCAGCAAACCCAGGCCTTGCACACGCTTGGCAAGCCCTCTACACTCAGCCACACCCCCGGCCCTTTTTATTTTGAGGCAGGGTCTCACTAGGTTGCAGAGGCTGACCTCAAGCTTGCAGTCCTCCTGCCTCAGCCTCCTGAGCAGCTGGGATTACAGGAGTGCGCCATCACGCCTGGCCAGTTTTTCTTTGGTGCGGAAAGTTCAACTGGTCACTGTGTGGAAGCTAGGACCCTGATTCAGAATCCAAAGAGGAAGTACCAGACGTCATCAATATCCTACAAATACAAGTGCTGGATAAAAGTCCTTTTACCTACTCTTCAGGGCGTCTCTCCTGTCCCTTCTATAAACCTCCGTGTTTAGAAAGCGTCTTGCTTCTGCCTTAGATGAAAAAAAACACCCAGTGGCTTCTGATAAGGCTAAACCTACACCTACCACAGGACCCAGCAATCCCACTCCTAGGCACTTCCTCAAGGTAAACAAAAACCTCTGTCCACACAGAAAACCTTACATGCAAAAAGAACTCAATGTTCCTCAACAGGGGATGGACAAGCAGACTGTCATACAGCCTTCAAAAGGGAATATTACTTAGTCATAAAGAATCCACACACGGCTGATACATGCAACCGCACAAACAAGCCTCAAGGGCCTTGCACCGAAGGAAGGAGACTATGACTATGTACCCTGCGACTCCATGCCCACAGCATTGCTACAGAAGCAAAACCTGACGGACCGAAAACAATGATGGCTGCCTGGGGCTGGCGTGGATGACTCGGGAACCTGGGAAAATTGGGGAAGAGCAACAGAATCTCTGTCTTGGTTGGTCTCGTGACCTATCTACGTTTTGCAAAATCTACAGACCTACACTCCAAAAAACGGTACACCGTGGGCTTCACAAACAGCACCCAGAGGCAGCGAGACCCTCACCGAGCAAGCCAGGGTGCCGGGACTTGAGCAAAACCAAGCGCAGCCTCTCTGGTACTGGAGCTGCTAGTTCAAATGCTGCTACTGTTTCATCTAAAGGTCTTGCTTCTTAACCCCGTTCCTCTTCCAGACTGCTGGGAATGTGCTGCGGGGAGGTGCTGCACATCGAGAACATGGACTGAGCGCTCTGGAGAGGCAAGGCCCTCTCGGAAAAAAAGCAGCCTTCAATATCCTGCTTCCTTGCTGGGAAGTGTATGCTCCATGACATGGAATCCTCTCTTCCTTGCAGCCTAAATCATCCCAAATGACACCCTGGATATTTGGGGAATGGGAAGGAAAGAGAAGATGGAGGAGAAGGGTGGTGGACAGAAATGGCACCTGGTTCATCCTGCAGATGAGCAGGACCTGAGCAGTTCAGTGGCTCTGGAGGAGCCGAGGACCACTCACTGGGAGGCAAGACTGATTTTTAACGCGTGTGGTGGTATTGAAGGCGCGCGTGCGCTCAGGTGTCTGAGGGGGAGCGGATCAAGGAAATGATTTTCTTCTCACAGGTGGGGGAGAAGGTGCTCTTCAAGTTGGTGGAGGATCATCAACTATGGGCTTAACTAAACCTTAGAATTTGAGATAAACAGAAAACCAACCCAATAATGTCCACTTAAACACCAGCCATTTCTTCTCCTGCTTCTTCCTTGTGGTGCATTTAAAAAAATTCCAGAATACACACAAGAATTCCATCAAAGCAATCTCTCCTTAAACACGGGCCACACCTACTGGAAAGTAACTTGGATGTTGGTGAATCATTAGGAAAAGAATTCAACAGACATTATACAGCAGTGACACTTGGGAAATTCTGGACACCCTGCTCTGTCCCAGTCTCGGTTCCCTTGCTGCCTGGTCATAGAAGCTTTATAAAAATAAACAGGAGAAGTGTAAACAAACACGACACGAGGAGGCCAGCCTTCCTGCAGGAGGGAGGGAGATCTCTGTGTTTACGGAAAGAGGGCGCGAAGCGCTCCTGCCCCGGACGTGGGGCCAACCACCAGCACAGCAGCTGCCCCCAGGTAACAGACTCTCTTTCCTGCCTGGCATTCACAAACTCGGCTTGTTGTCACACACTCCCTGTCCCTACCATCAATATACCCTCGCACAGAGATATTTCTAAACGCAAAGTATCATGCAAGTACCACGAGGGGAGCACGACACGGTACGTGGGGTTTCTCACCTGCAGGCAGCTCAGGGGGTCTGAGTTCTGTGATAGGAGAACACCTGTCCTCCAGGTGGACAACTCCTGCAAGTTCTGAGGTGTGAGAGTGTGGTCCCCACAGCTCAGGCAGTATACTTTGTTTCTCTATCACTTTCTGATACCATGCTCTGGCAACAGCCGAGCCAAACGCTCAAATATGTACCAAGAACATGCATCACCATGAACAGTGCTAGCTGGGATTCCAAATAAAAAGTTCCAAGCTTGGATGAGCGAGGGATTTCATTTAAAACATGCTACATGTCCCACCAACTATCACTTTTGCCTGGGAGAACCACTTTTCTAGGGGAAACCGAGGCTCAAAAACCGACGCTACGTAATATGCTCAGGGTTTGAGCCATTTTCTTTGCATCGATGCCTGCCCATTTTCTCTTTCAGCCTGGGTCCAGGTGCCGATCAGCTGGTTCCTCCTTAAACCTAGCACAGACGGTTCCGGGCTGACAATGCTTCGACTTATCTTTGGACCTTGACAACAGCACACGTGCCTTACACATTCAGGAGAAACTGTGTTTCAGACTTTGCCCTGGGATCTTGAGTTCTTGCTGCACTTCTGATTCTCAGATGCGGCACCTCCGGGCAGCCCCAGGATGGGTAGGTACACATGCAATGTCTGAGCTAGGGGGCTTGCAGGCCAGGTACAGTCCATGCAGTTTCAGGTCAGGATGTTTTCTACTTTTGATGAGTTTATCAGGATGCGACCACCATATAATATAAGCAAACAGGTTACAGCATTCAGATTGGCTAGGCTAAGCTATGGTGTTCAGTAGCTTAGGCTATAGGTATGAAGTGCATTTTCAACTAAGGGTGCATTTGAGGGAGGTGACCACATTGTTAAGCAGAGGATCATGCTGTCATCTAGATCTAGGATGTCTCCAAAGGCCCACATACTAGGTAAGGTGGTGGAGTGTTGAAGAAGGGGGGGCCCCAGTGGGAGGAAGCTAGGTCTTTGGAGGTGCATCCCATCCTGAAGGACCCTGGGCCCTTCCTCTTTCACTCCATAAGTCTCTGGTGTCAGATCTACAAGGTTCAAATCAACACCCCAGTGGGTCAATGTTCTCACCATAGTGGAGACCAGGGGCACAAACTGCTCCTGACCCTCTCCATGTTTATCACAAGTTCTCTTGAGGTTCACTTGGGTCTCATTTCACCTGAACAGAAACATCATGGGGATAGCATCGCATTCCAGCCTGGGAATGAGATGGCCCCAGGACCTTCTCTCCTCCCCACTAACTCTCGCACAAAGAGCACCGTTAGCCCTCCTTGTTACCCTTCCACCAACGGCTGGGCATTCCACCCGCGGCACATTGAAGGCGAATTTCCTCCCGACAGAGAACCAAACCCCTTACCTGATTCCTGGAGGTACCGATACACCAGAAAGTTCACCTCGTCACTGGTAATGCTCATCTTAGCCTCACCTCGCGGCGATGAGGTCTTTACAAAGCGGGAGCCACCCTCTGCGAGGAGAGAAGAAGCGATAAGCCATCAGTCAAAACTCTCAGGACGTTGCCTGCGTTTTCACGTCTGCATTCTTTTGGAGAGGACTGAAACCACCACCCACGCTCTCATACACACGACGGCAGTTAACGTCTGATGTCAGGTTTTATAATTATGTGATTATATAAAAACCAAGCCAGCAAACCCACCCAAACTAAGCCAAAATGCTTCTATTCCAACAAGTGCTGGCGAAAATGGGGAGAAAAGGGAGCCCTTGCACACTGGCTGGGGGGAACGTAAACTGCTACAGCCATGGCGGAAACCAGTATGGAAGTTCCTCAAAAATTAAAAAATATAATCAGTATTGGACATGTACCACCACCAGGAATGAAATCAGTAGGTGAAAGGGACACCCACACCCCTATGTTTAGTGAAGCACTACTTCCAATAGCCAAAAGTCCAACAACCCAGATGTCCTTCCACTGGTGAGGGAAAATAAGATACTATTCAGCCGTTAACAATGGAACCCTGCCATTTGCTACAACATGGATTGAACTGAAGACCATCAGGTTGAATGAAAATAACCCAGGCACAGGGAGTCAAGTACCAACTGGTCTCACCGATAGGCGCTATCTAAAAGTTGATTGCATGGGACTCGATAGCACAGCTGTGATGACCAGAGGCCAGGGACAGCAGGGTGGGAAGGGCTGATTAATGGGTATAATTTACACTGACAAGTTCTGAGATGCCCATGCACAGCAGCGTGACTGCAGATAATAATGCAGTGTATGTTTCCAAAAGCTACAAGAAAGCATGTTGAATGGTTTCACCATAAACAATGATAAATATTTGAGGAGACACAAGTTTAACCTGCTTTAAACATTACGCAGTAAACACATATACCAAAACATTCCATGGGCGAGGCACGGTGGTGCACGCCTGTACTCCCAGTGACTCAGGAGGCTGAGGCAGGAGGATCCCGAGTTCCAAGCCAGCCTCAGCAAAAGCGAGACCCTAAGCAACCCAGTCAAAGCCTGTCTCAAAATACAAAATAGGGTTGGGGATGTGGCTCAGTGGTCGAGTGCCCCTTAGTTCAATCCCTGGTACTCCACCCCACCCCCCCAAAAAAAATTCATGGTACCCCATTAATATGGTTTGTTTTTATATATCAGTTTCAAAATAGATAAAAAGTGCTTATTGCCTTTGATTTCATTTGGTGACATTTCTGTACTTGTGGACAGGGTGTAAAGAAAACTGTCAGTCAAAATACAAATGTGTCCCAATCTCTGCTTGATGTCTGGGGGAGTTTACTCCGAAGACATCGCCTTAGGAAGCCAAGTCAGACACTCAAAGAGAAGCTGTGAAATCAGAGTATATGCCCCGATAAAAAAGTGAAATATTATTTAAGGGGAAGAAATTAAAGAACAAAAACCATCTGACAGAACACGGGAGCTCCGTACAGACTCTGGCAAGAGCGTCACACTGCTGAGGGGGAATCGGTGCACAGGCAAACCTGTTCCTTCAGAATTTTTACATCCTGCCGGGGTGCAGCCCTCTGGTTGGTGTATCATCAACTCCTAATGAGCAAACAACAGACAGGCAGGCGTCTCTCAGGCTTAGTAGGGCCTCAAGGATGAACGTGAGAAACAGCTTGCCACTACCCATCCCGACGCAAATGTATCACAGACGTCTCCATCAGCCTCTGGGGTGCCACGCATTCATCAGAGATGGTAAACGAGGAATTTTTCAAATTTCATTTGAAGACTATCATTAAAATATAGAAAGTAATCGTGTGTGACTGTCAGCTGATCTCTGCACCCTGCTGCAACATCACATGAGTCATTATGCAGACAAAAGCAAAAAAAATTTTTTTTTTTTTTTAACAGGTTGAACTTCTACAGAATTTCTGACCCTTTGCCCCAAATAAACAACAATAAAAGAAACAGAAATTGCTGATCCACAGCATGAACTGAAGTGTGGCAATTCCTTGTTCCACAACTGGAGCTTCTGTGGTTTAAGACCGCTTAACAGGTAGCGATGGAGACAGGAGTACAATTCTGTGCTTTCAGCCTCTCCCTGCCCTAAGAACTTCGGGACAGGGCAGGACCATGTCAGCGGGCCTACCAGTCAAACTGCAGTCAACCTGGAAGTCCCTGGAAGGTAACCGAGTTGGAAAGATAAACCGGCACCATGCAGGGGAGGGCAGATGTCACCCTGCCTGCAAGGGTCACAGCAGTTGGGATGACCAACCTTGGAGAGCGTCTGGTCTCACTTTTCTGCAAGCTACAAACGAGGAGGAGACCGAGGCAGAGTCAGGATCTCACAGCAGAGAGAAACTGCATCCGTGGACTAACTCCGCATGCCTTGCCCCCCATTCCCAGGTGCCAGTGACCCACGGGGTCTCTGGGGGTGACTATTCTACCTCCTCTAAGTCTGCCTTTTATAATTTCTACCCTTAGGGTCAGGAACACAGAACAACCCCTGAGCAACCAATGGTTTAACCTGAAGGAGGAAACAGCAGGCTGAGGCCACAGGACATGCTCCTGGGCCTGCCTCGTGTCCCCTGACAAAAAGCACTTTTGCCGGTCAGCACTTTCTAACCCCCCCCCCCTGGCAAGGACCCCCTGGAATTGAGGTCCCAGGGTTGACATTCCTGACATGGTTCCATCATGTTTTCCACCCCCTATTTTAAGAGGGGGCCATTGCTACCATGCTGCCTCCGCCAAAGGCCGATCCCATGTCCACCAAGAAGTGAATCCCCCAGCCCCCTCCTCACTTTTGATTTTCTTCATCAAAGATCCAGATTTTTGAACTGAGGGTCAATGGGACAGTGGTTGGCTTTGGTTTGAGGTGTCAGAGATGGCAGATATTATAACGACTCCAAGTCCTCCTGTGGGCTTTATTTAAGTATCACCAATACTGCATATCGTTTTTAACAAACTCCTTTAAACATACAATTTCTACGCAGAGAATGAGATGACTTTGGGAACCAGCTCTTCCTATCACATGAGCACCTACTTTACTCACGCTTGATGAAAAAGAAAAAAAAATTCTGCCCCACTTTTTCTGTGACTAAGAAAAATGAGATCCAAGGAGATAGAAATAATTACTGGGCACCTACTATAGTTAAGCCATGGTAATTGGCAACACTAACCCAAAACCAACAAATTCCAAGATTCTGTCTCTGGCCAGGCACAGTGTCACACGCCTCCAATCCCAGTGGCTTGGGAGGCTGAGGCAGGAGGATTGCAAGTTCAAAGCCAGGCTCAGCAACAGCTGAGGCGCTAAGCAACTCAGTGAGACCCTGTCTCTAAATAAAATACAACATAGGGCTGGGGATGTGGCTCAGTGGTCGAGCGTCCCCGAGTTCAATCCCCAGTACCAGAAAAAAAAAAAAAGATTTTGTCTGTGATATACAGCTCATTAAGCTTAATAAGGTGTCTGTACAAGTCATGTAAAGTTCCCCACTGTCCCCGAAGGTATCCTGAGGAAGTAAGTGGCAGTCTTCCAAGAAAGGAAGGTTCATAGAAGAGCTAAATTCTTGACTGATGGGGACAAGACCTCTGAATCTGCAAGAAGCAAGGTTAGACAGAGAAAAAGTTCAGGAGTTTTTTTTTGTGTGTGTGTGTGCATACAGGGAAGGGTGTTTAATAAAAATCCCCCCCCCCCGCTTTTTTTGGTGGTGGTGGTGGTCCCAAGCTTTGATGGAGCCTCACACATGCTAGGCAAGGGTTTCACCACTGAGCTGCACAGCCAGTCCTTTTCAAAATTTTGAGACAGGGTTCTCACTAAGTTGCCCAGGCTGACCTCAAACTTGAGATCCTCCTGCCTCAACCTCCTCAGTTGCTGAGATTATAGGTGTATGCCACCACACCTGGCTGATCTCACTTTTAATGACAAGCCTCATGCCCCCCACCCCTCGTCTCGGGGCAAGAGGACCAACTTCTGTGATGGCATTCAGGGTGAAGGATCAAGCATGTTTGCAGAGAGGAGGCCACCTCCGTCTTCTCTGTCAAAGATGATTCTCTGTGGACAAGTGGCATGAAGCCACAGATGCCCGTGACAGTTGCAGTATGGACCAATTAGAGGTTCATCAGGCCGAGGGCTCCTACCTATTCCGAACTCACTGGCTCTGTCAGGGTATTGGCTAGAGATGAAGACCCAGAGCAGGACCCACCGCACGTTGGACCAGGGCAGCACACGTCGTGTCCCCACAGGTCCCCTCAGCCCTACCAGTTGACGAGGGACAGTCAGCCAGGCAAGGCCGCACCTACATATTCCGTCAAAGAGGCCTGCGCCCGGGCATCCTTCTAGAATGTGCAGCCGGAAACCCAAGCCTCTCTAACTCTGAAGCAGTTTCCGGAAAGGCTTCCAGCCCTGCACTTCTGAGAACTCGGGTGGATCTTTTCCAACCCCTCCCGGCGTCCAAACTAAAAGGGAGCTTTTGCACGGTTCACAGATCCTCCTCGCCCCAGAGAAGGGCGAAGGCCAGGGAGTTCTTAATTAGAGCAACCGTGTTTATTTTCTTGCCTGACCCAGTTTTTGATGAGAGACACCTTCAATTATGTTGATTTGAGGTCTTTGGAACTGTGATTACGCAAAAAGGGGGAAAAAGAACCCCTTCTACTTGCAGTTAAAGCCACAACACACTCTCTGTGCTGCTTCAACAACAGAAAGAAAAAAAAATAGCATAGGCCAATGGCGTTTGTGGAGACACCTCTCTCAAGACAAGTCATGTGTGTCTCCTTCCCGTTGGCAGCCTGCTGGCCTTCGGTCTGGAAGCCTCCATTAGCAGGGGTAATTGGACGAGGGCTCAGGTCTTACACTCAGAGCCAGGCAGCTGGCATAGGGGCTCATCCAGGGGCCCTTCTCTGTGCTTCTTTGTGGAAATGAACGGGTTCTCTGCTGCCTCGGTCACAGACTCCCTGGATGCTTTCTCTATAATGTCTTTCTCGAGTTTCTTTTCATTTTGCCAATATGAGCTGGTCTAAGATCAAACTTTTCATATACGTGTAAATCCAGATGTACCTCCTCTCAAGTCTTGCATAGGGACCAGCTCTCTTCTATGACCCTGCACATCTTTTCCTCCTATGTGTTGAAGCCAGTATGTAGCTCTTTACCCAAAGATGACGTGGTTAGATAAACTGTGGTAAAAACATGGGAAATACCACGTAGCCATTAAAATGATTTTAAAAAGCAACATGTCACATGTACTCAATGCTTCATACTTAGCAAGCATAAAGTGCTAAATGCTTTCTAGGACCTGTCACAATTCTGACATAAATATGGCTGTTACTCCTATTATTGCCATTTTACAAGTTAGCAAAATAATGGCTTTGAGTGGACCATGCACAGGGCTAAATTTTGCACATACACGCTTCAAAATGTGCTTACAGTTATCTCTAGGGGTGGAATTGTGTTGGACTTAATCTGTGTGTGTGCACTCGCAACTGTCTGTATTTGAGACAGGGTCTCACTAAGTTGCTTTTATTTGTAGTAAATAAATAATTGAAACCTGTCGATATCTTTGTGTGAGACTCGGTGCAATATGAAACCACAGGGTTGGGAAAGCCCCCAACAAGTCTTCTGCTGGGAGAAGAACTCTGCTCTTTGGGGCATAACAACACCTCCCAAAGAGGCACTCAGAAAGAGTCTTCTCTAGGCCTGGCTGCCCTTGTGGGTTAGTGAATGGCTGGCTGAGACTTCATGCAAACCCCTGTGCACATTCGCAGATGTTTAAGTGATAGAAAAGAGCTTGGAGGCCAGCCCAGAAGCACACCTTCTTCCAAACGCTCCATCTAGTAAAGGCAAACCTGTTATAAAGCTCGTTTCCGGAGCCAGGTGACAGACATGGTGAACAGTGTATGTTCCCTTTAACATTCACCTCTCTACAGTTAGATGCAAGTTCTCATATTCGAGATTCCAAGCCAATGCCTCTCAAGCAGGTCTGCTCAGGGAACACTGACACTGAGAGCTACTGCTACCACACAAGAGTAGTTTGTCCTGTTTTTCTAATGACTTGGGTGTTTGCGGTAATATTTCCAATGTCCAGATCATTACAACTGATTTTCTAGCCAGAATCAGTTTGCAGAGAGAGAGAGAGAGAGAGAGAGAGACAGAGACAGAGACAGAGGAACAGAGACTCCACATGATGTGCACCAGACCCTCGAATTTCAGGAACACACATGGGCTGGTTATGAAACCTCTATAAACACTGATTTTCCACCTAAATATATAGGATTCATCTGGGCCATAGAAAGTCTCTTTCCAGTGTTAGCATCGTAAGTGGGGTCATCTACCCGTGTCATCTGGCCTGCAGAGGCTAGTGGAAGGTGACAAGATCAGCCCTTTCTGTTTCCTGTCTTGCTATATGATCCCTCTTGTGTGAACTTCATGAGGTCACAGAGCTAAGGGAGCCCTTGCAGGGTTGGCCCTGCACTGCCTAGACATTCACCCGCTAAAACTGCGAGCCATATAAACCCTTTTTCCCTCTAAGCAACCAGGCTCAGATATTTCCTTAGAGTAACACCAACAACCACACTAAGAACTAATAAAACTGATACCTGCTCTTAGTCTTTCCTGCATTTTCCCACATCTACATCAGAGAGCAATTATCTTGTCTTTTCCTGGTTTGAAATCCATCTTGACTGATAACGTAAACAGTGACACTTCGAAATGTGGACCTTCCTCATGAGCATACCAAGCACTTTAAAACTGACATCCAAGAAGACACTATCAGAGCATGCTACAGATGACTGACAGGCGCGCGTTGGAATGGTGCAGTCAGAAGCCCTCACTTTCTAATGTGTTATTTGCAGATTATTCCCAGCCTTATGGAAGACCTACAGCTACTATAGTTCCCACTAAATGGAACAACACAGTCCCATTTCTGAGGATGATCACAGAGGGCCATCTACAAGTTGCCCACTATGGGAGAGTAGAAAAAATTCCAAGTCACTTACAAATGTCTTATAGTAGGAATCTGATCAATGCATAGTTAATTTATTGAACTGACACTTATGTTTCCTAAGCACCACATTAATACCCAATCAAAACAGCACCTCTCCCTGGTACCCACAGGTGTCAAGATAACAACTTCACAGAACTTCTCTGGGTGTCAATTTTGATTGTGTGTGTGGCCTTCAACTCGACACCTGTACACATGTAACTGTTTTCTCTGCTACCTTGGAAAGCTTGGCATGTCACCAGATTTATACATAGTGACCTACATGATTTTCTAATAAGTTTCAAGGTTAACCAGCAAGTCAATTTGCAGATAGACACAAATCATATTAAGAAACTAATAAAGCATAGAATTAAGGTACAGGAGCCAAGTAAAATCTATACTCAAGTGCCCAATTATAATTAATGCTTCAGCTTAATTATAATTCATAATGTTGACAAGAGAGATTGATTTTCGATGGTGTCTCCCTCTCATGGCAAGACTCAGGAAAGTTTATGATAGTCGGTCCAGGATCCAAAATTCTTAGAAGGCATCACAAGGCTAATTCCTCATGCAGAATTGACCACATAGCTTATAAGCCTTTGATGATGTTCTTACTACCTTCAATTTCTACAAAGAGGAATATCTGCAAGTTCTTTTTTTTTTGAGGTGGGGGAGATCACTTTAAAACAAGGGTTCAGCTTTCGTGAAATGCTTCTCAAATGGATCTCGGACAGCAGGACTAGCACACCCAGGGCACATGGGCTGCTTACCGTTACGGTGACGTCATGTGGAGACCTTTGGACCAGTGGGCTGCCCGGCATCCGATCATAAACTCCGCAGACCGTCTGCAGGCACGAGCCTGGGGAGAAACAAGATTGGAGAAACAGACTTAAAGATCTCTGGGGGTGTGCTGGCTTGTCACCCCACCCCCAGGCCTTCAGGTTTGTCCTTCATGGTGTCTAAAGGTTGCTGCCTTAATCCCGAGCTCAGATGACAGGGTGCTGGATGCAAAGCAAAAAGCAAAACAACCCAAAAGAGAAATTAAAATAGCCAGTGAGGCATGTAAAAATGATGGCAGAAAAGAGCCTCAAGTTAGACAAAACCACTTTTAGCTCAGATATTGCTACTGCTGGTTATTTTATGGCAAACGACTGTCCACCAAACCATCTTTGTTTTCGGACAATACCTTAGTGCAGATGATAAACTATGCACAACTCTTTTTATTTTTTCAGTTGCTACAAACAAATGGGCCATTTCCCCTTTGTCCGTAAGAAACTTCTTGTCCTGGGTTGGGAATGAACCTAGTCTCTTAGAGACTTGAAATTACTTGAAATTATCCAGAATCATCTAAAAACCAAGTAACCAAGACAATTAAATGACCGTCATTTTCTTTAAATTCTTACTCAACAGTTTTCAGTCAGAATCAAAAGGTACCAGGTTTAACGATTCAAATCCACACGAGGCTGCATGCTCAAGCTGTTTCTTATTAGTGAATTTATAAGGAACCCCGTAAATTGTTTTCAGGAAGTTCAAGCAAATTATTCCCACCGAGTTGTGTTTATAGTAATACTGTTTAAAGGAAGGAAATTAAAGAGATTCTACAGGCAGGTTCATGAGCCTTCAGGTTTCATTACAACGCATTAAAAAAAAGAAAGAAAAAAGAAATCCCAAGAATATACAAGATGAAAGTAATACCAGGCAAGAAGAGTAATGAGATTTATACAGAATACATCCACAACTCCAGAAATTAAAAGGCTTAGGAATGAAGCAGCAACAAAGGAATATTGATTTCGCTTCTAAAGTTTTTTTTAAAAAACCCACTGATTTATGGAAAGAAAAATCTTTAGTGGAGATAAACACAGCAGTACTTGTTAGAGTAAGTGGAAGCAGAAAGCAAATCACTGTTTGCAGGATTGGGCTGTAAATTATGAGGGGTGGGGAGTGGGCAGGGAGTAAAGCCTTATGATGAAATTACTAAATGTCATCAAGTATCAAAATACGAGCAGATTTCACCACAATAAGCTCCAAATTGCCTGTAAATTAAAACATTACAATCCATAATAATTCAATAAGTAATTAATATACAGACAGCTCTTATTACAAGCTGTTCAGGGAAAAAGAAAGCCTTAGAAATGAAATTCCTATTTTCTTTGGTCCACAACAGATGGTAACTCACAAATTAGAGTCTTGAAGTTGAAGATTATCTTTTATATATGTTGCAAAACTCTGTAAGTGTAATTAACTACTCTCCTACGTGTGATCAACACAGAAAAAAATTGGGCATGGCGACTCTGGTTTATAACATTCTGTGGTTACGCCAGACATCAGAACTAATTAGCTCATTGATAGAAACGATACATGAAAACGAGAAATCCAACCCCCGGATATCTGGTCATGACCGACTTCCATTTTCAGTAGAATCATTATTAGTAAACTGTGCCAGCAAGAGATGTTGATGTAAGTGAAGAATTTGTGTAAAGCACAAATGATGTTAATAACTGCAACATGTTCTTTTTCCCAAACGGCACGACCTGACAGATACAAAAAGAAGTCTCCGTGTCCTGTTGCCCTGGGCTCCTGGTGTGGCCGACATACACCCTGGGGTCTCTGCGCTCGCAACTCAGAAAGCACCTGCCTTCCCACGAAAAGTAGGTCAAAACAGAGCTTGGGCCGATACAGTTCTGGAAACAATTAAGGCTGTAATCAAATATGACAAAATAATTGACGAACTCCTGATCCACCAGCCCTCCTTCCCTGGTGCATTCACCTTGACCTTTAAGTCACGCACGCATGTCTTACAGCTTGCTGTGAGGCAGGTGTGCAGCTCCAAGACCAACTTCTGTAGACAGTGGACCAGCAGATTTGAGAAGTGACACGTACACCGTGGGTTTTGCCTTTGCAACGCTGTCATTGCTGGGGAGAGGTATTGGCCCCATGAATTGTTCTGTTGTTTGCATATGAGAATGTGTAACCACAAATCCCACCATTTCATGTGAGTATAATGCACCAGTAACAGAATGTGTAAAGAAAAAAACATACCACTGGCCGTGAGATTTCTATAGCATAGGCTGGTCATGGGGTGCATACACAAGGAATGCTAGGTGAATGAATGGTGTACCACATCAGGGATTGAACTAGGGGTACTTAAGTCACCTCAGAAAGCCCATCCCCAGCCCTATTTTGTATTTTATTTAGAGACAGGGTCTCACTGAGTTATTAGCACCATGCTGTAGCTGAGGCTGGCTTTGAACTTGCAATCCTCCTGTTTCAGCCTCCCAAGCTACTGAGGTCACAGGCATGCACCACCATGCCCAGCTAAAACTAGCCATTTCAAAGTGCACAGTTCAGTGGCATTTATATATGTTACGTGACTAGAACCTATACCCATTTCCAAAATATTGTCACCACTCCAGAAGGGAATCCTCTACCTGGGTAAGGAGGCTGTTCCCACTCCCTTCTCTGAGTTATAGCAACGAGCAGATCGACTTCCTGGACTTGCCCATGCAGGATGCGTCCTGTCGGTACAAACCACACTGCGTGGTCTATGACCTTCTGTGTCTACCTTCATTCACAGAGCATGTTCACTTCCATCAGGTGTAGCACACATCATTCCTTTTAATGGCTGAATACTATTCCGCTACGTCAATGGATTGCATATGGTCCAGCAGGTGATGAGCATCTGGCCCCTAGGAACGGTGCTGCTTTGAATGCGCACGCACGAGCGTATGTTTGGGCATCGACTTCGCATTCCCCGGGAGTACCTACCCAACAGTGCCACTGTCCTCCTCTGCTCTCTGGAGATGAGTCTACTCCTTCCTAAGGACCCGAGAGGAAAGCAGGAGAGGTGGAGAGAAGCTCGGCTGTCCTGACCTAGGGGGAGAGAAGGGGACGTGGCTACAGAAGCCAAGCAGACAACAAAGGCAGCAAGCCCACAAAGAGGAGCTGGGGACCTGCCAGCCTAAGAGCCACTTGCCCTGTGGCCAAGAATACCGGGCTATTTTTCTGTTGGGGGCAAACAAAATGACCTTCCCATTCAGACGCATGTGCTACTAGGTGCATAAGCACTTTCAAATAAAAGCACGAGATTATCAGGTCTCTGCCTCCCTCCTACCCCCGCCCCAGGACAGCAGGCATTGGGAGAGACTCCTCCACACCATGACCACAGGTGGAGCTCTCCTACAGGGGATGCACAGCACCCACCCCCAACCAAGATTCATCCAGGCCAAAAAGTCAAGGACCGAGGCTGAGGAGCTCTCTTACAAGAAAATAAATTGCAGAAGCACCGAGTTCATCTCTTTGTGGCTGCTGCCTGGATAATTTTATTTTGCAGGGGGTTTAAAAATACTAGAAGGTAACCAGGCGCAGTGGTGCACGCCTGTAATCCCAACAGTTCAGGAAACTGAGGCAGGAGGATCCCAAGTTGGGGGTCAGCCTCAGCAACTTAGTGAGGCCCTAAGCAAGTTAGCGAGACCCTGTCTTAAAATAAAAAAGGGCTGGGAATGTGGTTCAGTGGTTAAGCACCCCTGGGTTCAATCCCTGGTCCCCCCCCCCCCCCCAAAAAAAAAAAGTTGAAGATAAACATAATACAGGTCTTAAGATTCAGAAAGGATTGCCTAAGGGTTATTTCCATAGGTTGTCAGAAGGCTTCTTTCTGTGTGGTCCAAATTTATAAAATAAATAGCTGATGGATCGCGACAGGATGTGTTCTCATTGATCGTAAATCAAAGTGTTTAACAATGTAATTACTGATTCTCTTTCTAGATAAAATATAATCAAGTCTGTACAAGAAAACTCCTTTAGTTCCCCATGGAGAGGCCAGTAAGGAACAGGTCTGGGGCCTCCTGCCAACAGCCCGTGGGCACTTGCCAGCCATGGAACAGAGCCACCAGGGACGTGGATCCTCAAGGGCCCTATGGACACTTCAGGTGACATCTTGTCTGCAACCTCAGGAGGGGACCCAAGCACAGCATTCACCCAGCCTGGTCACACTGACATTGCTGACCTTCAGAGTCTAACACACTGTCAAAACCAGGTGGGGAATATGCCTGGGGCAGGGGGTCTTCTCAGCAATGCCTCATAAATCGGGGATAATGTTTGCAAGGCTGTGGCCTGGAAAACCCACAGCCAATGAACTCGGAAGCCCATCAACTGGAGATTTTAAAGTAGCAGAGAGTGTATGCCAGAGTATGTTCTTTGGAATGATTTTTTTTTTTTGGATGGGGCCAGTACTGGGGATTGAACCCAGGGCCTTATACATGCTAGCAAGCACCGTACCCCTGAGTTACATTCCCCACCTTTAATTTTTTAAATTTTGAGACAGGATCTTGCCATGTTGTCTAGATGACCTCAAACTTGTGAGCCCGCCTGCCTCAGCCTCCTAAGTAGCTGTGATCACAGGCCTGCGTCAATGCGCTGGACACAGAATGAAGTTTTCCAGGTCACTTAGTAGGTAGGCATTTGTTATGAAAAATGGTCCCCCATCCAAAAGGACCGGCATCGAGGGGTTAAATGGAGATGGAAAGAGTAACAGCCCGCACATGTTTGCCTGGCTTGCTCTGAAGTGCTTTGAACTCACTTAATCCTGATCATTTAAAATGCAAAAAGTGCTTAGAATGCTATCTGCTCAGATGACCTGTATTCTGTCTTGCAGAAGCAACGGTTCCCATCCTCACGGGGCTATTGTCAGCTCAGGGACTTCCACAGTGCCCAGGAGCTGCTCGGGCACCTGACAACACCTTTTCCCTCTGTGCCTTGATGTGCTCACAGCTCAGAGCCGCAGGCAGCACACACTCTGTGACGTGCCTTCTTCCCCTAGCAATGCTTCTCCTGGGCTCCCTGTGCACCTAAGCACCGCCCAGACCATTCTCCAAGGTTCACTCGGTCTACGTCCAATGCCTCCGCAGAACACTTTGCACGTGTTGAAACGTTAAAGGCGGTTTTCTGATGGATGATGAATAGACCCTGCCACTAAACACCAAGATCAATGGGGCTCCCACGGCTAGAGGCTCACGTGTTTTCCAAGGGAAATACACAAGCAATGCGACTTAGAAAACAGACTCTGGAAGCCTGAAATGCAGAATGACAGTGGTCAACCATAATGGATAAGTGTGCCAGGTGATAATGACTTACAACAGTTAATGCTACTTTTAACATAGTAATAGCGTCAAGAAGTGGGGCAGTTCTACACCAGCCCTGCCCAATGGGAATTAAAATCAGGACACCATCCCTGCCTCTTTTCGATCACAACCCATCAATCATTTTCTCACATCGTTTCTGAGTCACGTTTAGAAAACCCTTTGTGTAGATGGACCATTTTCTGCCCCTGTGGTCAATGTATGCCTCTCTATCCAGAAAGGGGGACACGCCTTCTCCTTCACAGTCACAAGTATGGCATACAAAAAGGGTTATGTATTCTTCACTTAGTGACACTCGAGTTTATAATAATCTATTTGGACAAAGTTTACATATTCTTCCTACATTTACATATGTAGTTTACATAGTCTTTACATACACACGTGAAAATATTTCCAAATGCTAAGATCATTCACCTATTTATTTTTCTCAAACGAACAGAATACTAGAAACATTTATCTTGGAGTGACCCCAAGTGGTGTATTCTTTGTATGCTTTTAGGTCCCCCCCCAGAGGGGTGTCCTATAATTGGGACAAAACCACACAATAGGTTAGTGTTCTTTAAAAATAGGTCTAGGAAACCATAAACTAAACCCAAGACACTTCTGAAAAGATTTTCCTTTTAAAAAAATCTGCATGGTCTGGCAGGACCACGGCTATAATCCCTGCAGCTCAGGAGGCTGAGGCAGGAGGATTAGAGTTCAGAGCCTCACAACTTAGCGAGGCCCCGTCTCTAAATAAAATATAAAAAAAGTGCTGGGGATGTGGCTCGGTGGTTCACTCCCCAAAGTCTGCGTGGGTAAATGATAAAAATTGCCGTCCCATGTCCACAGAAAGAGGCTGTGGCTCAGCCCCACCCTGCTTCTTTCCACTGCACAGCTGTCATCACAACTATGTCTCTGGCTAACACCCCCCTGGCAGCCTTGATCTTGGAGTCCGTTTCTTAAGGAAGTTTCTGAAAACCAGGCCCCAGCAGGCTGCACACGGTGCCACCTTCTATCAACTACCTCTATCGTGAATGCCACTCACATTTTTCTCAATCAAAGAAAATGACGGAGTGTTGTATCTTTCATGAGAAAAATCCCCCAGCCAGGCATTTTTATAACCACACGCTGGTTCACACTGCCGGCATCTGACGTGCAGAGAAACACACACACACGAACTCCCCAGCAGGCTTAATGAAGACGAAATGCCTGAGGAGATCTCCACTGTAACGTCCGCTAGGCTACCGTGTCAGTCAGCTTTCTGACATTGTGACAAAACACACGAGAGCAGTCAACTTAGAAGAAAGGTTTACTCTGGCTCATGAATTCAGAGGGTTCAAGTCCATGACCACTTGACCCCATTGCCTTTGCCCCGGTCCTAAGGCAGCACATCATGGTGTCTGTCCCTGGGGAGCAAAGCTGTTTGCCCCACAGTAGCCAGACAGCAAAGAGAGAAGGGGTCGGGTCCCAGTGTCCCCCTCAAACGCACACCCCAATGTCCTAACTTCCTCCCATCAGAGTCCAGCTCTGAGAGGTTCCACCCCCTCCCACAGCGCCACAGGGTGCAGGCCAAGTCTTTGACACCCTGGCCGTGGGACCCTAACCGTGGCACTACTGTGTTCTATCCTCCCCCTTCATGAAATGAGTTTAGCAGGTGGGGACACACCCAGGCACGGCCAGTGAGAGGGCGCTGCTGCAGAGCCAGAGCTAGAGCCAGCAGGAGCACGCTTCCTGTTCCAAGGGCCACGTGGCGAGCAACTTGGACAGGAGGCAAGACCACTCACTCCACCTGAGCCACTGACCACAGGCAGATGATGGGTGGCCGTGTGTCCCAACCAACAGGCTGCAGGCTGGGTGGTCACACCTCTGCCTTGCAGTGGCTTCACATCAGACTCACAGCTGTGCACTCCTGGCACAGGGACCCACTGAGAAGTTAGGACAGGTCACCTGCCACTGCCAGTGACCTGCCAGGAACAGGGACAGGAACACACCACGTACTGAACCTTACTCCAGGGTGAAGCAGGTCTGTGACCACCCTCAGTGACGGTGGAGAGGGTGGCAGGAGCGTGGGTTGGACCTCCACCAAGGTTCCTGGTCCCGGGACACTTCCCAGGGCCGCCTGGGGACTCCACGGAGCATCCCTCTCTGCTAAGACGGTTCTTGCCAAGTGCCTCACAGAAGCTTCCGACTTCAGAACGCTCATCTTTCAATTCACACAATAAACCTTTGCGGCTGCTGTAAGACCTCCAACTCCTCAAAGCCCTTTCCTACCGATTGACGTTGCTGAATAGAACAGGGTCAAGTGCACACAACACCGAGTGCCCAGAAATCCAGGGGCCAGAGGACACATAGGTCATCTCCCCTGCACCCGAGGGCTGTGCGGGTCAGTTTTCTCCTATCTTCCTTTCATGTGTATGAAAAGCAAGGACACTGACTTAATCTCACATGACACTGGTACAAAAAGGCAGTTTGTAGTGTAAGATCACTGGGATTTGTGTGTGTGTGTGGGGGGGGAGAGGGTACTGGGAATTGAACCCAGGGGCACTGTACCACTGAGCCACATCTCCAGCCCCTGTATTATTTCTTTTGAAACAGGGTCTCAATAAATTGCCAAGCCTGGCCTCAAACTTGTGATCCTCCTCCCTCAGCCTCAAGATCATTGGGAAAAGAAATAACCAAATATTTTGCTGGAAAGAGTAAGTCTATCATTTAATTTGAAACTACTTTTATCATGGAGAAGCACTGACAGATACTCATTGTCTCATGTGGTCTAAGAGCGCTATCAATTATCCACATAGGTCACAGCAAGAAAATGTGTCTCATAATAACAGCTAGCACAGGGTTGAGCATTACATCTGTCAAAAAGATTCGGGTCTCCTACTACAAGTGCTAATGAATCTTGAAACAGGAAAAAACATGTTTAAAAAAAGTATTCTGTGAATCAAATATCTCCACCAATGGGAAACAGAATTTCCACAATACTCAGGGATTCCAATGGTCTCCTTTGACTGAATAGTTAGGGACCAGATGCTGAAGTCAAACCAAATACAGTGAATTTTTTTTTTATGGATGGGGGACGTGTATGTCAAAGGATTACTGAGACTCAGGAGGCAGGCATGCAGCTGTGGTCTCAGCTACTGGGGAGGCCGAGACAGGAGGATCACATGAGCCCAGAAGTCTGAGCCCAGCCTGGGAAACACTGCCAAGAAGAAAGGTGTGTGTGTGTGTGTGTGTGTTTTGGGGGTAACAACTTAGCCACACAAGCAAAACGGAAGTGAATGAAGCTATCCTTGCAAATGGCGCTCGATCACGTTTATCTGTGGCTTTCTTAAGTGGAAAGATGTTCATTGGTTCTCAACTGAACTTTGCAAAAAGAACACACACATGCCCACTTCCTACGAAAACTAATTATCACAGAAATAGATTTTAAATGTGCTTCCCACTTTAAGCTTAGTCTGACTTGCTTCAAGACTTCTCTTATTTCTCAGGCCCTAATATCATTGCTTAAGTCAAACACCACACCCAGTGTAAGTTGTCATTTAAATGAAATAAGTTCACAGAAGGACAGATGCTATTTGTTAACTTTCTACAAGTCACACTTGAGTGTCAAGAACATCTCTTTGTAAAACAAGTCATCCTATAGTCCCAAATGTGGAATTTGCAGGGATATATATATATATTATATCTCAGATTAAATTTGGAGGTACATGCCTTTCAGTTAGCTATAAACCTTGTCCCCCAAAGTGTATGAACAGAAGGGTATGATGGGTGGGGTACACCTATCAAAAGCCAGGATTACCACATATCTACACCTCCTGGTGCACACCAGCATTATGCACAGTCAGGAAATGGAAAAGCCTGTGTTTATCAACAGAGGCATAGATAAACACAACGTCTTATACCGTAACCTACTATTCTTCCTTTAAAAGGAATGAAATTCTGATCCTTGCCACAACATGAATGAACCTTGACGACGTTGAGGGTAATAAGCAAGATGCACAAGGGAAAATGTTGTTATGATTCCACTTAAGTGTGGACTTAGGGTGGTCAGAGAGACGGGCACTGTGCACAGGGAGAAATAGACGGTTATTGTGTACTGGGTACAGAGTTCCAATGCAGGCGATGAAGGAGTCCTAGAGATAGACGAAGAATGTACTTCACACCACTGAACTCTGTTTAAAAGCGGTAAATTCTGCGTTATGCATATTTTACCACATTTTTTAAAACCTGCAATGTGGCATTGGCGCACAATGTCATTCTTCCAGAGAGCCTTCTGTTTTATAGAAAAATATTAAAAAATTATAATAATTGTGCACAGTAGAAACAGAATCATTGCCCAGTTTGTTTTCAAACTGACTCGTCCAGAGTATACGAGTATCTACTTTCTCTTCACAAGCCAGATACAAACCCTTAGCAGAAACAAACAAAAAAAATGCACTCCGTTATTTTCAAATTCACAGGCGACGTTTGACATGGTTCCCAGTAGAGGAGAGGCATGTCCTAGAAATAGCCTTGGAATCTTGAAGGTTTCCGAAAGACCCGAATGTTTATCAAACTGAGAAATTCTCGGGCTAGCTTCGTCCTTGGAGATTTCAGCTATGCAGTAGCAGAATGGAATACTTTTGTCAATTAAATTAATACTCATCCATTTTATTGGGAAATGAGGATGGATGTTCTTGGTAAATCAAGGTTAATCAGTCATTCAAAAAAACAACCCATTATGCTGTTCTAGAATGCTCAGGAGTGTACTTGTAGCTGTGTGTCACAGAAAAAAAGCATATTTTGGCTCCTAGTTTCAGAGATTCTAAATACTGTACTTAAAAGTATGTATCTGCATCTCTTACAGAGTCCTGATAAAGCCCAAGGTTAAAGAGCTATCACTTGAAAGTGCCCAAGGAATGCATTAAAAATCACTACAATACACCAGACACCCCCATCCTCTGAACCCCTTTACCAAATGCAAGCATCTGAACTCTGCACTCACAACCTACATGTAGGTAAATCAAGAGTAATTTCACTACAACCAGCTTCAACTAGAGAGAAATAAAAATTGAAATCTTGGAAATCACACTGCACTCCATTGACTATATTAACTAGCTTATAGTAATTCATTTAAGTGTGTCCCTAAATAATTCATTTCGGCATGAGACGTATCTGATCTTCTGATCTAGTTCCCCACCCTACCTCCTTCACCTCCAAGGACCAGTTTAAAATGTATCTCCTTCAGATCCTTCTAGTGTCTCCCTGGGTATCAGGAATGTGACACTGTAGGAGGCCTGACCTACTTTACTGTGTTTTGGTGCCATCTGGGACAGGGTGGGTAGGTGCTGCTGACATCTATGTGCAGGGCCAGACATCTCATGGTGCACAGACAGCCCCCACCTCCAAAGATCATCCAAGGTCCAAGTGACATTGAGAAAACACATTCCACTCCACGTTGACCAAGGGGACTTCTGTTCTTGAAGTCAGTTTCACATTCTGTTCATGTTGAACGTTTTTCTTGCTCCTATGTTGTCCAGATGCCCACATGGTCCTGGTAGGAGCAGAGTTTTTCTATTTTCCCAACATTCTAGGAGTGTTATTTACGATCTCGGTTATTTATGGTCATGTGGGAAGTGTGACCTCATAGGCTGGCTATGTAGAGTCTTAATGTTTTCATCTTCTGACGCTTCTGTCCCTCTAAAAATAACATTTGTGTCTGCACAAAGGGTCCTCACAGACGGATTTCTGTGGAGAAACAAAGATACCCTGCCAAATTTTAATAGGATGAATGGTGGCAGTTCTACCACTGAGTTATGCAATTAACAGGTGAGATAACTCTGCTCTCAGCATAGGATACCTACGGCAAAAAAAATACACACAGGGGAGCATCCTCTTCATAGCGAGACTACCTGCATCTCAGACCTTCACGAACCTGACTTTGCAACCTACTCAGGGTTGAACGTGGGCCTGCAGAGCCCTGGTCCCTGTCAAGTCAAAGAGCAATGCCATGCAGAGTTGGAGGTGAAGGTGAGGAAAATAAAGACCCAAATGATCAGATACGCACAAAGGGGTTCAGGATTTATAAGGCATCAATGTAAACTGGAACCTCACACTCCTCACCCAGCATTGGGGATTGAACCCAGGGCCTCACACCTGCTAGGCAAGTGCCCTAGAACTGAGCCCCATCTCCAGCCCAAGGCTGGACCACTACCTTCATCACATTTGACCACATGAAATAGTGCCTACTGAAACTCAGAATGACTCGCCAACCAAGCCAAGAGCTAACAGCTCAAACTGAAGACATGGTACCTGGGGCTGGCCATCCCATCTCCCTCACCATGCCACTCCTACCAGATTTTAACAGCTCCGTGAGTTACAACGTCCTCACAGAGACGAATCACATTCTAGTTCTTAATAGGTGCAAATATTATGTAAGGAAACACAGGGCTACAAGATGAGGGCCTTTCCTATGCAAAAATCTAGCAACATAAACAATACGAATGCCAAAAGAAATGCCCAGGGTCCCACTAGAGAGGGCAGGGTCTGCCAGCCTATCACCACCCATTTTCCCCTTTAGGAGTAGGACATCTGAATTTTACATGGGTACGTGACGTTACCACACACACCCTTCCCACAAGAAGGTATCCATGTAACCCAGTTCTAGCCAATGAGCTATAAGTAGAGATCAGAAATGCACCTTTGCAACAGTTCCCTTAAAGGCAATGAAGCTCCTCCCTATTCTTGAAGGAGTGGACAGTGGATGTGAAGGCAGGAGCTGCAGCAGCCGTCTCGGACCCAGGAAAAGACAGCATTGGGGACCCCATTCTGTGGAAACCAGAGGTCCCCTCTCCCTACCTCCAAGCTACAAAAGTTACACTTTAGGCCATTAGTTACCTGTCGAATTATTCATCTTTGACTTCCCATTTACCTTCTAAGGAAGGTTAAAAGCCACTAGCTAACATCATATAACTCAGATCCATCAATGGGAAAAGGAAAGAAAGCATCAAATCTATGGTCAGAAACCGAACTCTTCCCTGGTGCTCAGCAAGTCCACTGTGTAGATGAACAAATATCACCCACTACACTTTTTTTTTTTTTTTTTTTTTGCAGGGGGGGAGATTTAATTTTCTGGGTTTGGAACCACATTTCAAGTGTTCTAGAGCCCTGAAGAGTGTTTTAATACTATAAACCAAAGCTTGAACCAAGTCCCTTCCTCCTCCAAGGAGGCTGCGGCATTTTGGCTGACATCAAAGGAAGCAGCCCTGGGCTAAAATCCTGCCTCAGACTCTTGCAACTCTAGCCATCCAGTTATTCACTACGTTGGAGCAACTTTACTGAGTGCCATGAGAACAGCCGTTTATCTCACGGGATGCTTGCACACCAGTACCGTGAGCCGTCACTGAGCTCCTTCCTGATACTTTTCACTTTATTTTGAGACAGGGTCCAAGTTGCCTAGGAGGAACTTCAACTTGGGATCCTTCTGCCTCTGCCTTGCAAGTCACTGGGATTGGAGGTGTGTGCCACCGTGCCCAGCACAAATATTTAAGTATATGTCTATGACATTCCCCCCCACCGCCCCAAATCAATTCCAATTAGTCAAAACTAGAACTGCTCCAATTTTAACACTATTGTTTCTAAAAATAACACTTTCTGCTTGGAAAATATTTTTCTGTATTATAAGTCCATTTTTATGTGGTTTCATGCAGACGCTAGAGCTTGGACTGTCCCAAACTGTACCAAATATATTATGTTGTACTTTGCAGATATCACATCAAAAAAAAAAATCAAAATAAATATCCCACGAATTATTTCTATAGAGTTCATTTGTGGAACTGATCCTATTTTGGCTGAGTTAAATAACAAATCACAGCATCACTACATATTAAGGTAGGGTTTACAACGTCAATTTAATATATTCAAGTATATACTACAATATAATTTTTGCCCCGTTTCTTCTGACCTTGATGTATTGCAATTCTGGCTCATGTTCTATTCCTGCTGGTGGAAGAAACCAAATGGCTTCTGTGGTGGTGAAGGCTCTGCAGTTTGTGGAACGTAGTTGGCAAGATGAAGAGACATACGGAGTTTGGGTTTTTTTTTTTTTTTTAATTTTCATGACTCTTAATTCTGCGTACCTGCCAGTTGTTAATTCTATGCCCATAGCTCTTTTTCCCCCATTGACCATCATGAAACAGATGAATAATGCACTGTTGTAGCTGAAGACAAAGCTCTAGAATTTTCTCTGCTCAAAGTTATTTTTAATAGAGTGACTTATAAGTTTTGGTTCGTCCCCTGATCTGAGTCCAGGCAAGAGCTGTGGATCTCCTAATGACAAGCAATCAGCAGGCAGAGGCCCGAGAGCCCAACCTTGCACCTGGAGCCCCCGGTGAGCAGGCATTGTGGAGAGCTATAAATGCTCACGGGGCAGGGCCCCTGTCTGGCTGAGATGCTCTCACCTACCCAGGAGAAGTGACAATGGCAATGCTTGTTAATACAAGCTGCACCTTCCCCACAGGAGGACAGAGGCAAGCACACTAACTAGCCATCACTGCTGCCAATGTGTCCACATTTAAAGTCCCAGCTCGGAACCCAGTGTGGTGCTATGAAATATGGGTGGCCCCGAAAACATCCCTTGTTGCTGTGTTGTTACATTAAAGCCCCTTTTAGATGAGATACCCTGTCCCTTACCTCCAGCAGTGATTTTTCACAGGGAGCTCAGTCCTGGCCCTCACAGGCACGGGGAAATTGATAAGCCTAGAGATGAATACATCCATGGGATCCATGAGGACACAGCCATCCCACGACAGCCCCTGTGTTCGCTGGAGGAGCATCACTGCCCCGTGAAGTTCTGTTCA
The DNA here is from genome assembly GCF_047511675.1 of Marmota flaviventris. Taxonomy (NCBI): domain Eukaryota; kingdom Metazoa; phylum Chordata; class Mammalia; order Rodentia; family Sciuridae; genus Marmota; species Marmota flaviventris. The sequence goes on along the minus strand of NC_092518.1, from coordinate 4,476,152 downwards.
GAGTTAATTAAACACCACCCACAGGATGGGCATCAGCAAGGACACTGCGTTCTGTTCATTTTGCATGATGGAAATTTTGCAGCAAAGGGAAGGGAGCTTTTGGTTTCTGTTTGTGTTCATGGAGAGGCGAAGAGGTCCGCTTCTCCCAGGCTGAAACTGGCCCTGTGCGTGGCTACACCCAGGACCTACGCAGCTGGTCTCCAAGTGCCAGCCACCTGGAGCCACCTTCTGAAAGGAACATGGGGGAAGCAGCCGCGGCCTCTCCATGGCCAGTGTCTGTGCCTACTGTACGGTGTCCCGCCAAGCACAGCCCTGGTTTGTGGGCCAGACTATTGAGAGAAAGTGGGATCTCGGGCCACTCCTCCATGGATTAGCGCGATCTATTCAGTTTGGCAGGAAATGATTCATTCGAAGCCCAGCTTACGTATTCAGTGCACTTTGGAACAAAAACATACAAACATCATCAAGGATCTAAATCTGTTATGTTGCAAAACAGACGCTCTACCCCCAAATTATTGGAGCATTTGCTTTTAAGTACTCCAACAATCATCTCTGAGTCATCACTTACCTCTTCTATCATCTGTTTCATTTCAAAGTTTGAGAAGCTTTCTTTAGAGGAAAAAAAAATACTTTTGCTTAGAACAGACCCAATCAAGGGAGAAACAGGAGTTGGTATTTGGCAACTTTCTAATGCTGTGATGTCACAAGATAGTAAGAGACCCTGCTGACAGGATATGCAGAGAAGCGTGAATAATGACGTCCAAGAAATCCAGAAAACAAAGGAGAGAATACAGGACAGCTCTGAGCTGCAGAGATGGCATAGACACGCCACTTCCCAGACACCTGATGAGTCCATCTGCAAGGTAAAGCACATGTCACACACACACGCACGTACACACACACACTCCTAGGACACACTAGACCCTGGCTAACGACGTGAAGGAACCCACTGGCAACCTTGCCAATGTACAATGACGTTTATAAAATCATCTTTTATTGATGAACACCATCTTTTGTTGAAGAATCTCTGCGTTTCCCACCACCATCACCGTGTGGAAACACTGTCACTGGGTCAGCATACTTGGGAAGAGACACCTGCCAGCACCCACAGACCTCAGTCCCCGAGCAAGCCGTGCTCACCGCAGGACACCCGACCTTGCAGGGACAGGGCTGCGGTACCAACAGCAGTGCGTGTGGACATCCAAGTCCCTTCATTTCCAAACAGGTTCCTTCTGGCTTTAGCTTTTAACTTGCGGGTGCAGTCTAGCTCAAGTGCAGAGACTAAACATGCCAGCAGACATTAGAGGTGATGCATTCGGGGCTGGGGTGTAGCTCAGGGGCAGCGCTCTTGCCTAGCAGTACATGAGGCCCTGGATTCTATCCCCAGCCACAGAAAAGACAAGAGTCTTGCATTTAGCTGAAACCGTGACATTACAATCCCGGACAACAACCAGGATGAGGGAAACCCAAGAAGTTTAATGTGCACAAGGACCCGTGATATACCTTTTAGAAGTGGCTCCTGTCCAACCCAGGGAAAGGAAATGCTGCCTAATATAAAAGACCGGGGGTGGGACGAGGGCTGGATGCAAAGCCAAGGATGCCAAGCGTTCCTGGCTCCTCGGTCACGTGAGCACTGCCAACCCACTGTGCCCCCACACTCTCCACCCACGTGTCCCTCCTCCCTGCTGGACAGCTGCTGTGACCTTTCAGGAAAGCCACTGGTCATTGGTCTCAAGAGCCCTATAGTTCTATTTCCAGCCACCTACACTAAAGCAAAAATTGGAAGCAATCGCAATCTCCAAACACATGTGTTAAATAAATTATAGAACATGCTCTTGGGGGGGAAGAGACGCATGCAAATTCTCCCCCTCTAAGGTCATGTAGAAGGTGCACGCTGCCCAGCTGAGCAGACAGGTGGCCAAGGCACATGTGTAGACATTTGGAAGAAAACAGGGAACTTCTGTGGGTGCCTTTAGGTGTCTTGTATTCATGCTCATATTTATTTACCTTTCAAAATGCTTGCAACACCTGGCTTTTATATATATATATATAAACAGAAAAGAGGACAATCTGGCAAGCAAAGAACAGTTACTATCGCTTCCTCTGGGGGGTGGGGTCTTCCTTAGAGTAAATGACGGCTGTTTACCTATCGCTTCTCTTCTAGGAGCGTTCTGGAAGGCCTTCCCCACAGGCCGGCTCCCTTGGCCACCTTCCTGAACTTTCACCATGCTAACGTCTATAAACACACAACATCAAATATTTATGGTTGATATTTGCTGCTTCTAAAAATACTTGGAGGAGAAAGGAACTCTCTTAAGGAGGCCTGCACTTAACCTTGGAGACAGCTGCCACAGCATGGACGGCCGGTACCCCTCCCTCTCAAAAGCCCAGTCCTTCTGCCCAAGCTGGTTCCCTAGGACCAAATTAAAGCCCTGGCTGTTGACTTACTCCACAAGTAAGTAAATATTACATAATGGATGAACTGGGAGTAGGAAAAAGAACGATTCCCCTTCTCAACAAAAACCACTTTGAATGCTTTTACCAAGACAGGTCACCAAACTGGAATATACGGTCAGACTGGTGGTGGTGTGGGCGGGGATCAAAAGATCTGGGAACCAAAAGCAGCCTCAAGATAGAGTGAGGGCATTTCAGTGTAGAATCTACCTCTCTAAATCCTCCCTCCAACACGGACAGTGTTGAGGCCAACATGGTAGAGCACTCCAAGAAAAACCCCATGCCTTCTGCAGAGAGATGGCACAGGTCTATTTTCATGCAAAACCGAACAGTCAAGTGTCACACTTCCCTCCAACCCCAAAGGAGGAGTTAGAAGGGCACAGCACCCCCAGGACGCTCCTCCCCTTCCATAACCCCAGTCCAATCATGTGAAAAACACGCGGCCAACCCAAGCGAGGGCTTGTCCTCCTGCCATGTCAAGGTTGGCAAGCACAACTTTGGGGCTGGAGGTGCAGCTTGCGGGTGGCAGAGTGCTTGCCCAGCCTGCGCGAGGCACCGGGCGTGATCTGATCAGGCGTGGCACTGTGTGGTGAGAAAGTCAGTGCAGACACAGGGGTGCTTGCCTTTTCTGCACATGGACAACCCGTGGTACCACCCAGAACCAACCAGGCAAAATCTATACCCCTGGCTGTCACCAGGGAACCACCACCAAAAAAATCCACCATGTTAAGGCTCATTAGCATGGGCAACCCAACCCAGATACACACCAACACTGGGCTGTCTATCATCTCCCAACTGTCACTGACGGGCAGCCACTGCCTCCAAAATGCCACCTGCCTTCATGTTCCATCTCCGCTTTGGCATTATTATTATTGGTTGTTTTTTCCCCTTGAGAAATTTTGGTTACCCACCTCAGACTTGAAAAGGAGAAAAGGTGAGAATTCTTATTGTTTAAAAATTGCCCTCAGGACCCTGTTCTGCTTATACAGATTTCCTCCAGCCTCCAAGAGGTGTCAACAAGTAACTGCTGAAGGAATGGATTTTGTACTGCAAAGCACCAAGAAAATGCAGCCACCTCTTAAGCCACGACTAAGACAAAATGTTGTAAACTCTGAGCACTCGGAGAGAAGTCTCATCATTAGTCAACGCTGCCCATTAACTATACAGGTTACTCAATTGTTTCATTATTTTGGAAATGAAAGGCCAATATTTCTTAAATGTCTTGGGACAGAACAAGCATGTGGAAATGCGATAGCAATTTTGAAATTAACTGGAAGATAAACGTGAATTCCGAGCAGCAAGAAGAGCCCATGCAGTAGGGGGTTCGATAACCATTTTCATTTGATTGGAGGAAAAGCCATTTTTCCTATTGAAGAGCTCAATTGAGAGCACAAAATTGGTGCATAACACTTACTCATAGTTGACTGTGGTGTAGGCAAGGGAGAGCATTTATATGTAGGCTCTCTTAGCTCCACAGGTTAGGGCAAAGATTTGGTTAAAGAAGCAAGGGCGGCAGTAGTCCTCCTCCTAAATTACCAGTACCTGAGGTCAACTGTGATTCAAAAATTATCAAGAAATTTCCAGAAATAAACAAGTTTTACATTGCATGCTGTTCTCAGTAGTGTAATGAAATTTATGCAGTCTGACTCCACACTGCCCTGCATTTGAACACCCTTTGTCCAGAGTATCCACACTGTATACACTACCCACTCATTAGTCACTTGGCAGCGTCTCAATTGTCAGATCAAGGGTTGCAGTTAACTCTAATGCTGTGTTTAAGTAGCCCTTATTTTATATAATAATGGCCCCAAAGTGCAAGAGTAGTGAGGCTGGCAACTCGGATCTAACAAAGAAAAGTCGTCTAGTGTTTTCTTTTGGCAAAAAATACAAAACTTTATCATGGGTTATGTAGGCACAGGGAACAATAGCACACGTAGTATTTGGTACTCTCCATGGTTTCAGGCACCTACTGAGGGTTTTGATATGGATCCAATGTGGATAAGAAGGGATGACTAATTTTTCCACCATTTCTTATCATGATTACACATTCACAGAGTTATTCCTTAATCAGGATGCCAATTTCAGAGTATTAAAAAAACAAGGAGATATTGTAGGCGATTTTTTCAGTGGCACCCAATGAGCCTTGCCTCCCGACACTTAAATTTACCACACTGTTGGTCTGAAATACAGTAGGAATTATTGTGCATTACTTCTGTGACCGAGTTAGAAAAAGCAGGGCTTCAGCCACACGTGGAAGGGCATGTAACAGAGCCTGCAGCCCAAACAGGTTTCCCGCCACGCTGACACCTTGCCTGTAACTTCATCAGAACCAGCCAGCTGAGGTGCCCTGGGTGCCTCAGGTGACAGGACTCATGAGAGACCATCAACCACCAGCTGGGCTTTGGGGTCACCCGCTACACAGTGAAGACAACAGGGGCGGAAGCTGGAAGTGCCTCAGCAGAAGGAGGAAACTGGGCAGAGACAGCGACCCAGTCCATCCCGCGCCCCTCCAGCCTCCGCACGTCCATCATCATTACGTAGTTCCACTTGTTCCCTTAAAGCACACGAAGCAAAAGAACCCACAGAACACGTGGCAAACAGGTACCACCGTGCACGAGTACATTTCTGGTCACCTCCCGAGTCTAATAGGTTAGTCCTTTAACACCCAGATTTGGAAAGATCACACTGTTGAATCCCATCCCCCAAATCCCCAGGGAATAACTTGCTCCCCTCGGTGAAGCATTTCCACATCCATTTTAAATGAGAGCAGAAGAAAAGTCCTCACTTAAAGTTCTTGATGTACTCTGAGGTCAATCCTAAGCGCATGTGATCTATTTTTACCAAATTCTTGACATACAGACAGAAGAAACTTTCATCACCTTGCATCACTGTCACAGAGGAGATTCCCTTGAAAGAAGGTGTCCCTTTGTGACTTTAAAGTACTTATGTTATCTCATGGAACAGGGCTAAGACTTCTTCCAAAGCACCATTCCGGGCTTTGGAAGCTTGGTCAAGCTTGTTTACGAGTCCCACATTATCTCCAGAAAAAGCGGAAAGGTTGGACACACGTGCTCATTACTTGGGGCTCAAATTAAGAAGCTCGTGTTGTTTGAGGGCTCTCATGATGATGAACGCATATTCTCAGCATAGCTCCTGGAAGCTGATCCTCCAGGGCCCCGAGTGTCTCCAAGGGCTGAGCTCAGCAACAGGACACCCAGGTTACCTCCTGTTTACATGTGAGGCCCCGGCTGCCAAGAGAGGAAATTCCAAGGTCAAGGTCTCACCTGCCCGCCTCCGGGACTTCCAAACACAGAACATTTCCCACTGGACGTTCTGTTTGTTTAACATGGTTCCCTGGAAAGAGCTGAGAGTCCTGAACAAGGTCCAACTTAGCCCCCAAGCCTCCTGTGCAGGATAACTTCATTAGGAGAAGGCTGCATGAGGCCCCGTGGAAAGGGCCTTGGATCCCAGCTGCAAAACGGCTTCTCTCCTGTGATCCCGTCACTAGAACAGGGCGAGGGCTAAGCTCAAAGTGGCCAGACTCGGGTGACCCTTTGGTGGCCGTGGGTCTGGCAGAGCTGGTGCTTCATGGCTGAATCAGAGAAGCCCAGATGAGAGGCAAGAGGGCACTCAGCCTGCATTTGTGGAATTCCTGCCGTCCAGCCACGTGGAACAGCCAGATCCCGCGAGGTGTGACCAAGAGCAGGCTCCTGGACCAAAATCCACCTGGGCATGCAACTGTGAAAACCGCAAACCAGAAAACTCTCCCTCTGACCAGAGCACACGAGAAATCCCCTCCTAAGGGGAAGGCAATCGATGACCACACACCCCCACTGTGCTTCATTTACTCCAAATGGGCCCTTCCATCAGGAAGATGGCTTCCAACCAGATCTAGTGTGGGGCCTCCCTACCCCGACAGGCCAGGCCGCTGTGTGGCAGAGAACAGCGGTCACGCTGACCTTTGAGGGAACACTGCACTTGCAGCTTTGTTTTATTTACATGTTAATTTTATCAAAGTCAAGGAATGTGCCGTTTGGATTTCTTTGGCCTCTTTACAAAAAAGTCTAAATGGCGAGAGGCCACGGGCCATGCATGCTCACGTAGCTACCACAGACCACAGCTCAGAATCTGCAAGAGGGTGGGGTTGGTGGGACACAGCCGGTGTTATGGGTTTAACTGGGTCCCGGTTCATCTGCAGATCCTCCAAACATGTCCTAATTCTGCAAGAGAATCCACGTAGATGTCAACAGTTAAACGAAGGTGGGATCAAGTTAGACTAGGGTGGGCCCTCATTTAACATGATGATACCCTCTTAAGCTATCAGTCAACACACGGCTGGGGGTGTAGCTCCATTGTGAGGCCCTGGGTCCAATTCCCAGCACTGGTGCGGGGGAGAAAATAAGAAGAGCTATAGAAAGACACACCCAGCAGGGAGAAGGCCAGGTGACAAGCAGAGACGGAGGGGAGGTGTCTACAAGGTAAAGGCCAAGCACTGCCAGAGCCACCAGAAGCTAGAAGATGCAAGGAAGGGTCCCCCACCGAGAGGCTTTGAAGGGAGCAGACCCTGCTGCCATCTTGGTTTTGAACCTGTGGCCCACAGAACCAGGAGACAATACATTTCTAAGCTGCCCAGTTGGTACGGCTTCGTTCCAGCAGCCCAAGGAATCCCAAACTCCACCAACACACTAAGTTTCAGCATCACTGTTGCAGCGAATCCACAGGCAGGCAAAGGACACTCTGGTGAGCTTTGGTCCCGTGTGGAGGGAGAGTGGACACAGAGGACGCACAAACCAAAATTATGGATTAACTTTTTAGTGATTCCACAATGTTGTCCAGAAATGTACACACACACACAGAAGATGAGCACATTTGTTCATGACACTGGTGGACATACGTGCATTTGCACTGATTTTATATCACTAGATAATTATTCTAAAAACAGGTGGTGAATGGATTTCAGATCAATACGAGACTCAAACACTATGGTTTTTGCTTGGCCCCAGGGACCATCACACCAAACCACTATCACTAGGATGAGCTCCTTCATCCCCAGCAATCAGCCTTCTTGACTCTTTCCTTAACAATTCCGAGGGGCTGCAGGTGTAGCTTAGTGGCAGAGCACTTGCCTAACATACGCAAGGGCCCGGGTTCCTTCCCTAGCACTGCAAATTCGTAGTAATAACGATGAATCTGAAATGACTTCCCTCATAGGGGGGCAGGAAGGACCTCAAATCCACCTGCCTCGGTGCCCACCTCTCATGAGGCCAGAAAAGCCAACCAACATTCCCTCTACTCGCGGACTTCTCCAGTGGACTGTTCAAACCCTGGGGCTTCTCATTCTCAACTGGCTCAAGAACGTCAGCTCCATGTGGATTGAGAAACATTTCAGTCAACAACCGAGTCCTGAGCTTGGATTCTACAGCTTCATGTCTAAGTCAAACAGGACCAACTATTAGAAAATATAAGGTACTAAGAATCATTAAAACATTCCTGACATTTCCAAAAGGGAGAAAAGCCATCCCATCATCATTTATTAAATAACATATGTTACGGTCTGAATTTTAAATGTCTCCTAAAGGCCATGTGTGACAAGGCTTGGCAACAGACTGTGGTGCTACTGGGGGGTGGTGGGACCTTTAAGAGGCGGAGCCAGTGGAAAGAAGTGAGGTCAGTGGGGGGTGTGGCCTCGGGGGGATACTGGGACCCAGGTCCTTCCCTCAGCTTCCCTGAGGCTACAAAGGTGAGGAGCTCTGCTGCACCACATGCTCCCACCATGATGTTCTGCTGCGCCACAGGCCCAAAGCAATAGGGCCCAGCAAATGTGGACCATGAACCAAAGAAGTCTTTCCTCCCTGTTAAGTGGATTTATTAAATATCATTGCAGCAGAGGAAATTTTACTAAGCACATCTCTCATAAGAACTGAAATTCAGTGAGTTTGTACATGGTTAGAAGATGAAGAATCTTAAGACAGCTCCACCCGATACTATGCAAGCGCGCACGCGCACACGCACGCAGACCACATTTTTCAACTTCAAAGTCTCCCAAGGCATGGGAGCCCTGCATCCAGCAAACACAATCATCAATTTCGCTTCACACATGCTAACTCATAACCTCCATGACAAGGCTTTCTGAGCCAGACTCTCAGAAACCTTGAGCTTTAGCAGTAAGACTGAGCCACTGTCCCCAGCCCTGCACTTGAGAACCACGTACAGCTGGACATCACTGCATGTCACTGCCATGTCAATCAATAAGACAGCATGTGCATGAAAGGAAAAGAAGGGAAACCAAGTCACTCAGGTGGTAAGGATGCCCGGGACCTCCCAGAGAATCTGTTCTACCCAACACACACACAGAGACAGCCTGGGCTACAGTTCCAAGGGTCTTGCTCACTGGGATGGGCTGCTGCTGGGGCTCATCCTCCTGAGTGGTGAGGGGATGGCAGAGAGCCCAGAGCATGCTACAGGGAAAGGGGGCCCACAAGTCAGTCCCAAGTCACATTTCTCGGGACCATGGACGACGAGCCTGGAACAATGCAGGCACTGACCCATATATTAATTCTTGACCCCAGAAATAGCAACAGGAAGTGCTACAGAATTATTATAGTAGTATAGTGTTAACAGTTCGTTTTATGCAGTTTAATTCTGCATCTTTACGTTGGTTACATTTCTTTCAACTGTGCACAACACCATGGAACATTTTGATAAACTTAGCTTCCCCCCCCCCCCATTGGAAGTGCTGGGGATGGAATCATGGGCTTCTTGCGTGCAAGGCAAGAGCTCTGCCACTGAGCTACACCCCAGCCCTTTAACTTTTCGTAGATCTGTTTATATTGTACTGTAGTAAGTAATAAAATAGAATACTATCCACATTTATCTCATGCATTCAGAACATGTCTAACTTTTCCTTACTCTTTAGAAACTAGACGGTTCATTGTGTGTTTTTCCCAAATCGTTGCATATCTCCAGGAGAAGAATCTGGTTATACGAGTATCTGAGGTCAGCTGTGCGCATCCTGCCCTTGGGGACCTACCAGCATTCCTTTGCAATAAAAATCCAAGCCCAGGGGGCAAGCTTCCACCAGGAGAACCCAGCCCTCCCACCGCCCCTTCCTGAAGACTGTCAGAGACACCAGGCGTGGCCAGAGACTCCCTCCTCATATGACCCACCTGTTCTAGATGGTTCCACACAAGGACAGAGACCAGCTCCTGAAGAACAGTGGTAGCGGCAGCGGCCTGGGTGCCCCGCCCCCATCTCTGCTCTGCTGTGAGCTCTGATCAGCTCATCCCAGACTCACTGGGACCTCGTGGCTACCCCAAGCTATCACCTGAAACCACTCAACCAGACGTCTAGCAGTCCCCAGAGCACGTGTCATCAGCTATGCATGCCCGCGCCTGTTTTCCCTGTTCCAAGATGTCCCTTGGCCTTTTCCTCTGCATAAATTCACTCCTCCTCAAAGGGTAAGCTGTAAAGCTGATGCCGTCCTTAGGCATCCTTCATGCTCCGGGGCTTGTCTGTGTTCAGGCTGGTTCTTACCCAATCAGGCTATTAAAAAAAAAAAAAAAGAAAGAAAGAAAAAGAAAACGCATTTCATTTATCATTGTACCTCTGCTGCTCCAGAAGACTGACAGCATTGGCTCAGTGACTTGAACTCAGATACATTATTAGAATGACACCCTACAAAACAGCATGGCTTTCCACAGGTCTAGACACACGGCAGCAGGCAGGCGGTGTTGGCCCGGTTTGATTTTAGGTTCACTGACAACACATATTTCCTTTGATCCAACCGGGGTCAAAAGGGCTCAGCAACACGACCGAGAGTGAGCACTTTTCTGTTATAAAGGTAAAATACCATTCCCTGCAGTACCCCTTCCAAGCTATCATGTTCATGCCATGCATCCCCTCCCAAATTTCTATGTTGAAACCTAACTTCTAAGGTGATGGTATTAGGATATGAGGTCTATGGGCTGGACCCCTGGGAGGTGGGGCCCCTACAATGGGGATCAGTGCCTTTATGAAAGGGTTCCCAGAGAGCTCCCTCAGTCCTCTCCCCCTTGAGGACACAGTGAGAAGGCACCGTCTATGAGAAAACAGGTCTTTGCTAGACGCTGAACCTGTTTGTGCCTTGATCGGAGAGTTCCAACCCTCAGAAGCATAAATGAGTTTCTGTGGTTTATAAGCTACCAATTTGTTTTGTTATAGCAGCCCAAGCAAACTTAGCCATCCGGCTAAGCTATGATGCTTGGGAAAGTTAAAGTAGATTCAATGAATTTTTTTTTTTTTTTTTTTGGCCAGGGGTGCTTAATACCCAAGTCACATCCCCAGCCCTTTTTTGTATTTTATTCAGAGAGTCTCCTTAGTTGCTTAGGGCCTTGCTAAGTTACTAAGGCTGGCTTTGAACCCAACCCATGATCCTCCTGCCTCAGCCTCCTGAGTTTCTGGGGTTATAGGTATGAGTCATTGTGCCAGGATGATTCAATGCAGTTCTGACTTTACAAAATTTTGAGTTTAAATTGGGCTTATTCAGATGTAGACCCATCGTAAATCAAAGAAATCTTCAAAGAAATACAGATAATCAACAAATATATGGTAAAAATGTTCAACCTCTCTAGCAGTTTTAGAAATATAAATCAAAACTATACTGAGATTCCATCTCTACTCAGAATGGCAATTATCAAGAATACAAGCAACAATAAATGTTGCTGAGGATATGGGGAAGCTCATACATTCTGGTGGGACTGCAAATTGGTGCAATCACTCTGCAAAACTAGGATATGGAAACACCATTTGACCCACTATCCCACTCCTCAGTTTATACCTAAAGGACTTAAAATCAGCACATTACAATGACATAGTTACATCAACGTTTATAGCAGCTCAATTCACAACAGGTAAGATATGGAACCAACCTAGGTGCCCTTCAACAGATGAATGGATAAAGAAAACATGGTATATATCACATTGGAATATTACTAAGCCTTAAAGAATGAAATTATGGCATTTGAAGGTAAATGATGGAACTGGAGACAATCATGCTAAGTGAAATAAGCCGATCCCAAAAAGCAAAGGCTAAATGTTCTCTATAATATGTGGATGCTAACACACCAGGTCGGGTGAGGTAGATAGACGTGCAGATTAGAAAAAGGGGAATGAAGCGAAGGGAGGGGGGATGTGAATGGAAAAGACAGTGGAATGAATTAGACACTTTCCTATGCTCATATATGAATACATGACCAGTGAAACCCCACATCATGTACATCCACAAGAACGAAATCAAAGTTAGACTAAGGTGTACTCCATGTTCGTATAAATATGGCAAAACACTGTCATGTATAACTAAAAAGGATAAAGATCATTTTTTGTTGTAGTTGGACACAATCCCCATTTTTTTAATATTTTATATGGTACTGAGGATTGAACCCAGGACCCCCCACATGCTAGGTGAGCACTCTACCGCTGAGCCACAACCCCAGCCTCAAATAAAGATCATTTTTAAAAAAGCATTAAAAGGGGGGGGGGCATCTTCAGTAAATGACTGAAAGGACAAGGGCTGTCCGCGGGTCCCTTCTTGGGCTTGCGCTTCAGTGGAGCGCCAATGCTGGGCTGCTCTACAGCTTCAGGCGGACGGACCCCTCTGGCTTCGCTGCGCTGCGTGATCTAGACATTTTCCATACGCTCTGGACATTTCACACATTTCTTTCTCTGAAAAGGCATTCTACCCGCGTCTGACTCTTGGCATTTAGCGTACATTCTGGCCGGTGGGAAGCTGGATGTGTGTGTGGGATGGAAAACGGAGGAAGCTGGAGCTCACTGCTGCTCCAAATTAATATCTTTGGGAGGAAAAACACAGAATTTCATAAAGGAAACGAAAGGCAATTCTACAGGGTCATGAAGAACTTCAGTCACAGAAGCACCCCGCTAACCTCAGGTTCAAAAACAGAGCAGAGCGGCCGGGGTGGAGCTCAGTGGTACTGCCCTGGGTTTCATCCCCATCACTGCAAAAAATAAACGAATCAAACAGAAAAAAACATTCTGGGCTTTCTGCACTAGCAGGTCCTTCCGTTCGTTTCCCAACTTTACTCCTTACTGCTCAAATTGTTCCTCCACATCTGGTCTCTCCTTCCTCTTTGAAACTTATGTAGATATGTTTAAAGCCTCAAATCTTTTAAAAGCCACCTGCTCAGCTGGGGGCAGTAGCACACGCTTGTAAGTCCCAGCGGCTCAGGCGGCCAACGTAAGCTCAAAATATTGTAAAGGCACAACTGCATTGAATCAGCCCGGCACAAAGGCTCATACCTACAATCGGAGAAAATCAGGAGGCCGAGGCAGGAGGATCACAGGTTCAAAGGCAGCCTCAGCAAAAGCGAAGCACCAAGTGAGACTCTGTCTATGAATAGAAAACAGGGCTGGGGATGGGGCTCAGTGCTCGAGTGCCCCGAGTTCAATCCCGGGTATCCAAAAAATAAAAGCCATCTTTTTTCTGAATATGAAATCTTTTTTCTAATTTGTTTTCCCCCGAGTCTTGCTGACTGATCAGTCTCCTCTACAGCTTTCTCCTTCTGCCTATGTGAGAAGCAACGTCAAGCAGTGCAGCCCCAGTGCCTTTATGTATAACCAGATACTGCAGAGCCTTCCAGCTCATCCTGGGTCTTTCCCGTAAAGGACATTGGGCGTTATATGCACACACAGAATATTCCTATCTGCTCCCTCTACTTGGTTTGGACACACACCTCATCTTAAGTGAGAGAAAACATAACTACAGGATACCTGGAGACACATTACAGATAATGTTAACCCAGGTAAATGGGGAAATGTCACCAAGTCGGAGCAAGGACAGATCCTCACGTTTACAGTTACTATCCATTTGATTTCTAGGTCTCTTGGCCTTTAGACTGCCTTCATACAGACAGTAAGGAAGAAAAAAAAAAAAGCAAACACTCAAAACTTCAGGAATGACATTTCAGCACTCACTGAATGACAGTGAGTGGCATTTAAATGTATCACAATATGATGGTCAATTTTATTCTGCCTATTTGGAATGCACGATGTTGTTGCCAAAAATCTCAGCTACAGCTATCAGGCACTCTTACTGTTTTGCTGCCGATGAACTCTCTAGGTCTGCTTAAAAAGAAAACCAGCTTTAATGTATAACCTGCGCTAGTTACTTGGAGGGTCATTTATTGAAGCACAGACGAGGATCTCTTTTTCTTCACCTCTGGAAAGAAGTATTTAGTAGATAAACCCTCTACGTTAAAAGACTGAAACAAGGTTAATATTTAGGCAAAGAGGTATTTATACTTCAGACACACAATAATTAGTATCCTCCTATCAGCAGGGCAGTAGCCACTAATCCATTTCCAAATGCAATCAGCGTGTGACCTGCTGATTCAACCAGATTACCGCGTAGCAAACATTCCCTATTTGAGTCCCTGGCCCACGTACCAGCTCTAGGTGGCCTTGGGCAAGCAATGCAGACACATTTTTGACAGTATCTTCTTTCTCTGTCGGACAGGGCTTAGAATTACAAAGTCCCAGAAGACAGTCAACCATGCAGCCTTCTAGAGACCCTTCGCCAGGGGCAGTCCCACACCCCTTAGAAGGATCAGAAGCCCCCCACCCCATCTCTCCAAGCAGCAGGGCCACACCAGCTCTGGAGAGGAGCTCTAGAACGTGAGTTCTCTAAAAGGAAAGGAGAGGTGTGCAAATACAAGGTGAAAAGGGACAAGAAAGGTGAAAGATGGCGACTGGAGGATTCGCGGGTTTCCTTTACACATACACATCTTCAAGTCAAAACCTGACACTAGTCTAGGGCATCTGACTTTACTGTAACTTCATTGAAGAAACCTCGAAACCCTGGTGCATTCATATTGGTAGCTGATCAAGTGGGGAGATGGCAAAACCCCCAAGATCCACTACCTTCAGGGATATGCTATGAAGCTGTTTATTGTTGTTCCTCTTGATCTGTGGGTTCCCCAGCTGCGACGGAAACCCACTAAGATCAACAATATCCGGGAAATAACTATCTCTACAGACGTTTGACATTGTCCCCTAAATGATATACAACAAGTATCTATACAGAATTCACTTTTTCTTGGGCTGGGGTTGTGGCTCAGCGGTGAAAGTGCTCACCTAGGACGTGCAAGGCCCTGGGTTCTGTCCTCAGCACCACATATAAATAAATGAATGGTACTGTGTCTAACTACAACTAAAAATATAAATGTTAAAAAAAGAATTCACATTTTCTACAACATAATCACAATGTATCGTACCTGATACAATGTAATACAATGTATCAAACATCTAATGCAACATAATGCACCTAGTAAGTCAGAAGATTTGAAGTGTATGGGAGGATTGCTGGAGTTGTATGAAAAGACTCTGCCATTTTATATAAGGGACTTAAGCATTTTCAGGGGGTCCTGAAACCCATCCCCTGCTGACAGAGGGTTTAAATGTAAATTGTGGCGCTTCATTTGGAGGGAAGGAGGGAGGCAGGGGAGAGAAATCAAAAAGGATTTGGGCATATGCTAATAATTTTAAGAAAAACAAAACAAGGGCTTGGGGTGTAGCTCAGTGGTAGGGTGCTAACTCAGCATGCATAAGACCCTGGGTTCCAACTCAATCCTGGCAAAAAATAAAATAAGTCCATTCAAGGTACTACAACCTATGGATTCCAAATAGAGAGATTTTCTAAATGGGAACAAATAGAGATGAAAGTTGCTTAAAACCACTATTCCACTTCTGGGCCCCCTATCTTCCCCAAACTGTATCTGATTCTAGAATTTCTCCCTAACCCCCAAGAACCTTTTATCTCACGGAAGATGAGGTAAGACTCCCCAGTGGCTAAAACCTGTGTCTTGTGGATTCTTTGAGAAATTGCTTAACAAAATGATTCTCACCTTATCTGGAC
Organism: Marmota flaviventris; assembly: GCF_047511675.1. Taxonomy (NCBI): domain Eukaryota; kingdom Metazoa; phylum Chordata; class Mammalia; order Rodentia; family Sciuridae; genus Marmota; species Marmota flaviventris. Next base: position 4,460,791 of record NC_092518.1, on the reverse strand, counting down.
AAGGAAGCCAGCAACAGAGATGGCCAGAGGTTAAGTTGCTATAAATCATATTCTTACAAAGCAACAACATCAAACCAGGGATGGAGGAAGCAATGTCCATTTGGAAGTTTTTCATAAAAGCGATTTCTCCAAGATCAACCACTACGCCTACCAACCCTAGGAAATGACCGCCCGTTTATTCTCTCACCAATTCCTGAGAACTAAAACATTCTCTGTGCAAAAATGTGCCTACATACAATGACTTCCCTTTTAAAATACAGATACCCAGAACTGAGAAAGTTATTACAGTATTATGCACCGACATACAAATTGTTGGAAGTGTTTTCTCAGGAATCTCAAGCAAGTTAATTCACAGGGCACGGCTTGGGGTGCAGAGTTAGTAGGGAGGCAGTCAGACCCCAGCAAGACATGAAAAATTCCCTCATGTCTCCATGGTCGAGCCTTTTTTTGCTATATCCTATTTCGTATTTATTCTCCAAGGAAACATGCCCAAGTGCTCTACAACAGAGACCGTAGAAAATGAGAGCCAATTCCTCCTGACCTCATACAGCACAATGAGGTATCTACAGGACCTCCCCTCCTGCAAGGAATCAAAAAAAAAAAAAAAAAAAAAACACCAAAAACAAAAATGCCCATCCGCCTCCCACAACATACACACTTATTTTTTTTCCACTCAAGGAAAGAGGATCGGCATTGACTTCATTGCAATTATTCAATGGGAAAGCAGAGAATCAGAAAAACCCTGCTTAGGGGCCAGTTACAAAAGGTGGCAAGGACTCACTCCCTTCCTGGGACCCTAGATCCCTCTCGCTTCCTATCTCACCTCACGTGATCTCCTCTTACCTGTGCTCCTTCCACCATAAGCCCTCACCAGAGCTGAGCAGATGCTCGCACCAGGCTCTGGATCTCCAGAATAACCTCCCTACTTTATAAAGTACCCAGCCTGAGAAATCTGTCACAGCAACAGGAAACAGATGAACAGACTTGGTCTGACCTAGCCAGAAGGAAGCAACTCCATCAGCACAGCATGAAAGCACAAAGCTCCAAATCCCATCTCTTCAGAAGCTGGATGTGGAGATAAGCAATGTCCAAGAAAATTCACTGAGGAAAACATCTTCTTCATGAAGCACATGGTGTGACATGTAAGATGGACAGACCCATGAATATGGTGGCCTCCCCTTCCTCAGTTTGGGCAACACAGGTACCACCATCCTGAGAGAATGTGTGACCACACAATGGAATATTATTCAGCAATGAAACACGAAGGAAATCGGATGCAATCTACAACATGAATAAACCTTGAAAGCATTAGGCTTAGATTTTCCCCAAATCCAACCAAGTAGGCGAGAAGCCCACCTTACATGCACAGAGACATTTCAGGTAGCAAGAACACAGCAAGATCCTGGAATTCACAGGCCAGTGTGAGCAAAGAGGTTGGCAACCCAGACAGTGCAACCCAGTGTCCCTTATGCTTTATAAACTGATGATGGAAAATAATGAAATCAAGTCAGCATGGCGTCTGCAGAAGGGCCAGGCATTCTGCTAGTTCTCCGTGCTCACAGGAAGGGGAAGGCGAGCATAATGGTGAGGCTGAAAACTTGTAGCTCTCGGGGCAGGGGTGCAGCTCTGTGGTGAGGCGCCGGCTTAGCATGCGTGAGACCCTGGGCTCCTTCAAACAAAACTTGGAACTTCTGCTCAAGCTGGTCCCGGCTCTTGGATCCGTCCCAGGTCATCATGAGTGGGATGATGCTTGGCCATACCCTGTCCATCTTTTCTTTCCCAGACCGCTGCTAACACAGACATGATTTGAGGGCAGCCCTTGAGTGTCTGAGGAAGTCACAGCACCATGCAGAGTCAGGTCCCCACCCTGTGGGATATGGCAACCAGACTTGTGCTTCTCATGGGTTCTTTTCAAGAGTTCTGGATAATGGGAGGAAAATTGGGGCCTCTCCCAGGGAGACTGAGAGGAAGTCTTAAATATCAAATGAAATGGTGCACAGCATTGATTTAAACAACTAAATTCAGAATGCTCTTGAATAGCTCAACTCATAAGAAACACTTAAAAACTCCAATACATTACTGATTGGTTGACCGACTGCAGTGCCGGGAATCGAATCCAGGACTTTGTGCATACTAGGATAGCACTATACCATGAAACGACATCCCTACTCCTCAAACACACTTACAAGATGTTATACTTGGAACACACAGTTGACCCTCAGTATCTGCAGGAGACTGTTCCAAGTCTCCCGTGGATACCACATTCCAAAGATTCTCAGAAGTCGCTAACTTTTAAAACTGTCTAGAATTTGCATATAACCTACACACTTCCACCTATATACTTTCAATCATCTCGAGGTTACTTAAGATACAACGTAAATGCTATGTAAATAGTGGTTACATTGCAATTGTCGGGGGGATAATGGCCCCCCAAAAAGTCTGTACATGTTCAGTACAGAAACAATCCCCCGCCCTGAATATTTTGGATCTGCATTTGGTTGACTCCACAATGTGGAACCCATAGATGAGCATAACTGTACGCAGGCTTTCTTAAGGAGATGAAGAAAATGGACTTCCTAAAAGCCTTTAAAATGTTCTGAATCCAAATGCCAAACCAGTCCTTCCTCCATGATATTTTATTCATGTGAAATGAGGTCTCAGTCAATAGTTTAGTTTGAAGATTGGCATCAGTGATGTTCTGCATTCTCTTTCTTTGTAAAGAATAAAGAACCAACCAAAAAGTTAGGTGCTCATACAAAACCACAGAAATTACACAAAGCAATCCTTTCGTATTTGTTTTGTAATAATTTTAAGGCTTGCAAAAAGTTGCAGAATTAGCACAGAGTTCTGTCAAACTGGCACCTGGAGTCCACTTAGGTGAATGTTCTCCATAGACACAGCAATTAGCAAGATGAAGAAATCCACACTGGGATGGGGACAATTCAGTAAATCACAGACCACCTTCAAATGTCACCAATTTAGATCCAGCAGAAGTACACAAAAGACAGTGTCCTTCTCAGAGTACCACCCCAGGAGGTTGACAAGCCTTCTCTCTCATGATTTGACCTTTGACCACCTGGCCAATGTGGGCTCTGCTGGGTTTCTTCACCCTAAGTCACAACTTCCGTCCCTTTTGTAATGAAGACACATCATGGAGGTGATACGCGGAGCCTAAGCTAGTATTACGTAACCATTCTGAAATGTCAGATACAAACATGAACATATTGCCACAGGGGATTATTTCCACGATGAGCTCTCTTCCTATCCTTTTCCCAAGGAGAAATCTTTTAAAATGCTACTTTAAGAAAAAAAACAACTCCTTCGTCCGATCACGGATGCAAAGTTAAATAAGAGCAAACACAATACTTACAATTTGTCAAGGGATTTATGTGAGAGAAGCCTCCAGGAAGCTCATTAGCAAAAGAACTAATTCCAATAAGAAGCCTTGGTCCAGGCAGGGACGCACCCAGAATGCAAAGGATGTTCGTAATCAACACTGGATTCTGCGGGGCTTTTATCCTGACTATAAGCAAAAGTTCTTTTGGAACGTCTATTTCAAAATGATATTGCACATATATGTTGATGGTGAGGTTCATTGCCAGGCAACAACTAAAAAGAAAAAGTGGTTCCTATAAACCCTAAACGACTCTAAAATAATAAAGCTCATTAATTTTTTGATGAGTTATTATGAGCATTGTTAAAATTAAAAATGACGAGAATTAATGAACACACAACATCCTCAAACCAGCAGACAACGGGTTCCCATATCTCCAAGAATCAGTATCCAACCGGGAGAGAAACAGGGCCAATCTGAGGGGACACCCCCTGGGATGCTCTCAGTGGGTGCTATAAATGAGAAGGATGGCCTAGGGTGGCATACTCAAACAAGAAACTACGAGGCGGCATGGATCGTAAAGCTTAAAAATAGGGGCAAAACCCTAATAAAGCCACAGTACATTTAAGCAAATAGCTGGCATTTTAACAATAAACAGATGGACAGACGTAAGGAAACCGAAACAGCTCCAGCCTACAGTCGCTGATCCCAAAGCACAGGCAAATAAACTTCCCCTGAACCTCAGCTGCGCAGCACAGACAGCCTCTCTGGATTCCAACAGAGGCAGATGGGGTTCATTCCCCATCTCGGCGCTCACAAGCTCCCGGACCCCGAGCAACCCGCACCCCCAGGGATGGATTATAGCACTTCTCAGAGAACAGCAACCATCTGCGCAATTAAACAACCCCGCTGCAGCAGAGATATTTCTGGACACCCATAAGTTATTGACTAATGATACAGCTGGCTCAGGACCCTAAGATCACGGCTCCCATACTGGGTGGCACTGTGATCCCCAGAAACCCACGTTCGACTCTTAACCCCTGGTACCTACGAATGCGACCACGTTTGGCAACAGGGCCTTTGTAGATGTAATGAAGCCAGACTCTAGTAGGGTGGACCCTAGATCCAATGATGGCTTCGTTATTGGAAGAGATTCACAAACAAAGTAGGAGACCACATGAGGACATGGGCAGAGGCTAGAGGGATGTGGCCACAAGCTAAGGGACACCCAGAGCCACTGGGAGCTGGAAGAGGTGGAAGGGGTCTCCGGTGGAGCCTGCTCAAGCAGCCAATGTTGACCACACCTTAACTCTGGGCTCCAGAACTGTAAGAGAATACCTTTCTGGTGCTCCAAGGCACCTGACTGGTGGGAATCTGTTATAGCACTTCTGGGAAAAGCACGCTACAAAGTCTGGTCCCAGCACTGACGACAGGCACAGATGCAGTCGTGTGAGTGTGCAGGCCTGCTCATCCAGACGTCCACGTTCAAATTTCACACATGCCAATGTCACTCACCTTGGGGGCAAAACCCACAGGATGCCCACAATCTCAGCCATCAAATGCAACAACGCCATCAGGTAACACTTGAAAACGTCAAAAGGGATGCAAAAGGCCCCCAGTGAGCAAGGGATGGATGGGACAACACGGGATCCCGAGGCAAAAGGACGGCTCAGAAACACTAGCCCCATGGCACCTGAAACTGATACTCTGTGGCTCATGGAACTTACTACAAGCATTTTCACTGCCTTAACATGACACTAAAATATTGTTTAGCCAAAAATACAGATGGCAACCACCTGAATGAGCTTCTGGATGGACGAAGAATAGACAAAATACAGTCTACACCTACCGTGGAATCCTACGCAGCAATCAAAAGGGGTGTGGTCTGACACATGGTAGGACAGGAAGGAACCCCAACAGCAGGCCCAATGACATGGCAGCCACAGAGGCAGAGCCTGTATGACGCTGGCCTCTGAGCACACTCACCACCACCAGGGAGTGCGCTTTGATGGACGGTGTGGAATGTGAATTGGGTCTTAATCCAGCGGCTGAAACACACACAGGTGATTTCCCTTGGTGTCTGAGGTTTATCACACCCTTCAACTCTGCTCACGAGGCAAGACCTCACTCCTTTCACCGTGGGCTGTCCATACTCTAGGATGTCACACAGTGTCACACAGTCATCACTGGGCTGGCAACGCCCTCGGTGCTCCCAACCAAAGCTGAGCCTTGAGAATGGGCACCTGGCTCCCCTAAGCTGCCCTGCTCTTTCCAAGGACAGAAAAGTGCCCAGCCAGGCCCCTGGCATCCTGCCCTCCAAAACTGCCTGCAGTGATCACGCCGCAGGGCAAATCCACTTTTAACCACTCAGCGTTCTGCGGGCAGCCCTGTGCTTCCAGAGCCAAGAGCACACTCTTCCATGTCTGCCAGACTTCCCGCCGGGTAACGCCTGTGGGTCAGGACGCAGGACCAACCGACTCCACAGCAGAAGTACCCGGTTCGCAGCAGAGATGGCCAAAGTAAGGGAACACCTACAGGCAGCCATCGTGAAGCTGAGCTTATAATTCACAAGACACCTGCCCCCACTTAAAACCAATGAAGACCAATGCTGTCTCTTCATGATAGTCACACAGTCACATTTAACCAAGAGCCCCCTAATGACAGTGCTCACCCCATTCCCTTTTCACGGATCCCTGGAGGACTGGAAGGGAAGGGAACATCTCCAAATCCCAGTGCCCAGCTGCCAGGCAGCTTCTCAAGCAGGTGGTCAACCCTGCCTGCTTCCCCCCTTCGGCACCCAGGCCAAACCTGCCAGCCCCCGCCACCTGGTTCTCTCTCTCGCTGTTTAACTTCCTCTGTTTAAGAACACTCAACTGCATTGTAATTGCAAAGGCAGTCACGTGGGAAGAGATATTTTCAAAATGATAGTCCACAGAGCCAGGCACAATGGTGCACCCCTGTAATCCCAGTGCCATGGGAAGCCGAGGCAGGAGGATTGCCAAATTCAAGGCCAGCAGGGCAACTTGGTGAGACCGGCTCAAAAAATAAAAGGGGCTGGGAATGTAGCTCAGTGGGAAAGCACCCCTGGGTTTCATCCTCATTACAGAGACAGACAGACGCACGCAGCCACCTAAAGGGGCCAGAACAGAAGCATTAGATACTGTCTGGTTGGCTGGGAGCCCAACTACCACACCCTACACCCTGGCCCTAATTGTACCAGATAACCCTGTTAATGGTGTCTCTAAAATTAAGAAGAAAATATTGAGTCTGATTGGGCAGATGGGGCTAATTAGGTGTCCTCTCTCGAGAGGATAAATTTTAAGCTAAGGATTTGAAGAAAGAAAAAGACGTACAGGGAAGAACTTAAGAGGCAAATGGTAGTAGGTGCAGTGGTGCAATCAGGAGAGAATCACAAGGACAGGGAAAAGGCCACTGTGCAATACAAAGAGCAACGGACAGTGTACACTTTCCTTTAGAGTTCAGACACAACACTAATCAGATCCATTAGACCAGGGTGAGCAAATTATGCCCGGGAGGCAGAATCTGCCCAGACTGGTTGCCTGCACACATCAAGCTGGAAAGAACAAAGCCCTGCCATTCTTTTATCTAGTGTTTATGGCTGCCCTCCCCCTAAAACCACAGAGCTCAGCTACTGTGACAGAGACCTTAAGGTCTGCAAAGCCAAAACACTACAGGGACTCTGCTTTCTACAGAGAGAGTCTGCTGCCTTCTGTGCCAGACATCTTCATCACATGATTTAGAGGAAAACAAGAAAGCTTAGAGATTTCTCTAATTACACACATACACAGAAGAGGGAGAGTGGGAGAGGAGGAGATAGTAAGGGAAGGGAGAAGGAGAACGAATTAGCTAATACAGTCAGAGGGAAAATGCAAACATACACTGAAAAGTGTCTCCCCTATACTACCAACCTCCTCCTAAAAGGACTAGGAGGTCCAAATCTTAGGATTTCCTTCCAGTCATGCTCTACCAACATCAATCTGTACCATATGTCTCCTCCTGGTTTATATGCAACTTGTGATCACGTATCCTCCTATGGGAGCACATGATGAGACTTGAATTGGAAGCAAGAAACCCCAGAGTACCGAGCTCTATGCTTAGTATGTTTTTTCCTATACATATTTAATAAAGTTTCACGCTTTTACTTCGAAGACGCACACACCACTTCTCTTTGGCATTTTCAATTTGTCAGCATCACTACTCTTAGATCTGGGGCCATTACAAATTACAAGAGGGGTCACCTGACACAAGCATTTTGATACCATATAATTGACATGATAAATAACAGGAGGGTACCACATACAGTGTGGACACGTTAAGAAATGGATAACATCTCTCAGAAAAGAGATGGTGACAGATTTCATCAAAATATTCAGAACATGCATTTTAATTCTTATGGATTGTTCAATTTTGTCTTTTCAGACACTGTGGTTGACCATGTATGACACTGCAGAAACAAAACCATGGATAATGGTGAACTACTGTATGAGGCATCTTGTTTTTATCCATTGCGCATGTCATGTGGTGCTTCTTCCATATATAGAATCATTCATTTTTTTCTTATCGAGGACTTCTTTGCACACATTTAAAATATCTCCACAAACAATTCTAGGTTAAAGGGTACAAATGTCTCATATTGGAGAGCAGGCTGGCCAAGCATCTCATGAAGAAGTTGTATTCAGTCTATCCTGCAGTGTCTTTGCACCAACACAACACAGGGACAGACAAGCTTTCTGACTTCTATTGAATGGTTTGAGGTGAAGTGATTATCCGGTTTTTCATCTGCATCTCCAACCTAACAAGTGGGATCCTTCCACCTATTTTAGAGCTATTTGCTCCTTTCCCCAAAACTATTCACATATTTAGCCCACTTTCAGTCTGTTATGGTTTGAATGTGTGCTGTCCCCACCCCAAACTCCTGGTAACATAGGAATATTTGGAGGAGAGATAATCAGATAACGAGTGCCTAGCACACATGAGGCCTCGAGTTCAATCCTCAGCAGCCCCAAAGGTGGAGGGAGCGCGAGATCTGTAACCCAATCAGCCCATCCCGATTTGAATGAATCAACTGGGTGGTCACTGCAGGCAGGTGGGGCCTAGCTGAAGGAGGTGGGTTACTTGGGCGGGGGCGGGCCTTCCAAGGATGCATCTTCCCTGGGACCCCTTCCCCCCCTATTTCTCTGCTTCTTGGCTGTCAGGAGTCAAAAACCTTTCTTCCGCTGAGCCCTCTGCCAAGATGTGCTGCCCCATCTTAGGCCGAGAGCAATGGGGTTGGCCATCTATGGACCGAAATCATGAGTTCCAGATAAACTTTCCTGCTCCAAGTTGTTCTTGTGGGGAGTTTTAGTCACAGCAACGAAAAAGCCAAGTAAGACAGAAACTGGTACCGAGAAGTGGGGCTGTTGATCTGACTAACGAGGAAGTTGTACTTGAAGGGATTATGTCTCCTAAAGAGATGCTAAGTACTGTGCACATAGAAAATAGGAAGGATGGTTGAGAATATCACAATAACTTGCAAGATCATACCCACTACAGGTTCGAGGATGTAGCAGGGGGAATCCCTTTGACATGTTGGGAGCACCCGGCTTGCACAGGTGGGCCCAGGAAGTTGTTTCATCATGCCGAAACAACTTAGCGCTGACCATGTGAGCACGAAGAGGCCGCTGCACACGACTCCAGGGGGCCAGCTAGCAGATGACCTTGGTAGCATCCGTGTCTGGTTCTGAAAAAACGCAGAATGGTCAAGTGAAGGGTCATGGAGGTTTCCACCAAGATTTTAAAGGAAGGCCTGGGGGGCCAGCCTAAGTATAGCAGGGCCACGGCCCCTGGGAGCTGTCCCTGAGAGAGTGGTGTGTGAAGGGGAAGCAAAAGCCAGAATGAAGAGCTCAGGAACCAAGCGATGCCAGTAACTAGACAGTCTGCCCAGAGCAGCTGCTGGCTGCAGAGAAAGCCAGGCTCCAGGAGAGCCCGCGGGCACTGCAGCCGGCAAGGCCAAGCGGGCAGGGCCGCCCAAGCCCTCTGGAGAACACATCTCAGGGCCGCGGGTCCGAGATGCTGCACGTGGAGTTACAGAAGGAGTCGGGATCCGTCTGCTCCTCTGGCTTTCAGTCCTGCCCTGTCCCTTCTCTCTCCATGCCCCTGATCCTCCTGTTTGGGATGGAAATGTTCAGTCTTTGTCATGGTACGTAGCATGTATGTCACTTGCTTTTGACTTCTACAAGAGCTCACAGGCAAGAGTTTGCCTCGAGTCTCAGAAGACTTTGGGCTTGGACTGGACTTTGGGACAATTGAACTCTTAAGACTATGAGACTCTCGGAGATGGACTAACTGCATTTTGCCCTGTGAGATCAACATGAGGTTTTGGCAGCCGGAGGGGGGGGAAGTTATGGTTTGGATATGGGGTGTCCCCCCGTAGCCCCCGTCAATTCAGGAATATTAATACAGAGGGAAAGTGATTAGATTAAAAGAGCTATAACCTAAGTTGTCCATTCGGGCTTGAATAGACACGCTGGGTGGTGACTGCAGACAGGTGGGCATGGCTGGAGAAGGTCACTAGGGGCATGCCCAGGAAGGGTGCATGTGCCCTGCAGCCCCTTTTCTGCTTCCCGAAGACGTCTACGGACTGAGACCTCCAGAACTGTGAGCCCCCAGTGAACTTCCTCCTCTACGTTGTTCCTGTCCAGTGTTTTGGTCACAGTGACCGAAACAGCTAACTAAAACAGGAGCACATACATTACAGGAATCAGGCCGTGGCAGTATGTGCCTTGCTGGTGTTGGTTTGATATTTATGACCACCTCTGAACCTCCAGATACACAAAATGCAGCACGTGCCAAATGCTTAGCACTTATACACTGGTTAACACTGTGTTCTTTAATCCTTACCAGTTCCATGAGGCACTTCATTGAGCCCCCCCAAGAAGAGATGTGAGGTTCTTGCATCATTTTAATCAGTTTCCACAAGCATTGCTATTCCCAATAGACCTGCATTCTTTTTCATATTTATCATAACACTTTTCTTTATATGCCACAAACTGTCTTTCTCAATAAATCATTAGCATCTTAAGAGAACCCCATGACCAAAAGACAACAATCTGTTTTCCCTTCCCTCACACACTCCCACAGCCCGAGAGAAACAAACAGGATGAGATTCACAGTCATTGATCGCTGGAAGCAGCGACTAGGCCTCTTGTGGTAACAGACAGAATGGGACCTCCTAGGGGAAGAGAGACATGACAATGAGACTGTTCTACATTATTGATTCAGTGGGTCCTTAACACAATGGCAGGGTCTTCCTGACACAGGTGGGAGAGCTGGCAGGGGTGGAGGGGGGGGGAATGTGAAGATAGAGGCGGAAGATGGAGGGATTCAGCCCCAAGCCAAGGGATGCCCGAGTGCCCACAGATAGACATGGAAGAGACTGGCCCTCCTGAGCCTCCAGGACCCAGGCCTGCTGACCCCCTCGAATTGAGAGCATCAGTGTCTGCTGTTATAAGCCACCCTGTTTGTGGCTATTTGTCATGATCATAGAAAACAGGATAATAGAATCACTAGATTTTTTTTTTTAAAAAATCCTTCTACATGATGCAAGCCTGTAGTTCCAGTGGCTGGGGAGCCTGAGGCAGAAGGATCACAAGTTCAAAGCCAGCCTCAGCAACTTTGTGAGGCACTAAGCAACTCAGTGAGACCCTGTCTCTAAATACAAAAAAAAAAGGGGGGGGGGCTGGGGATGTGGCTCAAGTGGGTAAATGCCCTGGGTTAATCACCAGTAGGCCCCCCACCAAATCCTTCTGTATTAGAGATACTACCTAAAATGTTTGTGAAATGTAGTGCTATTTGAGATTGTTTTTTCCTCAAACAGAATAAAGTCTCTCTCTCTCACACACACACACACACACACACACACGAGGACAGCAATTAATAGAAGATTTTGATACATTTTATAGTGGCTGAAGGATCCGGGTGAAGAGTATGTGGGAATATACAGAAGTATTCTATATACTTTTGAATTTTTTGACTATTTCCATATTAACCCAAGGGGAGTATGTCAGAAACCAGAAAATATCCCCCCTTGAAGCAATGCAATTAACTTTGATTGTGGGAAACCTGCAACACCGAGACTAGTCAAGGACGGTGATCGGGTGCCCTCCCCTGCCCCTGCTCTGCAAAACAGTCTCCTTCTTGCAAAGACTGATGTCTCTGGGTTCCATTTCTTTAGCAAAAGTCTGGGCCCGATTTTCACAATTCCTTCTCGGGGACCATGCTGCTCCAGTGTCACCTAGATAGCACCAGAAAGAAGGGGGGCATCCTGGAGTCAGCATCCTTCCGCTTGGCGGGGCAGAGCTGGGCAGGTCTCTCAGGAACCCACCATTCATCCCACATGCAAGAGGCTTCCTCTGACCTGACCCTCACTTTTCCAGTGTGATTTCAGAACGTGAGTGGCTGCACATCAGGCCAGGGCAGGATCCTGGCAAGCCAGAGGCTGACCTGTGTAGGCACTTGTGACCTGTGGAGTCCCTCACCATGTGGTGAGGCCTTGTCCTGTAGCATCCCAGAGACTCCCCTCAGAAACGGTCCCCGGGGGTGACCATCAAAATGCACCTCTAGACATTGCCTCGTTCCCCCTGGGGAGCATAATCCCCAATTTGCAAGAATCAGAGTCCTGGGAATTCCTTCTGGGTGAGCCCAGACATTGCTATGTTCTTATCCATCTGGGATGAAGTGTGAATTTGGCTCTACTTTTACTCAACAACTGTAAATCTTATAATCCACAGAGCCCCCCCGGGGGGGGGGAGGAGTATAGATAGGCAGCATGCAAGTTTAATCGTGCTCACTCAGAAGGCCTTTGGGGAAGGTAAAATAAATGAATAATTATGGCATCGGGCCACCTGTGAAAGGGGTCTTCAAAGTCTTAGTTCAGTTGTGTGCAATTTCTAGAACCAGCAACAGAAGTTGCCATTGCTTTTTCATAGTCTTTGATTTTTCAACAGCAACGACGACCAACACTAATAGTAACAGAGGCTTACGGACAGATAGGATGGTTAGCACACATCAAAGCCTGCCACAGCACAGCTCACAAACCATTTAAAGCACCCCTGAGTTAACTGTGTACAGCTGCATTCCCAGACTGTCGCGAAGGCTGGAGATTATTCCAGATCTGCTTGCTGCGTGTCGAAGTGCATGCAGAGTCGTAAATCAGCATGAACCCCCCCCCCCAAAAAAAAAAAAAAAAAAAAAACATTTGACCCATCTCTTTCCCTTCAACACTTGAGTGCTGCCACCCGCCACCTTGAACAAAGAATTTCCCCTCAGTAGGTAGCTGGGGCTCCCGGGAGAACGTGCAGAACCAGGAATCCCCCAGTGCAGAGGGTTATCCTGGGCTCTGCAAAGAGAACTAAATCTGAGGAATTCCCTTCCTGGTCATTTCTCCCATCAGATTTTGGAAGAGGAAAAAAGCCAGGCTTTTGGATCCCTCCCCACCTCACAGAAGGGATCCGGACACAAAGGATCTCACCGTGGTTCCAAATTCCAACTCCATCAGCAAGACATCAACACAAGAAATGGAAATCCCAGAAACCTCGTCTCTGCTCTGCTAGTCGGTGGCTTGAAGCCCCCCCATCCTACCAAATTTAAAATTGGGGCTTGAAATGATGCCTTTAAGGAGGCTCCAGCAGGGACCATGGGGACACGTGTCACAGGTTTCAGGTCATTGCACCTCCCTAAGGAAGCTGCTGGAGCTAGGCTCTGTTACAAGCTATTTCAGTTCTCTTCTGGAAAGGGATCTGCCCAACCCCTCCCCTCTCCCACAGAGGGCACCCCATGATCCTCACAGTTGCAAACACAAGGGGGCAAAAAAAATTCCCTGCCACCCCAAGCAACATACTAATGCCCACGGGGTTTGTGCTTCAAGGAATTTCACATTCTACAAGATCCAAGTCCCCTGGGGGCTGCAGGTTTGCCAAAGAGCTTATTTTTGCACATTATTTCAGTTTAACTCTTGAATAACTGTCTTGTTTGTTCCCTTGCTGACACATTGATCCTCCTTCAATTCATGTTACGTGCAAGACTAGGTAACACTGACAGCCACGGATGAGAAGCGCCGTGGGTTTCTTTGATGGCCATCATCAGTATCACCCGTTTGGCCAGCCGCCCCAGCTTCTTTAAGATCATCGATGCGACGATGACATGCAGCATCTCAGAAAGGAGGAGCGTTCAATGCCATCCTGCCAGGCATGGAGTTCTCCCTGCCAGAGGCGTCTGCGTGTCCTGACACGGGCAACCCATCTGAGCTCAGGCACAGGGAGACGCTCGTTTGGTTGTGCCATCAGCTCTGCCTCTCCCTGTGGCCCTCTCTGCCTGCTCAGAGGCGTGTTGGGCTTCCAGAGACCACGCTGTGCACCTTGAGGGCAGCACTTTGGCAGTGGGGGTGTGGGCCAGGGGGAGAGGGGTCACTGGTTAGCATTCTGAAGAACTCCATTATCCCACTGTTTCCGTCTTGCCAGACCTGGAGGAGATGCCCAACTTCCAGAGGTTTTTTCCAAATAGCATGGAGTGTTGCATAAACACACTGGAAGGTGAGAAGGATACAGCCATGCTCAGCCTCCCCTGTACCCAGCTGAGCTTTGTTAGCTGGGCACACAGCAGTGTTGGTGAAAGAAGCCTCTGCAGGCAAGAGTCAGGGCACAGTGCTCTGCTGCTCGCGTTAGCAATCGATCCATCAAACAGAAACAAGAGGGACGGGTGCTGGGTCACTGACCAAACACCAACATCTTATTCTTACACTTAATACAAGTGAACAGCGAGGACGATGACACAGCCGAGAAGCCACATGGTGGGAGGGGCCTGGCTTCCTGCCCACCCTTGGTACTACCAGGCCCAGTGCCCGTTTGGAGTGTAGACCCCATGGACAGGTCCCCGCTCCTGACAGAACTGGGTCTGCAGCGTGTCACAGGATACCTTAGGACCTGGCCAGTCCTATCAACAGAAACCAGAGTTCCTTAACCACAGGACATTGGGGGTTTGCACTGGAGGATACTGAGGAGCATCCCCAGCCCCACCCACCAGAGGCCAAGATCACCGTGCTACCTAGTTTGGATCTGGACCATGTGCTGAAGGCTTGGGCCTGAGGGTGGCAATAGTGGGAGATGGAAGAAGTGGGGCCTGAAGAGGAAGTTAGATCACAGGGGGCATGTGATTAAAGCAGAATTGGGGTCCTGGCCCCTCCTAATCATGCAGCTTCCCAGTCACCACGAGATGGGCAGCTGGTTCCGATACAGGCTCCCTGTCATAAGGTGCTGCCTATGGAATTGGACCAAGTGGCCATGGAATGAAAACATGAGCCAAAGTCAACCTCTTAGTAAATTCATTACCTCAGGTATTATGTCACAGTCAAGGAAGCCTGACTAATACACACTTCACCCATCATTCCATCCCAAACATCTCCAGACACCGTCCCAAGTTTCCCTGGCGCGTGAAAGGGATTCAAGAAGTACCCCTTCTGAGAACCACTCTCCTAAAGGGATTGGATACCACCCCCAACACCCACAAAAATAAGGCCCCAGGTAAACACAGCTCTTGTACGTGCTTGCTCAGTGTGGAGCTCTCCCCCACGAGGACAGCCATGGGCCACATGGTAAGCTAACTAAAATTTGAAATTCATCTCAGTCATACTAGCCACATTTCAAAGGCTCCCGAGTCCCCTGCAGCTGCTATAATGGATGGCATGGATACACAGCAGTTCGGGGCTCACAGGGAGCTCTTGGAGGTGTGGCACTGTGACACCAGGAAGCTTCTCTGTCTTCCACCATGGCTGCAAACTTCTCTAGGACCTCAGGAAAAGACTGTTGGGGACACATCTAAGTCAACACCATGATCACCTAGGGAAAAGGAGCAGGGTTTTTGTTTGCACGTGTGTTTTCCAAAGAACTATTTTCTTCAAATTGACTTCAGTTGTGGACAAGTGTATAAAGAGCCATAATTCAAAAAGAAAAAGGGATTGGCCCCCAATTTATATGTAGTTAATGAAAAAGTATGAGCCTGGGAAATACGGAGATCTGTCTAAAATAACCACCCAAGCAGAGCAGCGGGACCTATGTAAACAATCTGCTTGATCTCGTCATGTGACTCCAACTCTCGGGGTGGATGACATTCCGGCTGCTCTCCTGGAGTCCCCAGGTCCACCCGGAAGCCTGTCCCCAGGTGGGCTGCACTCGCAAAGCGCCAAACCAAAATATGGAGACATGAGCCACGGCCCGATTCCTCCACAACACAGGCCATGATCACATGCAGTTCCTCATTCCCACCCACCTAATGACCTTCCAAAAGCAAAGAGTCTTCTGAACCAACTCAGGACCTGCTAAACACTGAGCAGCTCCAATATGTCATGTTGACAGGTAGACAAGGTGGAAGGGGAAAAGACCGGATCGTTGAAAAGTGTCATTATCTCAAGACCCTTGTCTTTTAAAAAAAAAAAAAAAGTATGCTTTCATCTCTATTTTTTATAGCGCTTATTTTTATAGCCTGCCGTTTCAGTCAGGTCCTTTGGTGGCAGCAGGGGAAAAGCTGACAAGAACAATTAGAGGAGGCAATGTTTCTTTGGGGCTCATGGTATCCGAGGTTCAGTCCATGGTTGGCTGACTCCCTGGCTCTGGCCCGAGGTGAGGTAGAACATCATGGCGGCAGGGCCTGGAGGAGGAGAGCAGCTTAGGACAGGGCACCAGGGAGCAGAGAGAGCACTGCTCACCAGGGACAGGATAGAAACCCCAAAGGCACAGCCCAGGGACCCCCTCCTTCAGCCACACCCCACCTGCCTACAGTCAGCACCCAGTTAGTGCATTAATCCCCTGATGTGGACTAACTAGGTTACAACTCTCATAACCTAACCATTTCACCTCTGAAATTTTCTTGCAATGCCTTGCACATGAGCTTTTGAGGGACCCCTCATATCTCAACCATAATACCAGCACTTCATTGGGTCTGACTTGAATCTAGACTTCACCTTGCTGTGCCCAACTACAACAGTGCACAGGTAACCTGTTCTGAACAACCAGTATCTCTGTGATGGAAGTTGGTCAAGAGTATGTTACTAGTTATGAAAGACTAATGTTCAGCTGGTCATGGTGGCATCGGGGTGGAGTCCAGCCCGAGCAACAGGGTGCCATTGACGGCCTCACACAAACAAACCCAACCTGGGACTTGAATGTTCACAGCGGCATTATTCACAACAGCCACAAGATAGAAACAACCCCGAACATCCATCAATGGATGAAGGTCTCTCCATCAGATAAAACGTGGTCTCTTCACACAACGGGACAGTATTTACCTGGGAAAAGGAACCAAGTACTGACACGTGCTACCACCATTATCCTGAAAATGGTCCGGCACAGATAACACGAAGTGTGTGGTTTTATCAATATGATAGGAAGTGTCCAGAGTAAGCAAACTGATTAGCAGTAGAAAAGAGATTGGTGGTTGTGTGGGGATGGGACACGGAGGCAGTCCCTGGGGACTGACTGCCCATCAGTATGGGGTCTCCTGGGGTATTGAAGATGTTCTGAAATTAGATGGTGGGGACGGCTGCACTCCTCTGTGAACATACCAAAACCCTGAATGGCACCTGAGTGAGCTTTTGGGGGAAAACAAGGCTCAGTGGGTGCACCTGGGGAAGGTGAATTTCATCCAATAAAGCCATTTTTAAACAATGCTCTGACTATAATGGCTACCCCACATGGCCCTGGGGACCAAGGGCAAATGCTCCTAGCTGCTCTGTGGCACACAGTTCAACGAGATCGCCCTGGTGAGGAGAAGTGGGTGGTGGGGGACAGTGCCAGGTGCCCTCCAGGCTCCCAGGAAGCTCAGAAGGCCACATCTGCATGGCTTCCTTCCTGCCGGCAAACTCCGGGCATGGTGGGTACTGATGGATCACACGCTCACCTGTTTTCTGACACCGAATCTCCCCCAGCCAAGGTCCGAGACATAATCAACCACATGAGCTGGAGACTCTGTGGTCCCCTGGGGCATCCAGGACAGACGACGGGGCAGAAAATCCAGACCGGTTCTCTTTAGGGGCTTCAAGTGCATCCGTTTACCGCCATCTCCCAAATCCCCCCATGGCCCACCACACCCCCCCACCTTCTGCATGCAACCTGTTCCTTCCCTGGGAACCCACGGTGTCCATGTGGTCAGCTGCAGGCCGAGTTTACCAAGATGCCCGCCACGGTGGATGCCCCTCTTTCCTGGGCCTCCCCGGCCCTGGCTGCCACCAGATTGGGAGACTGGAGGAAAACGAGGCCCAGCCTGCAGAGACCAAACAGAACCGCGAACTCGCTCCCGTCACCGGGCTTTGAAGGCCAGCATCGGAGACACGGACGACCCCGCGCCGATCCCACAGGTTCCTTCCTCAGATGCTCACGTGGGAGGAGGGCTCCCCCTTTCCTCCAAGGGAGGCTGGGTGGATTCTGCAGAACCAAACCAGGGCAAGCGCAGGGCGAGAAATCCACCCTCGACACGCCGACGGATCGTGTGGCCAATTAGGTCACGGCAGTCCTCGCCAGCCGGGGCCCAGAATCCCGTTATTCACAGTGCCACAGCCCACCGCAGCTGCAGGCCTGAGAGGTTTCCAGAGCTATAAATCCATCTGTGCCCTGCTCAGCTGAACTGCATGCAAGATTAATATTCCGCCTCCATTCACGGACAAAGACAGATAGCCGCTCCGTGTAAACAGACACCCAGCACAGGAGCCGGGCCCGGTGACCTGCAGCTCAAATTGGGTGCTTGGAAGAAATAAGTATTTTTACAAACCAAACCCTATGTGGTCCCATCAAAGGGAAAGAGAAGGAAAACACACACACACACACACACACCCCTTAAAATGGATGTAAAAATTCTGAAAGGTTAGTAAACACCTGGCCCTTCAACCCTGTCAGATGCAGAGCCTCTAAGGGGGAAGTCTTTAAGGGGGAAAACTCAAACAAAGCAGCCCATAATGCTATTAATTTTAAAAGAAACTATACATTCAAATGGGAATCCTACTTAAGGCTAGTCAGCGATGCGAAATGAATGCCTCACAGACGAAGATTTCCTCTCCGGGCTCACCCGAGTAACCAGCAGCTATAGACAATACAGCTCCTGCAACTGGCTTTTAATTATCCCAGACAGCTCCATGCTTGGTCCTTACACGTTTTCCAACCCCAACCAAGAACCAAATCCAATCTGTGCAGGGTCAGCCCTAGCCTAAGATCCAGTCCCCGCACCCAGAAGGCAGGTATTAGCTGCCAAACAAATGAACAGATGACCCGAGATTAATTCTGCCGTCCTACTTTGCACCAAAATAGCAAAGAAATCCATTTTGATTATCCCTTGTAAATAAAGTTATAAACCAATCTGAGCTGAAAGATCCCCATGGCCGGTAAACAGCAGCTCCTCTGGCACCAAGTGTTGCGAGAACACATTGGGAACCACGTCGGAGCCAAATATAGAGCGGCGATTTCTGCAGACGATGTTTAAGTGACAGACACCACATTTCAGAATCATCAAGAACCCTTTCATAGAAAGATAAAACTTCATCAGGCTGATTGCAGAGTGTCTCCAAAGTTTATACACACAGAGGGAAAGTTTATGGCTAACAGCTCAGGCAGGGAGAAAGGTGGGACCAGATCCATGGTGGACAGCAGGCTGCCACATATGGTACTTCCACTATAGCTTTTACTTACTTCTTTACGGTTCTTCTCCTTGGAAACTTAGGATCTCTCTCAGGACAGCACTTTCTATGACAGAGAAAGTACACGAAAAAGTGTAAGAGAAAAGCTCTGGAATTTTCCGTGTGGCTGGATGATCCTACTACCCACCGCCCGGAATCACTTTCTACATCTGAAGAGTAAGTCACAGCACGGATCGACTTTGAAATAACCCGACTAAACAAAATGGGCAGTCAATCTAAACAGACTTTCTCCAAAGACGACGTAAAAACAGCCAACAAGCCCGTGAGAAAACGTTCAATATCATCTGCTCATCAGGGGAAATGCACATCAAAACCACAGAGTGATATCACCTCACCCGAGTACGTCTGTTATCAGAAAGATTAAAGGTGACAAGCTTGCAGGGAGTGGAGAACGGGGAACCTCTGCACACCATTGCTGGAAATGTACAGTAGTACAGCCCTCGCAGTAACCAGGATGCAGTTTTAAAAAAAAAAAACAACACACACACAATGTAGATATACAGTTGGGGAAGCTGAGGCAGAAGGATTGCGAATTCCAAGACAGCCTCAGCAACAGTGCGGTGCTGAGCAATTCAGTGAGACCCTACAAAACAGGACTGGGATGTGACTCAGTGGTCGAGTGCCCCCGAGTTCAATCCCTATTCCCCCCAAAAAAGTAACACTACACATCTCCAAAATCTGGAAGAAGGATTTAAGTTTTCACCATGAAAAAAATGATGTTTGAGAAAATACATACATCTAAGCCCGATTTAAATATTATTGTATACTTGTAAATATTACATGGCACCCTAAATAGCTTACACAGGAACAACAATTATGTGCACTACCAGTTAAAAATAAATTTTTAAATCCTTGGTAAACAACTTAAGAACCCACTGATGAACAGATGAATAAAATGTACTCAGTATACATAATCAAATACTTTTTAGTCTTAAGATGAAAATCCACGGATACAGTGGTGCTAGCCTGTAACTCCAGCAAATTGGGAGGTTGAGGCAGGAGGCCGGCCTCAGCAACTTAGTGAAACCCCATCTCAAATATAAATAAATGGGGCTAGAGTTGTGGCTCGGTGGTGGAGCACCCCCGAGTTTAATCCCCAAGTACCAAAAAAGAAAATCCTATCAAATGCTACAATACAGACAGACCTTGAAGGCGTTGTGCTGAGCGAGATAGATAACTGGTCAGAGAAGGGCACATGAATGGACTGCATTCTAGGAGCGCCCTAGAGTAGTCAAAGGTACAGAGACAGAAGGTAGGAAGATGGGGGCGGGTTTGGGCAGTGAGGAACAGGCAGTTAATGTTCAGTGCAGACAGTTTCAGGGGGTTGGGGGTGTAGCTCGAAGCAATGAACTGTACACTTAACACTAGGTAAGAAGGTGACTGTTATGCGAGGCGTGTTTCATAAGATAATCTTCCCTTGCATATTGATTCAAATAAAGACTACAATCTTTCAGAGTCTCAGAACTGTGTTCACATTTCCCATAAAAAAAAAAAAAAAAAAAATCAATGCTGTATACGGATGTGTTAAGGTGGGAAATCAGGAGGATTCCATAATTATTCAAAGTCATTACATTCAGAATTAATACCCAGTATGAAAAGATCAAATTATGCAGATTATTTCTTTTTAACAGACTATAAACACTGGAGTTAAACTAAGTTGATGTCTTGATATATGATCATATTAACAAAAACATCTCAGGCTCAATGGTGCACACCTGCAATCCCAGCTACTTGGAAGGCCAAGGCAGGAGGATCATGAGTTCAAAGCCAGCCTCAGCAACTTAGCAAGGCCATAAGCAACACAGGGAGACCAGACCCCTCTCTAAATAAAATAGGGCTGGGGATGTGACTAAGTGGTTAAGCGCCCTTGGGTTCAATCGGATGGATAGATCAATGGTATGCAGCGGCCAGTGCCCTCAAAATATCTCCGATTGACCAGAGAAGTGACTAAGGTTAGTACAGAAGGGTATGCAACTTCAAAGACAGGTATTTTGTTTTTATTATTTTTTCTTTTTTGGTACCAGGAATTGAACTCAGGCATGCTTCACCACTGAGCCACCATGTTTTTTAATATATTAAAAAAAACCCACAATGTAGATATACAAAAGCCAGGTCTAGTTGGCCTTACACAAAGGGAAAGGTCCAAATAAATCCTCCCCCCACCCCCGCCATCCCACCCCTTCCCACACAGGCACAGAGCCAAGGCCATAGGACGACACAGCCAGCCAGGAAGAAAGGGCTGACCAAAGATGGAATTTTCTGGAACGGTTAAGTTTCTGTCGTTTAAACTACCCTGCCTGTGGCACTTCGTTACCACAGTCTGAGCAGACTAATACAATATCCTTATTTTCCAAATTTACAGTTTTACTGAACCTAAGAGTCCCTTTAGCAGGGCTGAAATTGTCCGATTTCTTACCATGATGCTTTGCTACACTACCAGGCAAGACGACAGAAGGCAACGTTTGGCCTATGCTACTCCCTCCACCAACCAACTTCAATGCCACTGCGCCCTGGGCGAGTCTGCGGTGGGGACTCTCGGGTGAGTACAGAAAGTTGGAGAGCATCCCTGGTCTCCACCCTCTCCAAGCCAGTGTCAAACACCCCAGTGTCACACCCCAGCTGTGACGTCAAAAATGTCTCCAGACATTTCCGGACATTCCCTAAGGGAAAGAAATTGCCCACCGTTTAGAGCCACTGTCCTGCACTGAAAGAGAGCTATGCCTGTTATCCCAGCAGCTCAGGAGACGGAGACAGGAGGATTATAAGTTCAAGGCCAGCCTCAGCAACTTAGTGAAGCCCTAAGCAACTTCATGAGACCCCGTCTCAAAAAATAAAAATAAATGGGGCTGAGGCACAATGGTAGAGTGCTCGCCTAGCATTTGCGAGGCACTGGGTTCAATCCCCAGCATCACATAAAAAAATAAAACATTAAGAAAACTAACTAAAAAATAAAAATAAAAAATAAATAAATAAGGCTGGGGCTGTAGCTCTGTGGTAAAGTGCCTCTGGGTTCAATTCCCAGTACACCCCCTTACCAAAAAAGGGCTAGTGGGAACTGCTCATGTTTAGAGAGAAAAATGAAAGGAAACACAAAGAAAAACAAGATTCTTAGATTTGGGCTAAGAGCCAGAACTAGTGGAAAAGGTCAGGCACGGAAGAGTGTCATTTTCGGGCCCTTCAAGGCCAGTTTACAATCAGAATCTTAGAGTCCTTTTCAAGGATTCCATCCTGACTAGATACGATTATTTATGTCCGTTTGATGCAAATTTAAGCACGAAGAAGTTCACTGGGAAGTGGGTACACGTTGCATTCCCAAGTTTGAAAGGGAGGCGGAGGCTTGTGTGGAGAACGAGGGTCTCCAGGTCAGGCAACCCACCTGCAACCCAGGAAGACTAATGTTGTTTGAAGGAAAAGTCAATCTGAACCACAGGTTGGGAGGAGGAAAAAAACAAAGGAAGGGTTTTGTCAAACAGCACTTTATCAGCTGGGGAGCACAAAGGGCCAGTCATTGTTCCATTGGCTTATCGTGTAAATTCACACCTCTGAATCAACAAGCTGGGGCCCAGAGGGTGCCTGGGAAACCTTATAGGCTTCCATAAGATGGATCAGCAACAACCCCCATCCACCTACAAGGCACAGAGGCCCTGGCACTTCCTAAGCAACCCCTTCACCAATCTGGTATGCAACCCCCCCACCCCCATGCCCAGGGTGGGCGACTACGGGCATGCACAGAGACTGCTGTCCTCTCCACGACTTCCAGTTCATTTTAGAGGGAGCCTCTGGGGCTCCAGGGAAACACTTCTCCACAGTTAAGGCCCCTCGCAAAGACAAGGGGTCATCTGTGCCCTTCTTAGATTTTTATGAAAAAGGAACTGGTTTGAGAAGTGCCCACCCATTTCTGTTACTAATCACAGGGTTGCAGTTTGCATGTGGAATGTCCCACAGAGGCTCATGCATGGAAGCCTGGGTCCCCAATTCAGCCACGTTTAGAGCTGGAGCCTTTGGGAAGTTCTTAGATCCTAAGTGGATTAATCCACTGAGGAATTCATAATTGGATGGCGTCACATCACTGGGACATGGTGGAAGTGTAGGAGGTGGGTCCTAGTTAAAAGAAGTGGGTACTGGGGATGTACCCTTGAGGACTCTATCTTGTCCCTCCCTCCTACTCACTGACATGAGCCGAGCAGCCTTCTCTGTCACTTCCTTCCGCCATGATGTTCTGCTCACCTCAGGTCTAAAGCAATGAAGCCAGCTGACCACGGAGTAAACTTTTCAAATGGTGAGCCAAGATAAATCATCTTGCATCTCCACCGGTTATTCTCAAGTATTTATCACAGCCACACACATACACCAGGCCACACAAACACGGCTGCAAAGCAATGCATCTTCGATCTGGGGCTCTTTAGAGACTCCAGTGAGCTCCTCCCATCGCATCCAGGCGGGTCACGGGGAACAGGGAGTGGGAAGAGAGCTGAGGGGGAAACAGCACGCACGCACCCCACCCCAACTGGACGCCCACACTTCAGTGGGCTGGACCCACTTGGAAGTGGGGCTCCACCACACCCTTGCACAGAAGGGACTCGGACATTTTGCCAACTTCCCAGAAGTTCCAGAAGGCACAGCTGAACTAAGCATATGTGAAACAACAGCTGTTGGGCTCCAAGTCGCTCTGGTTTCTGAGGGTCCACTCCAAGTCCACCGGCAATCTCCATTTATAGCATTGGTGACGCCGATATATGTGGACCTCAAGTTTCCAGTGCTTCCCAAGGAGCTAAACCCCAAATGGAAACGCTGGGTCCTCTGCTGGCACTTCCTGGACACAGCAGGCATGGACAGCTGGCCCCTGGTGAGGGCAGCCAGCTGGCTGTCACAGCAAAGAAAGTGACAGCTACCCGATAGATCCCTGGGCTTGACTCCTACCGTATGGCATGGACCTCAAGGCTTGCTAGTGTCCCAGGGCGCAGCGTCTCTAAGCTGCCTCCTTAACGTGACTGCTTTCTCTCCATCCAAGGGGAAAGCAGGCCCAAGGGATGACCTGGAACAGCCCGGAGCAGGAAACACCCTTCAGCAAGCCAAGGGATCAGTGGACTGTGGCACATCCACACCCCAGAATCCCACTCTGCGTTAGGGAAGAATGAGCTCTGGAAGGACAGGGAAAGTAGGGATGGATCTCCAGGGCATCAGGCTGCAGTCAGTCAGTCTGCAAAAGCTGCATGCTGCAGGATTCCATTCAGGTAACACATGAAATGAAGAAAGGACGGAGACGGAGAGGCAGAGCCCAAGGTGGACGAATCCTGCCCCTGACCTATGGTAGCAGCAACACTCTGCACACACCTGGGACCACATTTCACACAACCACACAGGCAGAGCTCCCGTCACCAGACAGGGCATGCATTCACACCAAAAGCACCTTGCCAATGCCCATTTCCTACTTGGGTCAACTCGGCACAGTTCCGTTGAGAGACGCAGTCACTGCGGGGAGTCAGCAGGACACTGGAACTCTCTGTGCTCTGCAGCTACTTGCGAGTCTGTCATGGTTTCAGAACAGAAGCCTTCAAGCCAGGTGGGTGGCTCACCCCTGCAATCCCAGCTAGTCACCAGACTGAGGCAAGAGGACCCCAACTTCAAGGCCAGCTTGGGCAACATAGCCAGACCCAGTCTCAAGATGCAATTTAATAAAGGTAAAACGTAAGGGAGACTGAGGTAGGAAGATAGCAAGTTCAAGGCCAGCCACAGCAATTTAGCGAGCCCTAAGCAAGTTAGTAAGGCCCCGTCTCAAAAAATAAAAAGGGCTAGGGATATAGTTCATCGTCACTGGGTTCAATCCCTAGGATCCCCTCATCCCCCCAAAAAAGGTGGAGCTCAGTGGTAGAAGGCTTGCCTAGCATGCACAAGGCCAGGTTCAATCCCCCGCACCACGGAGAGGAGAAATAATAGAAGGCTCTAAAAATAACAGTGTCTGATGGATGAATGAGTAAACAAAATGTGATCTATGCATATCACGGCTCAGCGTTTGGCTGTTCAAAGGGACAAAGTACTGACATACGACACCCACATGCTAAGTGGAAGACAGCAGACACAGAAGGCCACTCGGCACAGGCTTCCATTATTTAAAGTACCCAGGAGAGGCCACCGCACATGGAGAGAAAGCGGATTAGTGGCAGCTACACGGCAGGAATGGGGAGTGACTGCTAATGGCTACGAGGTTCTTCTGGGAATGGTGAAATGCTCCAAAGTTGAGGAAGGTGACAGCTGCAGAACCCAATGTCTAAAAACACTGAACAGGGGCTGGGGATGCAGCTCAGTGGCCAGTCTGTCACAGGACCCTGGGTTCTGGTCCCAGTACTGTATGTAAAAAACCAACAGCACCGAACATTCAAAGGGGTGAATCGTCTGCTGTGTGAATTGCATCTCAATAAAGCTGCTATCAAGACAGAACCATGTCTAGCACAGAGTTCTGCAAGTGCCCCTGTGCTCATGATGGGTGGCACCTCAATGAACCTCCTGGCACACCGCATACAGCCCTAAGCGGGACACACACCAAGGGCACCTGCTTTATCAGACCTCACAGCTCAGCAGCACAGCTGGCTGCTGGCCCTGGGATGGAGGGATCCCTGGGGGCAGCCCACCGCTCCTGCTGAGGGGTGGGAAAAGTCCTAAGTTCAACATCGGAGGTATGCTCATTCCTGAAGGAGTCCAGCCGTAAAGCCAAAGGTCGTGAAGCCAAAGGTCGTAGGCCTTGCCACCTTCAAGCTGGGGACTGTAGGTATGTGGATTTTGGTCACGATTTTCTCCTCTCTCTTCACCAGAGGAGGCTCTGAGGATCAGCTTTGGTGCTCTTTCAAGGAGACAACCAAGGGCAGTGTGTCCCTTAGGTGTGCCCAGGTAGACCAAACATGGCAGCTCCCACACTAAAAGAATCCAGGAGGTTTTACTGAAAAAACACCAAACACCTCTTACATCCCCATGTTCTCCACAACAGCACAGAAGTAACAGGCTCAGAGGACTGTCATCTGCAACAGAAGGGCTGTCGAACTGTCTGCAAAAGGTGGTGCCGATGGTTCCCATGATGAACCCACAGCAGGTAAGGACAGCTCAGAAGGCCTCATTCTACAGGAGTCAGGGTCTGTCCACACTGAAAACCAGCAGACCCAGGCCTCCTGGGGGTCCACGCACGGTCCACACCAGCTCAGGATGGGCTGAGCAAGGCTTCCATGGAAAAATCTGGCCTGTCCACCCAGTGTCACAGCTGCCTGTCATTTCCAAACACATTGAGAGGGTCACGTAAGACAGAGCAGCTTCCACCACATAAAAGCCAAACACTTTCTCGATTTGTTTATATAAACCAAACTCCAGAGCAAAGATAAATACCTCACACGTAAACGGGGGGGAAAGATCAGAAGCTATGCGTCACTCCAAGGCACACACATTTTGATGACCGTCTCCATTTTTCTTTTCTAAACTTCATGGAAACCTGAATTCCAGAAGCTAAATGTTTTAAATAGAGTTAGTAGGGCTGGGGATGCGTGCAGGCCAGTAGTAAGGCGTGTGCCTGAGTTCCATCCCCAGCACTGCAAGAAGAAAAAAAAAAAAGGAGTTTGAAGTGCTGACAGAGAGCTTCACATTTTTCCCCCCAGCAAAATCACCCATTGCAAAGAATCTCAAATTTCCATTTCCAGCACAGAAAAACAAACATGACCGCGTGGCTTTAAGCATAGAAAATACAGAGAGGTTGACAGGTTGTTCATTTCATAATAAAATCTCCTTCACAATTCCACTTACTCAGAAGTAAATGCAGGCCAATCCTTTCTTCTTTCCAGGGCTTATGTCGAGACCTCTCTTCTATCTTGTATTACCTGTTAATGAATAAGACTCCAAGTTAAGTTCAAAACATAAGCAAACACATCCTGAGACAGTTTCACCCGCTCCTTAACCAAGCAGACGTCCGAGTGAGCACGTACAGTGTCCCCCCCGTCAAGGGTAGACCCCACATAAGATGGGGGGGGTCCTGTGAGATTCCATCTCCTGGGATGATGTGATCATCTTAGTTTGTGCAAGTGCATTCTGTGATGCTTCAATAAAACGGCTAGGGACGCGTTCACCCTGACGTAGTTGACCCAACTGCAGTACTCTGGCTGTATTAATAACTGCATTAGGTGGTGGGCCACCCTCACTGGTGGATTTAATGCTGTGAGGCTGTTCACACAAACTGCTCAAAAAGCGTCACGATGCTCAGCACATCGCCAGGGAATTTCAGGACCCCAAACCCCACTCGACTCCGACAACTCAACGTCACTGTCTTCTCTGCGATGCTGAGGCTCGCTAAGTGAACACACAGGTATTTCAGAAGGCAAGTCAAATCTTTCACCGACAGGAACTCCACGTTGAGCCCTGGGGCAGAGGGCAAGGCTGCGGAACTTGGCGAGAAAGGCACAGGGACAATTAGCTATGAACAAACGCACAAGGCAATTTCAGATGAGAAGCAAGGAACACTAATCTGGGACAAGGAACAGACCCTGAGCAGGAGCACAGGGACTTTGCCTCTGAGAAGGGAGCCCTTGAACAGGGGGCAAGGTTGCAGGTGCCATGCACAAGTCCTGTGCCAAGAAGGAACTTGGCATGAGGACTGGGGACAAACAGTGGGGAGCCCTTTCCGTAGGACTTTCTCCGGCATCTTCCAGCTCTGGGCCATCAGGAACCGCGGCACAGGGGCCCCTCATGGAAACACCCGACTGCCCTTCCTGCTCTCCAGGTGTTTGCTCTGAGCGACTCCAGGGCTGAGGGCGCCCACGATGCTGTGTGCAAATCCCGACAGCCCACTCGCCCGAGCACTTCACTGCCCACGAAACCACCCTTGACCATGCCTCCCTCTGCATTCTGAAAGAAGGAAAAAGGGGAAGAAGGCACTCGCTGCAGACGCCCCTCTTCCTTTTGTGGTGCTGGGGAATCCCACCCCCATCTTCCTCATGATTAATGATAAGAAACTCTCCAGACTCGAGTTTCCTCAGCTGTGAAATAAGGGCATTAAAATATTTATGAGGTTTCCGCCACATCAAAAAATCTGCGGGACCATTTTCCTATCGACTTCCTCTGGCAATTCTAGGGGGAAACACTCGCAGAGAACTTATCTAAGGACTCGGGGAAGAACTGCAGAGATGGGGAGGGCGAGCGTCCGTCTCACAGCCGACTGAGCGCTGGAATATACCCCAAGGGCGCAACGTTGTACCAGGCTTGCCACCATGATTAACACTGCAACTCCAGAGAAATCCAAGTTGTACCAACACGAAAACAATGTGAAAAATCTGAAACATGTTTTCAGAAGCCACGAAGCATGAAAGGGAAGCTACCATTTCCTCCCAATTCCTTTTCTCATTTGGGTGAGCCCTGCACTAACTGGGCCTGAAGCCAGATGCCAAGATGGGCTGGTGTGAGCAGCTGGGGTGCCAGAGGGTTCTTGCTATGGGTTCAAGTTCTGTGTAATGAAGCAGCTGCTTCCTGTATTACCAACAAAAGACAGTTTTTTTTAAATGTATCGAGATGGTTTATTCAATAACAGGTTTTTTTTTTTTTTTTTAATTTATTTATTTCTTTGTCGCGGACACAACATCTTTGTATGTGGTGCTGAGGATCGAACCCGGGCCCGCATGCATGCCAGGCGAGCGCGCTACCGCTAGAGCCACACCCCCAGCCCTCAATAACAGGTTTTTAAATCCTTTAAATCAGTAGTTCAAGAAGCCATGAGGTTGCCCCCCACCCCCGGGAGCACTGGGCAATGTCTGCACACCTGTTTAGCTGTCAGGACTAGAGAGGAATGCTACGGAACACCCTTGCACACACAGGGTGGGTCTCCTTAACAAAGAATTGAGTCAACTGTCAATACTGCCCCAGTTGAGAATTCCCACTTTACGTTCAACTCTATAATTTTTTTTTTAGAGAGGGTGATACCCTAACCATTTTTATTCTTTTCAAAGTAACCCATCTTTAGCTTTTAAAACTAAAAGCTAAGTGAGTCAAAAGACTCCTTTTTCAAAATTGCCAGCCTTTTTGCACCACTGATCTACAATTCCATTTCCAAAAGCAACCACTTTCATGCCTTGGAACTTTTGTTAATGTTCGTGTTCCTTGGTATTGACTTCCATGTTTCTAAATCATCTGCTTATAATACTTCACTAAACCAATTTTCAATGCAACTTTCTGATTTTCAAATGCAGATTTGTTTCCTTAAATGCCAACCACCAATGCTGTGCTTACCTTTTCACGTTTTCCCCATCACTTTTTATAACTTGTTTTCTGTTAAGTCTACACTCTGCACATATTATTTCGATAATGGTAAGATTCATTGCTTATTCAACTTTTGCATTTTCTTGGAGTCCCTAGTTGCCCTTGTTTTTGTTTTCTTTGTTCCCTTTGACAAAATTCTTCCAAGATCTTGCAACATTCTTTCCATTCAATTTTCCACACGATTAAAATGCTCAGATATTTCGCTGGGGTTGTGGCTCAGTGGTAGAGGACCTGCCTGGCCCATCTGAGGCACTGGGTTCAATCCTCAGCACCACATAAAAATAAAGGCAGTGTGTCCATCTCCAACTTAAAAAAATTATAAACAAGAACATTTAGATCGTCTGTCAGTTCCATGTGCTGCCACCTTCAGAACACATGTACCAGAACGTCCTCTTCCAATTTCTTGAGTCCAGTCTGTGCTAGTCAGTGTTAGGCCTGCTGCAACCTGAAACCATCAATGCCTCGAGAACTCCTCCTCTTTGTTGTCTATCTGGACATTCAGAGTCCCACGATGTCCCCTTCCTTGGTTACTGTCTCACCTTGGTGGGACAGGTTGTCCACTTCTAGAAGTGAGATGTCTAAGTGAAATGTGGCTGACGTATGAATGCGTACAAACATCTTTAGTCCATCCTCCATAAATTTGCAGGGGAGAAACTTCAAAATTCTGGGTGCAAATTATTTTCAAACAATTCTACAGTACATCTGTTTTCTAACTTCCACTCTTGCTGTTAAAAAATCTGATGTCACATATATAACTTTAAAATCCTAGAAAAGTGTTTCAATACCACCTTTATCCCTACTATTTTAATGTTATGCTTAGCTTTGATGTAACATTTTGATGAGTTTAAAACTTGTTTTAAAATTTTTTTTAAGTTGTCACTGGACCTTTATTCATATGTGGTGCTGAGAATCAAACCCAGTGCCTCACACATGCTAGGCAAGTGCTCTGCCACTGACCCACAGCTGCAGCCCTTTTATTTATTTTTTATTTCAAGATAGGGCTTTACTTAATTGCTCAGGCTGGACTGCAATCCTCCTGCCTCAGTCTCCCAGGTAAATGGGATTACAGGTGTGCACCACCACACCCAACTGACAGGGTTCATTTTTGCTCAAGTTACTTGGTATGAAAACTTCTCTCTCCTTCAGATTTAAGGATTTGTTTTGCTCTTCCCTGAAGTTCCTATTAGGCTCATGTCTGACTGTCCACAGCTGCTCTGTGCAGTTAAACTTATTGTGCCCCATGTTCCCCGTCTACTGAGGACTCCACTAGCCACATGCAGCTACTGAACACTAGTCACATAGCCAGTACTGGTGATGAGCACCGGTTTAATTGTATGTAAATTTAACTAAGTTGAAACAGTCACACGTGGCTGGTGGCTACCCTATTGCAATGGTACCAATGTAAAGACTATCAAGAAGGGGAAAAAACACTAATCAGGGGAAGCAAAGCCTTTAAGCACCAATTCTATGACTACATTCAACTTAAATTCAGAAGGAAAAGTTGAATATACTTCGAAACCCCCGCCCTTAGCATTTCCAGTATGGAGTTCCACGATTTAGTTCCCAACAGAGAAACTCAAGGACCTGAATGGGTATTCCTCAAGTAGAAACGTCCTTTTGTGAGTAAAGATGCGGTTCATTATCCCCAAGTATAAAAAGGGAAAAGGAGATCCCACGGGTGCCTCCTTTGAGAGTCATCAGGGTGCCTCACAAAACAGTCACACGCATGCTAATCGAAGGAAAGATCAAGGAAAAAGAACAAGGAACACACTGGCAACTTCTTTGTAGGTTAGGCAGAGGACTGCACATTTCTTCTTAAATGTTTTGGTTTAGAAATACAGGAACTAGAAAGGCATTAGTTGTAGTTGGACACAATACCTTTATGTTATTTTTATGTGGTACTGAGGATCGAACCCAGTGCCTCGCACGTGCTAGGCAAGTGCTCTACCGCAGAGCCACAACCCCAGCCCCTACCAGGGCATTTTCTAAGCATGCATCTTTTTCTTCATTTGATACACGTAACACGTAAACCAAACTGTTGCTCAGGCTCTCTGATGATCTAGATGGAAAAGAACAAAACCAAGCCACAGGTGAGCACGCCTGCAATCTCAGCAATTGGGAGGCTGAGGCAGGAGATTGGCAAGTTCAAAGGCAGCCTCAGCAACTCAGCGAGACCCTGCCTCAAAATAAAAAAAATAAAAAGGGCTGGGGATGTGGCTCAGTGGTCCAGCACCCCTGGGTTCAATCCCCAGTACCAACACACACACACACACACACACACACACACACACACACACACACCAGAAAAAAAAAAAACCACAAAAGTTCTGAATACTCCCTGGGGTTGTGGCTCAGTGGTAGAGCACTTGCCTAGCACACGTGAGGCCCTGGGTTCAAGCCTTAGTACCACATAAAAATAACTTTTTTATAGTTGGATCTTACTCATTTATTAAAAACACTAACATGGAGCAGGATCAGAACCTGAAGTTCCTGTTGAGTCAACAAACAAGAAGACACATTTCCACAGGTATTTTCCCTTCTCTCAAGATATGTCATTTAATACCCATCAGTTCCTGGAAAATGTGAATCTATTACTTGTAGGTTTTACAAGTTCAGTGTAAAAGTATAAACAATTCAAAGGAGGAGAAATAGAGACGCTAAACACACAAACTTGATTTCCTCTGTTATGTCTGATGAGGCTTAGTAACAAATCATGCTTGTCAAAGTGGCAAAATCGATACGTGTGCACAGCAAACAAGCCTACGGGAAATTATAATAAGCTATCAGCGGCACAATATTTCTTTCTAGGCATTTATTTAAATTACAGTGACAGATTAAATTTTATTTAGAGGAATGAAACTAATCTGGAGCCAAAGAAAAAGAATCAGGTTTAAAGATGATACATTAAAGTATTAGCATAATATGATCTTTTGTATTGTGTAAACTGTCAGTCAACAGTAATTGGAATCTCTCCACGCTGATATTATGCCAAACTTTATAAAGATAAGCCACACATGACACTAATCAGTTTTTTTTTATTTAGAGATGAACTAGTTCATCACGAGGTGGAAGAGAATTCTAATGCATGTCTTCCTCACGTCCCAAAGCACCGGCTCCACATTTTGCAATGAGCATGAAGCACAATTTTAAATGCGATTGTCGAGCACAGTGTTTATCATACACAGAATGTATGATAAAAGTTTCTGAACACCATATGGCCCTGCTCTTCATATTTCCGTTTCAATCATTTGCAAAACACAACCCAACTCCCTCTTTACCTGGAAAGGTCAATTGTTCCGGCTTCAATTTCATTTAACAGCGCAGCAAGCAAATCCCTTTTGGAAAGCAAATACACTCAGAAATCTCCCTCTGTCAATCACCATATTCAACCATTCCCTTCCATATATACTGAGAAACCTAAGACACCAAAACTAGAAAGAATGCAACGTTACCAGCTACCTCAAGAACTGGGTACTGAGGCAAGTGCACCCACGTGTATTTCTACTCCCAAACTACACCTTTTCTCCAACCTCCACGGTAAGGTCAGAGAGCCCATACTGGCATGCTGGATGGATAATTCTGCAGTGCTTCACTTTAACCTCAGACAACCATTTTCCTATGCCCACCAGAGTGGAGATAATTAGTGCTCCAAGAGAATTCCCTTGGCAAGCAACGGCGACCAGGAAGGCCATCCTGTCCCCTCCCCGTTCAAGATGGCACACTGGAACCTCCTCTCCTGCTGCTCAGCGCAAGGCACTTCTCTGGCTCTGGTGTTAGTATCTTCCCCTGCGGCCCCTCCCAACAACTTGATCCAGTGGGAACACTTTCCCAATTGTCTCCTTCCTCTGGACTCCCCCTCACCACCTCCAAGAAAAAAAAAAAACAAACAACACTCCTAGAAATGCACTGGACTTTCATTTTACTAAAGCAAGTTGAACCTAAATTATGCATCGGTCATTTACAAAAGGTGTAAATGAAACCTTTTGAAATAGATTTCAGTGCCTTTTGCACAAATGGAAAATAAAAATAGGGAGATGGAGGGTGCTTGTTATGATAGCAACGGGTCATTGGGAATCCGTTCCAGGGTACACCCAAGGTCAGCCCTGTTCCCAAGCTTTAGATGAGAAGTTCAACTGGGGGCGACGTTGCCCCTACCAAGACATATTTGGCAATGTGTGGAAACAAAGGTTGCTATCACTAAAGATAGGGGTGTTCTTGGCATTGACTGGAAAGACCACGGTGCTGTTACACATCCTACAACAGCTACTTCAGTAAGAATGACATAGGATAGTTCCCCTTTATCAGAAGTTTTGCTTTGCACAGTTTTGCTTTTCAAGGTTTCCATTTCTGTGATTTGAAAACAGGAATTGTTTAGTTCTGGAATTTCTAAGTTTTAAGTTGCATGCTTTTCTGAGTACCATGATGAATTCTTGCACTGTCTAGCTCTGTCCTGTGCAGGACATAAGTCATCCACTTGTGACGCATATCCATACTATATACCTCCCATTATCACTTAATGGCACATTAGTCACTCATGTGAATGATCACAGTATATCCTTGGTGTCAGGCATGTAATGGGGGCTGCAAAATTTATGCCCCACGGATTAGGGGACTACCATTAATTCCTTGGGTATTATGCTTCACTGTAGGCAGTGGATGGAGCTGAGAGCACCACAGGAGGGGGATGAACGCAAGGCCATGTTTTATACCACCAACAAGCTTTTCACAAACTGGCTCCAGAATAACCCTGTAACCCATCTCTACCAGCTTCCTGAACACCAGCGTCTATCTAGACCTCCTCCTGGGGTTTTGCCAGGTTTACATTCCTGAGCCCAGCACCCTTTGAGAACCCATGGGTCCAGCCCTGGGGACCGCAAGGCCGTGAACCACCATCTACCTCGAGAGCCCATCTCCCCCTCCCTGCAAACTCCTGCCTGGAGTCCAAGCCAGCCTTCCCACAGTTATGGTGCACCCTGGAGACTCCATGATCAGTGAGGGCGCTCAGAGAGCCTGGCCTGTCTTTTCTGGTGGCAAAGTGTGCAGCTTCTGTTGTTCTGTCTGGGAGCAGCACAGATCTGGAGCCAGGAGAGTTGAGAGCAATCCCCTTTAGCGTCATGAGCAGGCATCTTCAGGGACGCCCCTTCCTCACCTGGACATCTTCCTAAAACATGACAACGTGGAGTCCTTCCCGGGCACGCAGGAAACAAGTATACCTGACTGCTTTTGGCATTGAGCTCCACGCATGACTGAAATAGCTTACAGTCTTGTCGATGAATAGACATGTCACCCCAGACGAACACGTGCGAGCCTCATCGTCCCCTCCCCCATATGATGGGATGAAGGACACCCATGTGGCATGACATTGGGAGGAACAGAGACAGAGTACATACACCTCCTGGCCTGCTAAACCATCCGGCAGAAGTCATGACTGTCAGCCATGATTTTAAAAGAACCATCAGGAAAAGATGCAGGAACGATTTCAAACCTGCCCTGCTCACACATCTGGGAACAAAGAACTGCACTTTTTGCACGAACCCTTCACATTTGTTTCCAATAACTCCTGCATTTCCTGCTTCTCAGCCAACACTGATACAATCGGGCTGAGATTTCAGCAGCATCTAGAGGAAACATCTCCAAGACTGATAGAGAAGAACTTCCGCTCTACCCCAGGTACGTGCACGCCCACGAACTGTTTTCAAATCCCAGTGAACTTCAGCGATTCCGGACCTCTGTCAATCACTAGGCCTCTGTATACCCTGATTTTTAAAGAACTTTCATTTTCGGGCATAAATGACCTGGAATGCTTTGCCAGGTGACTGTCAGTGATATGGTACTCACTAAATTTAGAAACGCCCTCTGTCCTGAGGCACTTCCACAGGAAGAGGCTAGATTAAAATAAGATGCTGCAAAAAATAAATAAATAAATAAAATAAGATGCTGCTGCTACTACGTCAGAATTCAAAAGTTGGTGAGACCTGTGACGGCCCCCCCATTGCTGCTCTCTCGTTGAGACACTTGCAATTCCCCACCCAGGGAAAGAAAAGGAGAGGGTCCGGACAGGTGCCTTAGGCTTGCTTTCAAGAACACAACTAAAACAGCAAGAATGATCCATGAGGTAAACTGAGGCACACAGAAGGAAAAGGTAGGGAAACCGAGATGCAGCCAAGACGTGAAGGTACTAGCCAAAGTTCGCCATGGAATACAACTTTAGGTCAGCTGGAAGAGAAACACTAATCTGATTCGGAGTTTCCCCGACATTCACTCAAAGAAATGAGCCAGGCATGCTGGTGCACGCCCGTAGCTCAGGAGGCCGAGGCCAGAGGATCACAAGTTGGAGGCCAGCCCCAGCAACTTAGGGAGACCTTGTCTCAAAAAATAAGAAGGACTAGGGATGTGGCTCAGAGGTTCAATCCCAGGTACCAAAAAAAAAAAAAGGGAAATAAATCAAACTGAGATGCTCATTCCAAGTCATTTAAAAAATAAAGAAGCATGGAGAACATAGCTTGGAGGCTTTTGAGTTTAAAGTTTCTCCCACGGGTACCAGAAAGAGAACCGTGGATAAGACTATTCAATAAACACACAGGAAGTTTCAAGGAGACACTTCTTTAAATAATCCTGGATGCTGGATAAATGTGCGATAGCCAAGTACAGAGAAGAAAATCATATTTATGAGTGGAAACAATATGGCCATCACACACACACCCATCCCAGCAGCCTGGTTCACTGCGTTTTAGAAGCACTTCCGAGTCCCAGCTGGGCTGCGGGTCTCCTGGGGTTGCAGACGCACATTGCAGCATCTCGTAAACACATTTTGGTGCCAGTAATCCACCACCTCTATACTATTATTTTTAACAGTTGCCTAGGAACCAGCACACGGCTAACTCACGCTTTACCAGCTACTCTCACCGTCGCCCTCCCCTCTGCTACCCTGAGCAGTGCCGCCAACAGCAGGAACCATTTCTTAAGTGTCAAAAAAATTTCAGGGACCACCTATGTAAGTACAGCTTTTTTATGTAGTTTAAAAAAATACCCAATGGCAAGAACACATACGAACACAGCTGGGCCCAGTGGCGCATGTCTGTCACCCCAGCGGCTTGGGAGGCCGAGGCAGGAGGATCTCAAGTTCAAAGCCAGCCTCAGCAACAGTGGCGTCCTAAGCAACTCAGTGAGACCCTGTCTGTAAATAAAATACAAAATAGGGCTGGGGATGGGGCCCCCGAGTTCAATCCCTGGTACTCAAAGAAAATACATAGCAACAGTAAATTCAATGCTGCCTTTTAAATAATTTGCATATCTATTCATGACACAAAAGGTCTACTTTCTCACAAGTGCAGGTTGAGAATTTCAGGGAAAAAAGAATCTGAGCTATTTATGATTTGTATCTCAGTAAAACCTTACAAGCAGAGGCATTGTGCTTCTACCCTGTTCCAGTTACTCCAGAGCCCACCTGACCTGTCTCAGCACCCGCCGTTTCCTCTGCCCGACTTCTCCCGTCTCCCTTTAGTGCCTGGTTACACCTCAGGTCTGAATTTAAATTCCACCACCACAGAGAGGTTTCCCCCAACCCCTGCAGGCTCCAGCAGCTCTCCTTTTACCTACTCCTACCCCTTGATGTAGCGGGCCAATTTGTACAGTGGCCCCCAAGGATCACACCTCCTGGTATTCACACCCTTGGGTGTGAACCCAGTGACTTTCTTAATCCCCACCTCTTAGATCTGAACCTAGTGATTTGCTTTTCTCAGAATACAACAAAGTTGGCGTGACACGTACTTTGCCTGCAAACGTACTCTCCACTGCTTTCTTGGCTTTGAGCATTTTGGAGACCATCTCCGTTCCAGCCAACAATTTCCATGCTGGAATGGAGATGGTCTCCAATCCATGACCAGCAGAGAACCGAGGAGCTCAGCCCAGTAGCCTAAGAGCAACTACTTCCTATTCACCACCTCGGAAGGGGACAGGAGGCCACCTGTCCCTCAGCAGAGCTTCAGATGACAGCCCAGCCTCCTTGTGAGAGATGACAGAGCGGAGAACCCAGCCAAGTTGGGATTCTTGACCCACAGGAGCCTTAACACAGATTCAAGATGGCACCCTGGAGGAAGGATGCGTTCCTAGTTGCTCCACAGCTCGAGGTTCAAGCTGTGGAAGTACTGCTTCACAGCAAGCATGATCCCTGCCATTTGGACACCTCATCCAGCCCCCTACCAACTGCCACCATGGACGTCTGGACTGCCCTGATGTGAGAGATGCCCACAGTCCATTGATTTTCCAGTTGGTCAGGGAGATACAACCTACCATGACAGTGCCACCTGACCTGTACAGGGCCCATGAGATAGACTCTCTGGAGAGTTTGATTGCCCCAACCAATGCCCCTCATCAGCCTGAAGCACCCCGAGGGGCCATCACCCCTCTTCCCTAATGGCAGTTAGGGCACTTCTCAGGGGGGCATGACAGCAGATGTATTAGACTGGGTGAAGGGCCCCGGCACAGGGTGGAAATTTCTTCTGCATCCCTGCCAAGGACCTCAAAGCGGAGCCGACCAGTAACTGTACTGGAGGCTGAAGTATGTGCCTGACCCCGAAGCTACTTCCTGAGGTGAGGAGGCCCTGTGGTCAATACCTTGACTGGACTGGGGGCGTGTGAACACCAGGGTCCCTGGTGCGACTGGACTTCATGACCTCCTACTTTCAAACCTCTAAAAGTGACTTTGGAAACCAGAGGCTAATCTCACCACAGAATGACAGACACCAAGAGGTGACCCTCCTTGGGACCCCTCCTCTGTGGGAACTCTACTTTCTATCATTTGAATAAACTCTTGTTACTTTTTTCTAAAAAGCAAGTCACCTTAACATAATAAACATGTGCTTTCTAAGCTGGTACATTCATAACGTAGCAAGAGACAATGAACACACATTTCCCGTGGTTCCCCTTTATAGATACAATTGAATTAACTCGTTTCTTTTTTGGCTTAGAAAATGCACATTTATTCTCTTTTGATGCTGGAAGTAGGAATCCAAAGTCAGTTACTCCACTGATTTAAATTTAGAGCGTAGTTACTGTCGCTCTTTTCCCCTAAGCGATGGTGTCTGATAGTCGACAAGGGTCTGTTTGGTCTCTATCGTCCCTCAAGAGCCTGGCATGTACAGCGCAGTCGGCCAGCATGTGTGGGGACGTCTGAAATCTCAGCAAGCAAGTCTGGCTGATAAGGCACTTGGCACTCCACAGGCTTAGAGAATAGACGCCCCGAGATGGAAACCCTCTTCCCCTCACCCCAATAGGAATTTGCCTTCGTGACCCCCAAACAAGTCAGCTCTACTGAAAAACTGTTTTATCAAACTAGAGAGAACAATCCAGAGGAGGCGGCACGAAGGCACTGGTAAGGTCGTCACGAATGTCTCCTTGCTCGAGAGGACGCTAGCTGCTCCCTATGGTCCTGGGACCACTGTCCATCACGCCACCTTTCTGTTGAAGTGCCCACATGTGGGGGATAAAGATTTCCACCACCTTAAGTTGTTGCCTTGCAGGAAAACTAGGAAGCCAGGGCCCGGTGTAGTGTCCTAGATCAAGAAGCCAGGAGTTCTCCACCACCATGTTCCCAACACGGCCAAGTACAGGAGGATGGCCCTAGGTTGGGACCATGAGGATCAAAGAAAGCTTCCAGTACCACAGTCCTGAACCAGTAACCTCAACCAAGTCCATAAGAGCCACGCTGTGCCTCACCCTTCCTGCTTTAAGGGCCAGCTGGCCCCAGAACCGTCCTCCCTCCATCCCTGGCCGACGGAGCAGCCACGCTCACCACAGGGAAGGGACCTGGGGCCATGGAGTGGGCCTCCCAACCCCATTGGCAATGGGGTATCCCCAGGCACCACCCAAGGGACCATGTCCAAAGCAGACTTGGTCTCCCCTGGATTCTCTTGGTCCCCTGGACTTGCCAGCTGCTTTAATTTTATTCTCAGATGTTCCTGGACTCATTTCTTCCTGCCCACCGGCCACACCACCATGTTCCCTGCACAGATCTCAAGTCCCATCACTGCAACCCCACAGCACGCCTGACGCTGAATCTCTCCACACCACTGCCACGCCCTGCTTGGCCTCTGCAAGATGACACTTTTCCTCTGCATGATTATTTCTCCTGCATCTCCACAAACCCCAGTGACTCTTCCAGCAGCGGAGATCTGAACCTATGTTGTCATTCCAATGTATGATGGATTCCACCGTCACTGGTCCAGAAAGGCCACACAGGCTACACGGCCTGCCTGGATACGTGGTCCCGATGACCAGAGAGTAGGGGACAGGGTGAGTAACATGTCCGGGAATGACACATCATACATGGACCAGCCGCCATCTGTGGAAGGCAAACAGTGTCATACCCTCCCACCACTGAGTTGGCCACAGCCCTTCCCCAGTGACAGGCCGTACGTTAGGTTGCATCACAAGGGGGAATTCGGGTTTCAGGTGGAATTCAGGCTGCTAATCAGTGGATATGAAAACACAAATCACCCTGGATTGCAGGAGTGAGCCAATGTCACCTACAGAGTCCCTTCAACATGGAAGGGAGAGTGTAGGGGGAGCAGCGCTGGCTCAAATCTTGCTCCAAGTTGCCTGTGGCACACACACCACATCAGGTCGTCCACTCTGGGTCCTCTTGCTCCTTCCAACCTGAAAACCTCCCCTTCACTCCTAAAGCCACACCCCAGCCTACACCTTCAAAATCAAAGAGTCTCGTGGCCAGGGCTTTGGAAGCACTACAGAGGAGGGCCCCTCAGTGAGCTCATGGGGGGCCTACTGAGAAAAAGTAACAGGTGTCAGGACGAGTCCTCCTTCAAACAGCTCCCACACAACACTGTCACCCGACCCAGCAGTTCCACTCCAAGGAACACACACCCAGAGAAATGACAGTGTGCAAAGCCATCGCAGCTTTCCTCATGATAGCAAGAAAGGAGTCCACGGTCACCGGCTGAACAGCGGCTGAGCCACTTTCACAGCAAGGGACTAGGGCCCAACAAGCACAGCCAAGCTGAGCAGAGGCAAAGCCACCAACATGGATTAACCTCAAACCCCGATGCTCAAAGCTCAGTGTAAGGGGCCAGACACAAGAAAACGCATCGCGGGGGGCCCCCACGTGACATCTTCCAAATACACAAGATCCAGGAGACACAAAATGAGTTAGTGGCTGCCAGAAGACCAGGGGAGGGAGGGCCTGCAGGACCATCCCTGGGGTGACAAGAATGTCCTAAAAAATCACAGTACGTCAATGCCTAGCCAAGTCCATAAATGGACTAAAAGTCACTGAACCGTGCATCTGTAAAAGGAGAACTCTAAGATGTAAATTAGAGCTCAATAAGGTTGTTTTAAAAAAAAAAGTTGTGAGCTCTTTGAGGCCGAGATGATAGGTGCACAAATGTTCAACAGAACAGAGACCACGTTTTATTGTTCAGTCAAAGCACCGGGGACTACTTCCAAATTCCCGAAAAGCAAAAGCTCTTCATCCGCTGCAGAATGTAAGGGGCTTTTAAATATGTGCATTTCCTCTACTGTCAAAAGCACAAAAGCGTAATTTAAGTTGGTAAGAACCACACAGAATGGCTTTCTAATTCAAATGACACCAACAATAAGTTTTGTTGAATCAAGTCATATTTGTACCTAACGTGGTTTTCAGCTGATGAAAAGTGAAATGCATAAAATGTGTTTTATTGGAGTCACAACAGGATCCCGAAGATGAAACCACTAGAATATCTGCTTATAAGCAGCTAAGAATTCTAAATACCCCAAGACCCAGTTTCCCAAGTGCATTTCAAATTCAATTTAAGTGGATTAAGAAATTCAATTTTCTGTCAACACATGACAAAACATGAGGAACAATGGTCAAACATTTAACATACATACACATGTATACACACGACCTTAAACTACCCAGCTGTACCACTTTGTCCACATCACCAGGACCAGCACTGCTAAAAAGATGCATGTAAACACACACCTTGATTTCAACTAATTTCTATGAATAGATTATGATGGCTCAGTCCAAAATAGAATAAACTTGGAATTTGGTAGGCCTATTCTTCAGAAGATGATCAAACATGGTTGCTTATGCCTGCAGCATTAAACACACGGATGGAATCAGATCCATGAGAATGACCACACAGGGGGATAAATCTCAGAGCGAGGCTGCCATTCCCTGTGGCAAGAAAGGAAGCTGGAGAAGCAGCCGGCAAAGTCCAAGGCTCTGACCTGCTGCTGCACCCCTCCTCCCACAGCACTGATGGTGATTAACATCCGGCCTGGGCTCACACTGTGTCAGTCTCCTACGGCGGCTGTAACAAGGACCTCCTCAAGTTTAGGTACCTCACATCCATAATCCTACAGTCCTTATATTCTGGGCTGTTGGGAGCTTAGGAAAGTTCGCACCACGAACTCACTGTCCTTCTCTTAAACTTCATATCCAAGGCAAAATGTGCAGACAAGTCCTCTCTGCAAACACTTGGGGGACACTAATGTCCCCAAAACAACGTTCCCTGCGCCAATGCACTGCCTACCTCACGTGTGCAGAACGGGCGTCTATGCTGACGTGTGTACACATGGGCATGTGCCCTACATATTACTTTAAATATGAAGCTCCATAAGGTGAGACTCTAGTAGAGTTTGGACCTGGAATGTTCCCCAAAGGCCTATGTGCTGAGGGCTTGGTTCCCAGGGAGCTGCACTTGGAACTGCTGAGAGGCGGGGCCTAGCGGGAGGAAGCTAGGTCACAGGGGTGGGGGCCGAGCCCTTGAAGTGGTGTTGGGGCCAGACCCCTCGTCTCCCTGCCTCCAGGATGCCATGAGGTGAGAGCTCCCTGTGCCTCGGTGCCCACCCCAAGGCCCTGCCTTGCCGGAGGCCCCAAAGCAGCAGCAGAAGCCTCCGAGAGGACAAATAAACCTCTTCTCTTCAAGGGGATCATCTCGGGTATTTCGGTCCAAGTGATGGAGAGTTGATTGACACTTGCCCCAGGACATCCTCTGACCTAGAATTTCTGGTGCCAGGCATAACCCGAGGCCAAGTCATCCTTTGTGGCAAAGGTTGTTCTGTGCACTGAAGGGTGTCCAGCAGCAGCCTGGACCTTTGTCTACTAGACACAGCCATCACCTGCATTCTGACACGTGAAGTATCTCCAAACACTGCCCACTGCCCGGGGCAGCTGAACGTGAGCAGTATAAGGCCAGTTTATTTCAGTCATGTCCACCCTGGCACTGGAATGGTCCACCTCCCCAGATTGTGATGAATCCCATTTTTAAGTATCTTCCTTGGAAGATACTTAAAAATGCAAGTCTAGCCAGGCATGGTGGCACACGCCTGAATCCCAACAGGTTGGGAGGCTGGGGCAGGAGGATTGCAAATTCAAAGCCAGCCTCAGCAAAAGCAAGGCCCTAAGCAACTCAGTGAGGCCCCGCCTCTAAATACAAAGTAGGGCTGGGGACGTGGCTCAGTGATTGACTGTCCCTGAATTAAATCCCCAGTACCCCCAAAACAAAACAAAAAAATGCAACGGTCTCCCATCACACCTGTGTGTTTCTACATTGTACTGAAATGACCAAGATGTAACCCCGTACACCAAGGGAGATTTGCAGACGTCATTTTTTACATGCAAAAAGAAAAAACTCACTCTTTTACCAAGAGGATCTGAAGAGTCTAGCCGATGTGGAAATCGCTTTCTGTCACTAGCTTTTCAACCCAAGGCAGCAATCAGGGAGAGAACAGGGAGACGGACCTGCCCGTCTTTTCCTTGGACAGCTGAGATTCTTTGTAGGTTCCATAAATATTCCTTCTGAATGGCCGATTGTTTTCTTTTAGCTTGTGGACAGAGAATCAAACAGACTGCTGAAGACAGGGTCCGCATCAAAGCTCTCGTTTTATCCTACTAACTACGACTCCAAGAGGGAT
Source organism: Marmota flaviventris (assembly GCF_047511675.1). Classification (NCBI taxonomy): domain Eukaryota; kingdom Metazoa; phylum Chordata; class Mammalia; order Rodentia; family Sciuridae; genus Marmota; species Marmota flaviventris. The sequence continues at coordinate 4,417,526 of NC_092518.1, read as the reverse complement.
TCTCACCCTTTGGTGGACTCTCCCCAACCCCCACCCAACCTGGATGGTGGCTCAGAGCCGGGCTGCAGAATCGCACGAGGCTATTTCTGGGATGCCATGCGCAAAGCAACTTCTGAAAACGGCTCAGTTCAGAAGTACAGGGGCTCTCGGAAATCAAACGGGTGTTCCCGGTGGGCACAAAGCATACCCTCACCTAGTGGCCCTGGTGTCTCAGACGCCCTTTGATCTGGGGCCACCCTCCCTGGCACCCCACCACCTCCGGCCTTCCTCTCTGGTTCAAGGGCGACTATTATGAAGAGGTCCTGCAGGCTGCCTTTAGGACCTGCACAGAGGGGAACGGGTACTCAACACCGCTCCTTTTCCCCATGTCTGAAAGCGAATGAACCGCTCCCAAGTCCAGATGTGAACTGTTCAAGCCATGTGGGATCCCCATCCCTTGACCCCACTGCATGTCGAGCGGAGGCACCAAAAACATCCCATACAGCAAGAACAAGGTCAACACACTTGTGCAGAGAGGACAGAGAAGAACTTCCCCAGATTTCTACTGACAGCATTCAAAGCACTCCAAGTTGAATTGCCCACCATTTTCGTCTGTCATGACAGTCTTCCCCCATTATTAAAAAGTATCAAAAGTATTCTTCCCTTGAAGCCCACCTAAAAGCAGGTAGGGGACCCAGTTTGGCCTGGCAGCTCTGACTGCAGATCCCCGTGCGGGGGTGCACAGGCGGGAGGACCCACCCCCAGAAGACATCAATGGGTTAATCCACTGATGGTGAACGGATTATTGGGAGGTAATCGGAGGAAGCAGGCAGGTCACTGGGGTGCACCCTTTTCCCAAGTGACCTGCCTGCCACACCCCCCCCCCCTTTTCATACCCTTCCGCCATGTTATTCTGCCTCACCTTGGCCCTAGAGCTAGGGAGCCACCCAACTGTGAACTGAACCTCTGAAATCATCAGCCCAAGTAAATCTTTCCTCCTCCAAGTTGTTTTTCTCTGGTACACACGTTTAGAATTGCCAACAGACCTCTGAGGGAGCTTTAAAAAACAGTTAAACAATGCAAAAAGAACACAGAAAAGCAAAAAAGGAATGAAGAGGAAGTGAAGAGATGAATGCAAGTGGGGTAGGAGGAGGGATAAAGACAGATAGGCCACCTCACGACACCTGTTACTACTGTGTGGGGACTTTGGGATTACAGAAACTGTTTTTTAGATATACTCCAAACTGCACCTAATTCAGGAAAGAAAACACGTACATCTTAAAACCCTGTATGAAAACAATTTGATCTATATGTCTATCAGATCGACAGCACAGACCTCAGAATAAAAACGAAAGCGAGTACCTCTGGACATCAACTGTACACCCTCACTAATGCAGTCATTTCCAAGACAAGTTATTTTGCGTGTATTATGGGAGAGAACAATGTGTCACTACACTGTTGCTCCAAGAAGTTCCTACTGCTGAAGAGATGCTGGATGGAAAAGAGGAAGGTACCTGAAGACCTTTGGAGCTACTGGACATGAAGTCACACCACTAAACAACTCCGTCTCCCAGGTCTCTCCTCCGCATGATCCTGGAGGCAATGCCACCTCAACATCAATGAGCACACCCAGATTCCAGTTTCTGGCTTCTAAACATCACCCTCTGGGGCTCTTCAGACAGAGTGGATCCCAGGTGAGGCGCAGGGAATTCACACTGGACACCTGGAACGTCCTCCTGTCCCAGAGAGGAAACACATGCTTAAAGGAACTTGGACGAACATGAGGAAAGAATTCAGGACCCAACCTGAAAGGGCTGGATAAATTTAACACAATGAATTCATGTAAAGGAAAAGGCGTGGGGGTGCACACCTGTAATCCCAGCTACTCAGGAGGCTGAAGCAGGAGGATCCCAAGTTTGAGGCCAGCCTTAGCAACTTTCAGAGGCCCTAAGCAATGTAGTGAGACCCTGTCTTAAAAAAAAAAAAAAAAAAAATTCAATAAAAGGGTTGGGGATATAGCTCATTGGTAAAGTGCCACTAGGTTCAACCCCCCAGTATCCTCACCCCTGCCCGCCCCCCCCCCCCCGGCAAAAAAAATTTGACAGTGATAGATTGCAACATTTTGTTTTAAAAAATGGCTTTTCCAAAAAAGGAAAACCAAGTTCTTTTAAAAATTACCCACTAATAAATGCAAAATGGGTAGAAGAATTAGAAACATCACTGTGTGACCAAAGCTCTTGTGCTTTAGGAGTCGGCTGGCTGGTTAAGCACTTCTGGAGTCATGGGCCACCTGGTCTCTGTTAAAATGCCCCAACTGCCACCGAGGCATGATGGCGGCCCTGGACTAGCCCTCAGTGGACGGGCAGACGTGGCGAGATTCAGCATGAGGTGGCAAGATAATTGACGGATGCCAAAGCCACGGAATGCAAAGAGGAACAAGATGTTCACACAGCTCAAAGCACCCTTCCACGGAGCAGCCCTCATCACGGACAACAGGACTTCCCAGAGGACGCCATCCCATAGACCCGCCCGCCTTCATCGAGAGATCAATAGAAACTCCTGAGCGACCCAAGAGGAATCGCCATCCACGTGTGGTCCACCTCAGGACGGATGCAAAAATCAGCACACCAGGGTCGAGAGCTAGAGGACTTCTCTAGAGCCTAGGAGACCAAGACGACCTCAAACACGGCTCATGATCTAAGATTAGAACCCGGATCCAAGTGGGGACAATCTACATTTGGCTGCTGGTTCAACTCAATGACAAATGAGCGAGCAACTGAATCAGCTCGATTGATCTTCCTGCGAGGTACACATGGAGGGTTACCCACACACCAGGGGCATGCAAGACCGCACGGCAAGGGTTGCTTTCCTTCAGCCCTCCCTCGGTCTGCTGTCAATCAACCACATGGGCTCAGATGTCCCCCCCAGTATGCAAATCAGCAAGAGAAAACTCAAGAGGAAGGGGACAGAAAAACACCTCTTTTGAGTTCGACGTTACCCACCACTCTTGAAAGTGGGACACACAGGGCTTAAATAAGGTCTTGGTGGCCGACTCCTGGCGAGCCAATGTCCCATTCCTTCCTCTCATAACAGACACTCACGTGCACATCCAGAGTCAAAGTCAAGCCCAGGGATGCCATGAAGGTGACTAGCTGGCTTGTTCTGCCAGAGTCTCAAGACAATTGGGATTCATCTCATGTCATTGCTGACTGCACCCCTCGCCACTCTGGGGAAGGCCATAGGCTCACTCTGAGATGCACTCACCCACTGGCCAAGAGGGATAACACCTGTCCTGCTGGTGTCGAGACAGGGACGCTCACAGAGCAGGAGGAAGGCATTTGCAAACATTTGGTCTGACAGTGGCTCCCGCCAGGAGGCTCCTTCCCTTCTGCAGTGGCGGGGACTGAACATCAGGGCTTCCACCAATGCTGGAGTAGGGACTGTCAGTAAGCAGCAGCTTCCAAGGACTCCCCCTCATGAAATCCTCGAGACTCAGGGCCCTTCTAAGCAACAACTATTTGTTAAGGAAAAACCCCGTCACCATTCCAGCACAGTCTAACACAAGCCTCAACCGGCCAATATTTATCAGGTTTCCACCACCCAGGGCAATCTCCAACAGCATCCCAGTTCTTCCAACAGATTCCCTTTCCTTTTCTGCCTTACCAAGAGCTGAGGACAGACAGAATGCACCCTGGTACAGACCTCTAGCATCTAAGCAAAGCATCCACAAGCTCTTGATGACAGCAAGTGTACAAGTCAAACTGGACACAGCCATCAGTTATAACCTATCTCCTGCAGCCCCAAGTCGCATGCTCCAACAGAAGAGGTTCCTTCTGGGTGAGTAGGCTGTATCTACACGGTCCCAAGTCTCCCCTCCTACAGTCGTGCTCTTGGAGGCTGCACTGCTACAGAAATGACGTCTAGGAGCACTTTGAAGACAAATGACCCCCACATCAGGCCAGGAGGGGGACGTGCCAGACAGCATACGGTGACACAACTGCACAAGGGTGGGAAGAGAAACCCGGGCGGAGATGGTGAGCACCAGACATCAGTCCAAGGAAAATGCTCGTTTGGAATTCTGATCAAGTGACCTACCAACTTTCATCCTTAACCAAATAAAACCGCAATTTCCCAAAATCTAACAGGATGAACATTCACACACAGTGACCAGGAACAAGTCGGGACCACCAGTGTAACACCAATGACCAAACCAGGCTGGTGGGGACCTTAAACTACCAGTTCATGCACTTAAACATCAGGATTTTCAATAAACATCAATAGAGACCAAGTTACTCAGGCTGGCCTCAAACTCGCAATCCTCCTGTCTCGGCCTCCCGAGTAGCTGGGACCCCAGGGGTGCACCATTGCCGCCGGGCAGGAGCCCAAGGTCCTCACTTTCCCACCTAAGCCTCTCAACATGTATCGAATTACAAACCCCCCCCCCCCCCCCCGCCAGCACATTTTGTGATCATTTGTTTCTGCAGTATTGAATTAGTAGAGTTGATTATAATTAGATTCCAAACAGCATTTGTACTTTTGTTTTGGTGGGTTACGTTTCTGTCGTGTTTGATTCTCAGACTCCTCCTTTCCCCTGGTGACCGAAATTCTCCCTTTAGTTGTTTATTACGTAACACGCCTTGGACAAAAAGTACATTCTGCTTTTAATTTTCCAATTAGAAACGAGACAGTTAGAAACAGAGAAATTAACGCTGCGTTCTTACTTGATTACATGGACAGAAAACGCATTTCACACCCTTTAAAAGACAATAAGAGGGGGATTCATAAACAATGCAGGATGTTGGAACAACTCACACTAAGATTCCCTGCTAAATCAGAGGGTTTTCCAAAGAACACCCAAAGCATTAGTGAGTACATAAGTATCTTATTTAAAAATATGGGAAAATATCCTGACTAAACCACTGAATTTAGACGTGTCTGTGATAAAAGACTTAAGCCTTTTGTCAAGTGTGAACATAAAACATTTTGCTATCCCCAAACTGGCACACATTTGAAGGGAAGATCAACTACCGCCTGGGGTGTGCGTCTCTTCCTCTGCTGCTCCAGCCTTCTGCAAAGAAGCCTGAAGTTTTCCGTTTAACTTCGCCTTGTAAAATGGCCAACTTTACAAACAGGAAAGAAAGCAGGGGGGAGGGGGGCAGTCCATCTCCAACCAAGGAGCCCCAGTGAGAGGCAGGCCCTTCTAGGATAGTTTCTCCTGGGCTCACCTGCAGCCATCTTGGTCTTTCCAGGACAAAAAGCAAAGTCCAACACAGTCGAAGGCATGGGAAAGCCCAGGCTGCCTGTCTGGCTCTGACTGTAACAACCTGGGCTCCTACACACCGCCTTCCATGCAGCTAGCATACAGTTTCTGTGAACTTGCACACCACTGCTGCTGCTTTGTCTTGGTAGCCCACCCAATATATTAGACCTTTAGGACATGAATCCTGGCTGGCAAACAGTAAGTGCTCAATAAGTGTTACCAATGGGAATGAGGTACTGAAGATTAATTACTGTTACCTCCAGCGAGGGGGAGGAAAGTTCCCCTGACCTCATCTTAAACTATCTTCCTTATTGTGACAAACTCTTCCTACACTGTAACTAAGTACCACCTGTTGTGTACACAGGTCATTCTGTGTACGTTCTGGGTGTCATCTAGATATTCTGCTTCATCTGCCACTAAGGATGTCTTCTAAGGCCCTCTCCAGAGCCAAATGTCCCCTGGCACATTTCTGAGCCCTCTGGGTCATTCTGCCTCCAAGCCTCAGCCTATGATCTACGAGGATAGTGTGCAATTGATGAGGCATGACTTTCCTGGGATTGGACAGGAGAGTTGGGTGGGAAGATTCAATAATCTGGTCTTCCCCCGTTCAACTGAAGGCGATTTGAGCCAACTTTTAGAAAATAAGTAGAACTTAGCAAGAGGAGAAAAGGTGAGTAGGGACCATCACAGAGTACCCCAAACCTTATAACGGACACTAATCTTTCCAAGTTAGTATGCCAAGCACCAAGATCTCCAACTACGCCATCTCTTAAGAGCCCAGTGAACAACTATACCAAGTGGACAAGGTCGACTCCATTCTGATTCCAAAAACCAAGGCAGAAAGAGGGGAGCCTGCCCAGCTGCCACACCTATTCCAGGTGGAGGCGCAATCCACCCCGACCCTCGTCACTCCCAGACCAATGCAACGCCTGGCCTGCCCATGACCTTCACATGAAGGTCACAAGAAAGTCTCTACACAGAACCAAGCAGATAACGTACCCAGATGTCCCTTGTCACCCCAGTGCATTATCTACCACATCCCTCATCTCGGCCACCAGAACATTCGCACAGGAGGCAGAAATCCAAATTGTCATCCCGTCTGTCCCCCTAGCTCTCCACCTCCACCTGCCACTTCTCAGCCCTCTCTTTGCCGAGTAGCATGATCTCGGCAGCTTTGCCGGCGGGGATGACCACTCCTCCATCTGTTCCTTATCCCCTGCCCAGGGCTGGGGCAGCCGGCCAGCTTCTCCCCAGAAGGTGCTATGCCCTTTGCCACACGTCACGGCACCTCTCCCCAGCTGCCTTCACCCACCAAAGGCCGGACACACAGCCTCTGGAGCACGTCAGATGGACATGCTGGGGCTCTGGACACGTGACACCCTGCAAACAATGAAAAATAAGAACGTCACCCAGGAAACTGAGATGGCTGGCGCTTCCTGTCCCCTCCCTGCTTCACTCCAAGGAAAGCAGCAAGCGGGAGACTGCTTTCCAGGGAGCAAGCACAAGAGGGGCCAGGCGGCTCGCAAAGAGGCCACCAGAGACGAGGTAGCTCAAGTACCTTCCCTCCAGCCTTCAGCAGAAGGCGGCCGGCTGGTTGGGCAGCCTTGACATCCAAGGACCATCACAGGCATGTGACAAGCACTGGGGCATAAAGGAGTCCCTGTAACCAAGTCCACCTTTGGTAAAGTGACATCCAGAGTCAGCACTGGGAGGGTCTGTGTAAGCACAGGCCAGTGACCCAAGGCAAATGTGACCAGTGGTTCCTTAAGTTAGCAACAAACCAGGCTGAAATCATTCAAGGGGGGGAAAAAAAAGGGGGGGGCTGGGGTCATGGCTCAGCGGTAGAGCGCTCGTCTAGCACATGCGAGGCCCTGGGTTCAATCCTCAGCACCACATGAAAATAATAAAGGCATTGTGTGTCCAACTACACCTAAAAAAAAAATGTTAAAGGTGGGAGAGGGGAAAACCTGAGCCTCTGGGTGGGGTGGAGGTGGGGGGGCCAAAGCAGATGCAATCTCATTTCCAGGCCCCATAATGGCCATTTAAAACTTCCTAACTGAACCTCTAAGCAGAGGTGAGAGTTCACGCACTGCTAGAGGCCGCACCCGCCATGGGACGCAGTGGCCAAAATCCTGGTCTCAGAAGCGTCCACCCACTCCAAAAGGCCCTACTTGGATCAACTGGCTCCAGAAGCCTTCGCCTCCGAAATCCTCCTTCGGAAGCCCACCTCTACCTCGAGAGGTCTCTGTCAGACCACCATGGTTCACACCCATGCCCCTGCTCCGGCCCACGGAGCTCAGCACTGCTTGCCGTCCTAGCAGCCATGGACCAGCTCAGCAGGCTGGTACTCGGAGCTGCACAGGCTCTGTGAACTAACTTGCACTCGTCATGAGGGATCGGCCCCCCACATCCACAGCAGCAGCATTCGCTCCTGACAGCCAAGAGGTGTCCATAAAGTTGGGTCCCCGGGGGGAAGTTGGGTAGGTGAACGAAATGTGCTCTCTATCAACACACAGTACAAATGCTGTCAGATTCCACTTGGATGAGATCTCCATAAGAGTCTAGATCACAGAGATAGGAAGGAGAATGGTAGAGGTCAGGGGCTGGGGACTGGAACATAGAGTTAATGCTTCATGGAGCCCTTCGATAGGGATCGCCGAGAGGGATGGTGGCAGTGGATACTGGGTTATGAACGTACTTTACACCAAACAATACTGTTAGAAATGTTAGGTGGGGACTAGAGGGTGGCTTGGTGGTGGAGCCAAGCCTAACATGCACCAAGCCCCAGGCAAGGGAGGAGGAAACTGTGAACACGGCAAATTCAATGGTACTCGTATTTGGCCACAAGGTAACAAAAAGAACAGCCTACCTGTAATAGCCGATTCTCCCATATGCCCAAACAAGAATACCAAGGCACTGTCACCCCTAACACGCAGACTATTTAAGATTGCAGATGTCTCGAAGGTAAGGACCAAGACCCCTTAGCCTCCCCACAGCATCCCCTGAACGCCCCCACCCACCCTGTGCTTTGCTCAAAATAAGCACTCAGGACAGCGGTCCAAGGGCACCACGTTGCCAGTGACTGCCGATGATCAGAGACTGCCCTTCAGTAACTGCTTCAAGACTGAAAAAGAAAGATCAGTGACGTAGAGCCTCAAAACCCTTCTAAGAACAGTCAAAATAGGAGGAACCCTTTGGTCAAAAGACTTTATATCTGCATGTCTTGTCCTGCCACCAGAAGAGAAATTAAAGCCTCTGCCTTGATCCAGAAGAGGAAAACGTCATCCCAGTTTGTGAAAATTCAGTTAGCAGTCTTTGACCTCCGTCATTTCCCTCCAGCAGGCCTGGTCCCTTTCTGGTGAGGGTTAGACGCAAGCATGACAATGGCCTGCGGCAGCCCATTTCAAGGGTTTCCTGTGTCTCAGTCTTATTAGAAATAGCTCCGCTTCGATTTTATGGCTAAGGAGGCTGAATGCTCCCTGGCAATTATCACCTGTGCACAGAACTCATTTCACACCGATATTGCGTGATAAAAGTGCCCAATTCCCATGCTTGGCCAAACAAGAATTCTCCAATACACTTAAATTTGCTGGTTTATGTGATAGTCCTATAATGATTACTGAAATACAGTAGTTCTTAAGGTACTTAAAACAATGGATTTGTACTTGCATTACCACAGAATAGAAGACCACCTGTTGCTACTGGCTTCAAGAGGTCACAGTATATTTAAAAAAACAGTAACTATGTCATCTTGGGAGGATCCACCTGCTAAAGCTAGCGAGAGTCAGTTTGGGCTGAGCAATTTCAAACCATTCTAATATAAAGAGTGAATCCTTAGGAAATGGCCAGGGGAATACATCACATGCCCTTAACTCATCCACCCCACACCCCCTAGTTTCACCAAGCTTCATCAAAACTCTTGTTCATTTCTTAAATATGACCTGTACTATGGCACTTGCATCCAGATAAGCCCATACATTCCACGAAAAGATAAATTCCCTCTGCCTTCTTTCCACAGCCATCCAGGAGGAGAGGCAGCAGAGGTACTAAGCTTTAAACACCAGGATGTTTATATGCAAACAAGTCCAGTACAAAGCACGCCCCCCCGCCTTTAAGAATTCTGACAAGCAATCAAAGCTAGGGTCTGTCCCTTGGGCATAATTAAAGAGTGCACGAGTGTTTTCACAAAACCAGAAATAGTTCCCGGGTAGAGCGGATCATCACGTCTTTGTGGGTTTGTGTGGTCTCCCACACCCGGGTGTGTGTTTATTCACGCAGAAGGCCATAATTATCAGGTGTGCAGGGTTAGAGCAGGAGGTGGAATCAAGACTTCTTTCCAGTTAGAATTTCTGCAGGCAAAGATGCCAGTTACACACACCCCCTTCACCCCCACTTCCTTCCCTCTGGAAGCAGAGCTAGCTACATCTGTGCAGGATGGCTTCCTTTCCCAAGGGAGGAGTGGAAGGTTCTTTTCCATCTCCTGAAACAGCACGGCTCACACATGCACAGCTCACAGAACATGGCCATTTGCATTGGGTACCCGCCCCCCACCTTCAAGGTTCCTTCAAGGCAACCAGGGATTTCCAGCTTTCCTTGGAGGAAGGGAAGAATTGAAGTGGGATGGTTTCTGGTAGCCTGGGTTTACAGAAAGACCAAACTGAGAAGATGGAAGCCCACGTGTCTGGCCTTTTAAGAGGGGAGCAGTGGAAATACCTGGCGCCCACTTTACCCTGAAGCAGCTTTTGAAAAGACTCTGCTTGCAGGAGGCAGACAGCAGGAGCAAGGTGGCCAAGGGATGGGGGAGGAGGCAACAGGGAGGGCAGCTCAGTGGAGTTTCAGTCCTGCAGGATGAGGACGTTCTAGAAGTCTGCTGGACAACAATGCACACAGTTCATCATGCTGGACACTTGGACACGTGTGCAGAGGGCAGAGTGTATCAGTGATTTTTAACATGATTTTTACAAAAAACTGCTCCAAGAAAGTGCTGTTAAGGAAAATACACGAGACATTAAAAATAGCTGCCTCTGCCCCAATGCTGTATCTACTGAAGGGAAAATGAAGACAAGGAAAAGACCCAACCCTGTGTGCCCATTTTATAAAATATCGGGCTGGAGACAGAGGTGTAAACTCAGTGGCAGAGCTGGCACTTAGCAGGCAGGAGGCCCTGGGGTCACTCCCAAGCACCCCCAGCAAGTAAGCCACACAGAATATGATCTGGCTCTGAAGCCATCTTATTCTATCCATGGAAAGTACAGAAAGGCAGGACTCCACGATGATACCACGTGGACGAGTAACAGGTGCACGTTGCTAAGATAAATACATGATTAAAAAATTCAGATTACAGGAGCATCAAACAAGCCGAATTTCCATGAGGCTGATTCTCGTAATCCTTACTGAAGTCAAGGTGAAAGGGACAAAAAGGGCCATCTCCCATTTGTCGCCCCCACATCTTTCTGGAGAGTCCTAGAGGGACGGATGGCCAAGCAGGGCCACATGAACATGCAGCACCCCTACGGCCAGCCAGCAGCCCCTCCTCACCTGCCTGTCCCTGAGCTGCCAGGCCCAGCAAACCACCCCGCTCCTCAGTGTCCCAAGGAAGCCAAAAAGCGCTTGGAAGGAGCCTTTTCTCAGCACCCGACAAAGGGAAGCGGGCCTTCCTCCCGCTGGGGGAGTCACCCAGGCGGAAACCGCGGCTTCCCAAGGAGGAAGTTTTCCAATCACCTCCCTACCAGCGGGAGATCCGGCAGTCCTGCGGAACAGAACCTTATCAGGACACAGCCAAGAACTAGCAGAAGTGTTCAAGAACTGACTGTGGCCTTAGAGAGGAAGCCACTCCCTCCCTCCCTCCCTACACCAAGGTGGCACGGCGTGGTGGCTGTCCCAAGTGGGAGCATTAGGATGAGTGCATCAGGATCCTCCATATCCAACTCCCCGCTTTTGACCTTGCTCCCTCCCGCGTGGCTGTGTTATTCTTTAGAACAGCGTCCTTTGAGGTTTACGACACTCATTGACGTTTGTAACAGCCTTATGTAACCTGCCAGGAAGTCCACCTCTTCCCACTCTTCAGGGATGGGTTTCTGCGTTTTGCGGGGGCAGGGGGTATATTCTCAGAGTTGTATGCCCACTCGTTCCAAAACATTTTCCAAAGAAACCCGGGCCCTCGGCAGTCAGTCCACAATCCCCAGTCCCAGCAACTGCTCATCTAGTCTGTCTCCGGGGATTCGCCTGTTGGGACCTCTCCTTTGTGACCAATTAAACTGCCTCCCCACAAAACCGAAGTCCGAAGCCTAGGACCTCAGGGGGTGGGTGATTGTGTGTGCAGATTGGTCTTCAGAGGTGCGATGAGGTCCCCAGGTGGCCTTACCCCACAGGACTGGGGTCCTTGTAAGCAAGTGAGATAACAGAGGGACAACCCCGTGAAGGAAGAAGACAGCATCTGCAAGCCCGGGCCCACACCTCCACCCCGGAGCTGCAGCCTCCACCACTGGGAGATGATAATTCAGTTGCTGAAGACCCCCCAGCTTTGGTGCTTTGTTATCACAGCTGTGCTGAGACTCATACACGCTCCATCACGCCGTCTGCTAGGCTCCAGTGGAGGTGCAGGAGGCGCAGAAAAATGCTTCTCTGCTTCCTGGATACAAAAGACAGAAAGAGGTTCCAGACCCTTCGGCCCTTACAGAGTTTAAAAAAAAAATGGGGGCTGGATTCATAGCTTCGTAGCACGAGGTCCAACACCAAAAAAAAAAAAACTATTTGTATATAATTCCTTTCCAGTTTAATTCTTCATGTACAAGTCACAGAATTACAATTTTGCTCTCCTCCCAGTAACAGGGGGGGAAAAAAAAAAAAAGATCAGTTAAGGCTCAGATTTCCAGGATGGAGCAAGAATGAGTTAACAAATGTAAGAACAAATACAATCCAAGCTTCCCGGGAAAGGGGTTCCCATTTGGGGTTTGGACACAGATTCCAATGCTAAAGCTCATGTCCACAGAGGGTTCCTGAAACAGGACCTGCTGGGGCTTCCCAAGGTGGTCAGCCTGAACTCGGAGCTCCTCCAAGTATCTCAGAAGGCCCCCCGGGAATGTTACAGGCCCAGATGTCCTCTGAAAAATGAGGACGCTTACGGCATCCGATTCCCAAGGACAGCACAACAGCTCTGCCAGCAAGCAATGGAAAGTTTATAGGCATAACACCAACCAACCGAGATTACCACCTGTCGGGCAAAAAACACCCTCTCTCCCACTCTCCCAGCTCCATGTTCTTATGAGTTCTTCTAAAAGCCACCTAGAGCGCTCCTTCCCCAGCCCTGGGGGGGGGGGGGGGATGTTCAAAGCACCCAGAAATAATGGGAAATGTAAATGACTGAAAATCCATGGGTAAAAGGGGGCTCTCTGCAGTCCTTCCCCCCCCTTGCCCTGGATCCCTCCTTGGGGACTGAAGCACCCCAGGCTCCCACTAACTGCACCTCCCCCTTACCCACACCACCCACCTGTGCACACAGCCATCTAGCGCTTGCCCTGCCCCCTCAGTCCAGCTATGGCTGGCCTCCACGCAGCCTCCGGAACCCTCCCACACTCCCACTGAGGCCAGAGTGTTGCAGACTCCGGGAGGCAGCAGCCAAGTAGGGCAGACACTCTTCTTCTGGGCCTTTAGTGTTACTTGCAGAACTTTCCAAAAAAAAAAAACAAAAAAACAAAAAAACCACCCTGATTTTAAAGCATTCAATCTTCCTCACCAGAGGCTTGCAGGTGACCTGAGGGGTGCGGGAAGGCAGAGACCAAAGTGCTCCACTTCCAGCTCAGAAGCCCCTCTCCTCTCCACATCCCCCACCTCCCCCCTTCTTGGCCCTAATGCAACATGAGGGCTGCTAATAGGATTAAGCCCCAGCGACCTAGCAAGGTTTCCTGCACATTGCAAGCACCTGATGGACACCCTAGTTCCTCAGACTGGGGGGACTTCAGATGCAGGAAGCATCCCAAAGGCATGAAACCAGATTCCCCATAAGTAGGAATTAAGCATCAGAAAAATCTCAAGCCTTCTGGGAGCTTGCTGGACAGAAGATGTGGCCCTGAGGTGGTCAGGCCCAGGGCACTCAGGATTAGGTGCTGGCGGGGAGCAGTAGGTATAAAGAATAGAGAGCAGGTGACCCTGGGGGCTCCCACGGTGAAGTGCTAGCTAGCCAATCCCAAGTTAACAGCAGAACGTGACCCCTGCATAGATACTCGTCCCTCTTAGTATCTGCTAGCGACCTGGGAGAGCTTTACCAAGAGCACAGATAGAATGCACTGACAGGTCAGGCGCAGTGCTACACACCTGTAATACCAGCAGCACAGGAGGATCATGAATTCAAAGCCAGCCTCAGCAAAAGCGAGGCCCTAAGCAACTCGGTGAGACCCTGTCTCTAAATAAAATACAAAACAGGGCTGGGGATGTGGCTCAGTAGTTGAGTGCCCCCCCCCCCCCCCGAGTTCAATCTCGGGTATCCCTCATCCCCAAAATGCACCGACAGGGAACGTGCTCTCTTTATGTATGCTGTCTGTTCCAAATACCTGGGGGAGGGGTGCTGGGGATTGAACCCAGGGCCTTTGCACATGATAAACACGAGCTCTACCACTGAGCCCAAGACTGTTTTCATATTTGTTGAGGGAGGGAGACTACTTCTAGTTGAATACATTTAAAAAATGCAATGGGGTGGACAGTAGTAGGAATTAAGGTCAAAAGGTAAATTGTGCCACTTAAAAATACATGTAGAGCCAGGCAATCCCAGCTACTGAGAAGGCTGAGGCAGGAGGATGGCTTAAGCCCAGGAACACAGTAAGACCCCCATCTCCAAAGAACATGCATTTGGGTGGGGGGGGCGGGGCACGGAATCTAGAACATCTTCATCCTATTCCATTTTAAGACTGCACAGGTTGAACTAACCAGATAAATAAACAATTGCCATGGAAGAATATAATTCCTTGAAAACTTGACAAGCCGATGGGGTTCCCTCGCCTTAGTTTGAAAGAAAAATGTGAATATTTTTTGAGGAAAAAAATGTTTTGAGACCAACGCAGAACATTCTTTGAAGAGCACCTTTCTCTAGCTTTAAAGCTACCCATCACTTATGGACATGAAAATGTGTGATGCGACCTGTTCATTAAAGTGCAAGTGTTGGGATAAATTGAATTTTAAACTCTCATTTACCCAGACAATAATCTCAAGTTTAATGACCGAATTTGCTTTAATTGCTTTTCAACAGTGCTGGCTACATTTCAGGACGTTCTTCTTCCTGGCCGTTTACAAGAAGCAGGCAAACGGCGATAGAGAAGGGAATAAAAACATCTCTGCACTAAAAGTTTCCAGGACTTGGAGTCCTCACCAAGGTCAAGCAAACCCAGCGGTCTCCACTGTATCAAAAGCAAAGAAGCCGGGTGCGGTGGCACACGCCTGTCATCCCAGCACTTCTGGAGGTTGAGACAGGAAGATCGTGAGTTCAAAGCCAGCCTCAGCCAAAGCGAGTCGCTAAGCATCTCAAGTGAGACTGTCTCTAAATGAATACAGAATAGGGCTGGGGCTCAGTGGGTCAGAAACACGTGCTCATTTTTGAGAATGTCACTCCTCTGCCTTCTCTAGACAGCCCCTCGTCCCTCCATATCCTGCAGAGCACCTAGGATGGAGGTGTCCTAGAAGGTCCCATCTGAGGCTCCTTCCCAAATGCCACCCACAGGAAACAGGCCGTCCAGGTAGCTCAGCCCTGGGAGCCTCGCAGCCTCAGTCAGGCTGCCTGGCTTTGATGGCACAGCCGCATCCTGCATCCTACGCCTAAGGGGATCGGGGTCCACCCTGCCAGGGGCCCTCCATCAACAAACCCAAAACCAGACCACCAGGCACGGGCCAGGGGAGGCTGTCACCCTCTCAGGATGTGCCTCCGACTTCTGAAGGGGAACCACACAGACCCAAGGTGGCCAACTATCTGTGAAGGT
The DNA here is from genome assembly GCF_047511675.1 of Marmota flaviventris. Classification (NCBI taxonomy): domain Eukaryota; kingdom Metazoa; phylum Chordata; class Mammalia; order Rodentia; family Sciuridae; genus Marmota; species Marmota flaviventris. The sequence goes on along the minus strand of NC_092518.1, from coordinate 4,402,322 downwards.
CCTTGTCACGAGTGTTTTCAACTTCACGGTCCATGCAGCCATGCGGTCTGCCCTGCAACTAGTCACGGCATCAAAGTCGCCACCGGCGATGTGGAGATGACAGGCCTGGCTGTGTCCCCAGAACCCCCAATGCTGACATGAGGGTCACGGATGTTCCTCGCGTGCTAACACAGAGCGGTGACAGAGTGCTACCACAACCTTGCTCCAGGCGCTTCTGTGATTTGATCTTGAACAGGTCACGTGCTAATTTTGAAATTGCTTTCCAAGAGAAACAGATCAATGAGCAATCCGCAAGCCTTTCCACTATTTTCCTGGGTGGGTGTCCCCAGAAAGAGCCAACACCCTGCCGAGCAGGGGATGCTGCAGCTTGGACCCCCGCTAGGTCTCTTCCCCGCCAGGTGGCAGGCACCGTGTCAGTCAACGCATGGGCCCCTTGAATGGTCAAGGGGGGCTGGGGCTTGAAAGGCCACACCCCTTGCCTTGCTCAGGTCAAGCCAGCCTCAAAGCCCCTTGGGGTCAGCTAACCCCGTGACTTCCTCACAGCCTGCCCAGAGCTGCGTCCTCCACCCCACGGGTCTCCCTCCCCAGCCTCCTGCAGCGGGAGCCTCCTGCGCCCTCATCTCCACCTGCAGACAGACAGACCCCCACAGGGTCCCTCGAGTGGCCACGTGGCCCAGGAGAAGCCCTGGGCATCATGCCTGACTCTCCGTCTCCATGTGATGGCAGACTTCCACTCCAGAGACACCTCCCCGAATTCAAGATGCCACTGCCCCCCAAAGTGTTCCGGGGCCTCCAAAGGACACCCGATTCTTCAACTAGGAAGTGAAATTAGGCCCGTGTCTGAGACTTTCTTCTGCCAGGACAATTCCCGGGGAATCACCGCGAGCCAAAAATGACTCAGTATATCAAAGAACGTCCTTGGTGGTTTAGCCACATACATGGTGGGATTTCATTAAAGAGAACCGGGGTTCCGAGCCAGGCCGTGACGCGGCTGAAGCTCGAGGATGTCAGGCTAGGGGAATAAGGCAGGCAGCACAGGACAACACTGTGACTCTACTTCTGTGAGGTCCCTGGAGCAGTCAGTGCAGAGACAGAGGCTGCCCGGGCTGGGGTGGAGGGAAAGGGGAGTTACCATCCAAGGGCTCAGGGCTTCCGTTCGCAAAACAGAAAACTTTTGGAATGACAAAAGTTAGTGGCTGCATAGCCGGCGAGATGGGAGCCCCTGGTGCCCTGGAGTCTTGCGGGCACACAGCCACACCCGTGCATTTCCACACTGCCCAAGGCAGCTGCTTTGACCACATGGCATCCAGGGACCACACGGCCCTGAAGACCCAAAATATTTATCATCTGGTCATTTATCATTTATGCTGACCCTGGACAAAAAAAAGGAAACCAAACTGCCCAGAAACTTTTGCAAAACACACATTTCTTTTCAGTGCCTAGATCTGACCCGAGGACAGTAGAGTCAGATCATTCAAGAGGAAAAGTCTCACTACAATCAAAGCAATTGCCAGGCACGGTGGCTCAGGCCTGTCATCCCAGCAGCTGGGGAGGCCGAGGCAGGAGGATCACGAGTTCAAAGCCAGCCTCATCAACTTAGTGAGACCTAAGCAACTCGGTGAGACCATTTTTAAATAAAATACAAAATAGGGCTGGGGGTGCGAGTCGAATGCCCCCAAGGTTCAATCCCCGGTACCCCCTGCCCCAAAACAAAAACAACTAAAGCAATAGAAGCGAGATCTGAACAGTGACTTTCCTCAAAGGACTCTGAGCGATACCCAGGACTCCTGCCCTTTCCCCAGATAATCCCTCTCACTCACCAAAACAAAGTCCTGTGGCTGAGTAGACACAGATGGCTGAAGGAACAGGCCCATCCCCCAGGAGAGTCCTGGCTTCAGGGCAACCCAATGGAGTCGGCTTCCTCTGTCTCCCAGCCAAGATAAGCCTCCTCTAAACTTTCCAGGATGAAGGTGGGCGGCTGGCCCCATCAGGATCCCTGTTGAACATGACTTCCCTTTGGGGACCCCAGGGAGTGTCCTGCTTCCTTTTCAATATCCGCCTCGCCAGTCTGTCAACTCCAGGAGGGACTTTAAGGTCCCTTACCCAAAATGTCAGAGCAGACACGATTCAGATTTCTGTTTCACACACACCTTACGCCGCAGCCTGGAGATCATTTTACACAGTATTTGTAGGTGCCGGTGGCTCCAGGACTTGAACCCAGGGCCACTTTACCACTGACTTGCATCCCCAAGCCCTTCTGTATTTTATGTGGAGACCAGGTCTCTAAATGGCTCGGGCTGACCTCAGCGCGCAATCCTCCCGCCTCAGACTCCCAAGTCATTAGGATCATAGAAGTGCAGCTTAGCTTTGGGGTGCATGGGATTCAACTGAAACCTGTGGCATGAGGTCAGGGGTGGAATTTTCCTGTTTCTAATATTATGGCAGTGCTCAAAACGTTTTAGATTTTAGAGTATTCCAGATTTCAGGTTAGGGATGCACAAAGTTTCCTTTCAACAAATTCAGCACTTTTGAATAAGAACCGTGAGCCCAACGCACATCAACTCTGGACAATGCACATCAACTCTGGACAATGCACAGTTGTACACAGGACACAGATCACGGGTGAGCAAATATAGCTCTGGTCACAGCCAGCTCCCCCTCCCCCAGCCCAGTTTATGCGGTCCAGGACTGGGGGCGGGGGTGGGGGGGACTAAAAGCCATTTTTAAGAGGTTAGTGGGAGAAAAGACCAAAGGAGAAATATTTCACAAGACCTGAATATTACTTGAAGTTCAAATTTCGGCACCCACAAGTACAGTTTCATGGGGACCCAACTACACTCAGGCATTTAAATCCATCTTATTTCTGGAGCAAAATTAAGACACTGATATTCTGAATATAAACGTCACTACATCAACCTTCTTAGGCAAGGTCTGCTTGCAACAGAATCAGGGAAGGTAACACGGACCATCTCGGGGGAAAAAACTGTTCTCTGTGCAGACACATCAGTGAAAATCTCCAAGACCCGATATATGTAGCAATTTCAGCACTGGCCCAACTGGTATGGTTTCACGTGCCCCGAGTTAACTGCCATAGAAATGTGACGTGGCTGCCTAACAGGGCTCTCCCCTGTCCCCAACAGTGAAAGAACCAAAGGCTAAACGTCACTCAGGAGACTGAATTTTCTTCCATTCACGTTTGGATGATTCCTTTTTAAGAAGCAAATCTCTGCCACGTAAATCTCAGCAAATACACCTCCCTATTAAGCAACCGGGACCATCTGGATTCCCCAAGGAAGGCCTGGTACCGTCTCATCCCGGGAGCGTGGGGCTCACAACAGGCTGCAAGACAGGGGTGTTCTCCGTTTTCCAGATCTGTGCAACACCTAGACACGCCAGAAACAAGCTGCATGAGAGCTTGCACCCAATTCAGACATTCAGTATACACATAAAGTGTCGGGCCGCTCTCTGCAGCCCCAGCCAGCCCCTGGTCCAACTAGCCCTCCCTCTAGAACATTCCACTAGGCTCCAATGGCCGATTTCCCTGCTGAATCCCTCCAACTCATTCTCCATGAAGCACCTCAACACACACACACACACACACACACACACACACACCCCCCCCCCACATCTGAACCTCCGCTGCCCATTTCTCAGGTAGAAGCTAACTTCTAAACACAGCCCAGATTTATGCAAATAGGAGCCATGTGAATCTCTTCCACTCCAGGTGAGCCTCAGGCCCTTTGCACAAGCTAGGGGACTGGGGATGAAGGTAAGGCAGAAGGAAGAGAACTCCAACTGCATTCGGAGCAAGTCAGTCCTCCCTCCTGGCTGGAATGTGCCTGAGCTACCGGGGTTATCAAACGTGGAGGGGTGCAGGGAGCAGCTTGATTTATCCCTAACCCTTCACGGGACTCTATGGCCAACGCAGGCAGTCACCCTCCAGAATCTGCAAACCCTTGACATTGGACAATACCAACGCAGACAACCTCTATCACTTTCCAGGTATTTCAGCCACGTTAAATATTGCTGACACTCAAGTAGGGGTGGAAAGTGCTGCTCTTTAAAATGGCCCCAAGCACACCAGGGAGAACTGAAAGCAGGACCCGGCAGAGGTATCCGAGCGCCCAAACTCTTGGCAGCCCGGTTCACCAGAGCCCAAGGCTGCAGGCAGCCCAAGTGTCCATCAGTATCTGAGGGGATGCACATGAGGCCGTCATAGTCCATTCCACCGACTATGACTCAGCCTCCAAAAGAAATCCTGACACCTGCTACAACGGGGTGACCTCTGTGTGACATAAGCCAGTCACAAAAATAAATCCTACCGTGCGACTCCACCTTGACAAGATCCCTGCAGCAGGCCAGTCCAGAGACAGAAGGGGCTGCCAGGCAGGGGGAGCAGGAAGAGCTGCTCACCAAGGGCTGAGGACTGGTGCTCCACGGCAGGAGGGCACCACCACCAGGAACAGGTCTCTAAAAATAGCTGAGGTGGTAAATTTGACACTGTATCTGTTACCACAAGGAGAAGAAGGGGGCGGGGGGGAGAACCCATGACTACTCAAAACATGCATGCCGTTTTTCCTATTTCCTATACGTACTTTGAACCCTTCTGAGATTTTGGTTTGGAGTCTTGTGGGGGGTACTGGGGATTGAACTCAGGGGCACTCGACCACTGAGCCGCATCCCCAGCCCTTTTTATAATTTATTTAGAGACAGGGTCTTACCAAGTTGCTTAGCATCTCACTGTTGCCGAGGCTGGCTTTGAACCTGCAATCCTTCTGTCTCAGCCTCCCAAGCCACTGGGATGACATGCACCATTGCACCAGACTTCCCTATTTTTAATGCGTGTAGAAATGTGATTGTGGGCAGGCTGAGTGGTGCACATGTATAATCCCAGCAGCTCAGGAGGATCACAGTTCAAAGCCAGCCTCTGCAACTCAGTGAGGCCCTGTCTCTAAAGAAAATCCAAAACAGGGCTGGGGATGCGGCTCAGAGGTCAAGTGCTCCCGAGTTCAATTCCTGGTACTTTTTTTAAAAAAAACCCACACACACAAAAACACAAAACACAAACATGATTCACCGACTCAGGCTTTGTGATGCTGCTACAAGACGATCATGCACAAAACACAGCAAACCACAGCAACCAAGAATGCGTGTAAGGACCCCAGTGTAAGGAGAGGGGGCGAGAAAATCTCAGTTGTTCAGTCTTGGGCACACAGGGTCTACATTTATGGTCATGGTGTAGGGACCAGCTGGTGTTCTGGGAGAGAACCCCGGAACCCACAGAAGACAGAGTCCCAGTGGAGAGACCCAGATGTTGCCCAGGGGAAGGGGCGCAGCTCTTCTCAGGCATGCAGGTCCCCCTACCATGACATCCTGACCAGAGCCACAGCCCGGGAGGTCCTGCTGCCACCCAGACTCTTCTCTGACCACCTAACAAGCCCCATCTCTCCCTGTGGGATGCTCCGCTACTATCTCCCTGGCTAGCCCGGGCCCACCCCGCAGTGGCCACCAGCAGCTGCCGAAATCCACAGTAGAACCAACAGTTGTATCAGGCACATTCCGAGGGCCTTGTACCTACACACACTGGACCTCACTACATGTGCCCATCCCTCGCGCAGTCCTCATTAGCCTGCCCTGGTTTATACTCCAGCGTCTGCTCTAAAGGTTTTGGCTGGCCGGGGTTGTTCTTTCCCCCCCCCCCCCTTGTTCAAACTAGTTCAGAGGAGCTCCCCACAGAGACCTTATCTAGAGTCAATCAGGGCTACTCCCCCAGGGCAGTCAGAGACAGTGGCTCCCACCCATCACCCTGGCTCCCTTTGAGGCAGAACCCCATTCATTCTCCCTTAGAGAAAAACCAAGACCTTCACATGAGGTCATCTCCTGGTGGAATGCTTTAGAGGAAGCAATCATCTGTCTTCTTTGCAAAAAATCCTACTTGCTGCCCGCCTCCTCCTCTCTCAAAGAGAGCACCCGCCCTCTCCTTTGCTAAGCAACACCAGCAAGATGCAAGATCCTCCTTCTGCAGAGGCATCCCCTGCTAGGCACCACCCCCATCCCAGTCATTTAACTTATCTCCCGAAACTCCCCACTCTGAGAACAGCCCCTCCTCCCTGTCAGGGGTCTAGTCCCCTTCCCTGCAGGGCCACAGCCTCCAGGAAGGGCGTGTACCACCAACTCCACCTGTTCATCCTCTGTACCCTGGGACCACCCTCAGACCTCAGCCTACCTGGAAAAAAAACCAGGATGCATCTCCAAAACCATCCACACCTCTGCCCTCCAGATCCAACAGCTGCAGCAGACCCTGCTGGGCTCTACCCCATCCATTCCTCCAGGCTCTTTTTAGGACCTTCAGAAACACACCCTGTCCTGGGAGGGTTCCCTTCCTCTCCCTTCAACCCCCCCCCCCCAGGTCATCTCAGATATTTCAAAGTCCTAACCCCAGAGCTCCCAGCTCCTCTTACATCTCCACCTTGAACAGGATCAACTTTGCCACTGCGCCATCCAGTCAGACCACAGTCCCTCTGGGGGTGGAGACTGGTTCTATGAGTTCTAACACCGGGACCTTCAAGAAAAAGCCGCTAAATCCAGTCCAAGGGTCCTTGGTGTGCAAGTGTGAGCTGTCCGATTGGGGTCATCCACGCATGTGCTCCAATTTGTGGCTGTACAGGAGGAGGGTGTGGGGTGAGGAATACTTGGAGCAGTTGGTAATGGAAACCAGGGACATAGTTCTTGGGTGAAGGAAGACTACAGCCTCAGCCCCACCCATCCACTTCCACGGCCAGGGAGCTCGCTCATTAAGAACACCGCGTTCCTGCAAACTCCGCTCCTACAAAGAGATATTCCCGGCCTGGAGATCCAACGGCCATGTGCCCATCTGCACAGAGGTATTTTTAGTTCTTGTCCCAGTAGGGCAGGAGAATCGGGAGACTTCTCGCTCAACAATGGTTCTGGGAGCATTTAAAGTAGGTTAGCATGAAAAGTTACCAGGGCTGTCACTGCTGCTTTTGATTTCTAATTTTTATTCCTTCTCCCACCCCAGTTCCATGCCACACCCCCACCCTAAGAGGTCTGCATTTACCTCCAGCTAGATGCTCCGAGAAGCCAAGAAGAACAGGAGATAGCAGAAAGCAACCTACTTCTCCTCCCCATATGCCCATCAGAAAGTGACTTCAAGAGGAACCTTGACACCAGAGCCATCTCCAAACTGACAAAGGCCATCATCTCGTCTGCTCTCAGAAATGACCCTTCTGCCAGAAGCAGCATCGGGAAAATGTGCTCGAGTTCCCGGCGAGGCTGCGAAGAAGGCCCTTTAAAGCCCGCGGCACGACTGCCCTGTCCATCGGCCAAGAAAGAGGTAAGAGGCAGACCGTATGGGGGCAGGTGAACCTGGTGGCTTTGTACGAGCGTGTCCACCATGGCTGGCTTTTCCGAAGGCAGAGCACGGACAAGGTGGAAACCGAGGGGCACTCCCTCACCCGGCCTCCCCCAGGCTGGTTCAGGAGAGCACCCACTCAGAGCAATGAATACAGGACCCAGGGGTGGGCCGCCGCCTGTGTATGGGAGGCAGCACTGGACAGCAGGCAGGCAGGCACTGGAGAGGACGCCCCATCAAGTCCAGCCCTGCCTCCTCCTAGCCATGGCCCTGCCTGCACCTCTGCACCGACGGGTCTCTGCTACCACCCAGGTGGCTGTGGGAAGCCAACCCGCTGTGGCCTTCGCCCACCCACAGTCCCAGCAACTGGGCGTCCAAGGGGAGGGTGCAGGAAAAGCAGCCGATGAACAGCGGCCACCCTCTGGAGGGTCCAGCCTCCACGACAGGAGCTGACACTCCGCACTTCATACCACAACCCTCGGGGGGCCGTCCTCTGGTCCCAGCTTTGCTCTGACAAAGCCAGCAACAATCCCACCCAATCCTGAGGCACAAGGATGAGGCTTCATGGACTCTCCACACTCCAGTGGGACGAGTCTCACCTCAGATAAAGGCTTGTTCTGCAGGGATCCAGAGGTGACATGGTTCAGGCTTCCCTGGGCAGCAGGACTCTACTGCGAGGGTCTCAATGCGCTTTAACAAGTGGCAGCCACACAGGATGGGTGGGCGACGGGCAGAGCTCGCTCCAATAAAACTCTGCGTGGACGGTGGCCTTGGAATTCCACATGGCTATCACCTGCCACCAGGTATTCTTTCTTCCATCATTTAACCCTACGAAGCCATTTGCAGCTCACCTGCTGCAGAAAGGGCTGTGGTTTGGCCGCCACCTGGTTATCTGAAAGAAGCGTCTCCCCCGCTCTGGAGCAAGATGGCTTTGGTATTGGACGCTAATGTTTTTTCCCCAGGGTCCCTGGGGACACTTACCCTCACACTGCTGGCCCTCGGGCGCCTGGGGCTACTGCGGAATTCTAAGAACCAACCTGCCATGGAGCAGGGGATAACCACCTTCTAGAGTTTGGAGAAGCACCTCAACCTCGTGATCTTTGAGATCACGTGGGCCCTCCCGCGGCCCCTCAGCCCACAGCTGCACCACTCAGAGGTGTGGGAGCTGGTCCTGTCACTGCCCCGGCCTCAGTGTCCCCACTTACAAAACGGGAGGCATTTCTCCAGTGATGCCGAGGATGTCGAGCCAGCTCAAAAGGAGCTCCCAAACGCTCCTAGACTATTGTCCCACAGAGAGCGGACTCCCAGAGAGGGTCCTGGTGGCAATCCTAATTATCGTCTTCCTCTGCCCTCTTCCAGGGTCGGTTGTACTGCTCCCCCATGCCCCAGAGTGCAGTTTCAGGAGTCACAGTCTAGATCTGACGGAGGCAGAGGGCGGAGCAGGATCCAGGAGCAGAGAGGGTCACCGGGAGGGCAGGACACTCAGGTTTCCCCTGCTGGCAGGTAGACTAGAAGGGGACCGGTTCCACCAGGGCCGTCACTCCTGCGGCTTTCCTGAGCCTCTGAACTACCTCTGTCCTTATCCACGCTGGGGGAGGCTCCTCCGAGCACGCTTCCTCTTCTCTCCCTCGTGACGGTGGCCGTGCAGCACTTAACAGCTTACGGCATGACATGATGCCTCCTGATCCGTGCAACAGGGGGCTGTTCCCCTAACGACCCTCGGGAGACTGGCTGGCCAGGCTGGGCACCTGACGTGCAATCTCGGGAACTCCCTCCTTACTTCCAAACCCCCGGGCCAATTCTACACAACTCGTGCAACAGTGCGGGTATCTGCAGTGACCCGAGGACCACCTGAACATCCTAAGCTTTTTTTTTTTTCCTCCCGCCCCTAAAAAAGCAACACTTTGACCAGACGTGTGCTATCACGTCATGAAACCACGCTTCCTGGAATGAGAGCCATGCCCGCGGCGTAAACCCCCGTGCTGTGCAAGCAGGAGGTACCTATGAGAACCAAGACTCGCTGCCCACGTGCGCCTCGAGCACGGTGAAATTCCCCCTGCGTCCTCCCCAAACGCCCTGCAAGGAAGTCACCCGAGCCCGTCTCATCAGGGGACAGAGGAGCTGAGGCGCAGACACGCGCCCTTGTTCCTCTGCCCGCCCACGTGTCAATCCCCATCTTCATGTTGGTCCTTGAGGCCGATTTTGCGCGTGTCCCTCCCTGTGTGCGTGCACACTGGCCTCTATCCTGGAGCATGCTCAGAGGGCCACTTGGTCCGCTGCCTCCGTTTCTTGTGTTCTTTGGGGGAAGGAAGAAGTCCGACACCAGGGAGAGGAGACACTGCCCCCACTGCCTCCGATACCAGCCTGGGTCTCGCTGTTCCTGTGGACGCCCGGTTCCCGGCTGCGGACGTGAGATAACAGGCAACACGGCTCCCTGGAACCCATCCATCTGAAACTGCCATCTCCACAAGAGAAGTCACACCACGCGGCCTCTGCCTCTCACACGTGTTTCCAGAGGGTGGGCAAACGCGGAGCCCGACCCCTCTTCAGGCAGGTTTACTGTGGGATGTAAACCCCACTGTGTGCCACTCAATTCCCTCACCTGGAGCTCCGGCCGCAGGGTCTCAGTGCCTCTGAAGAGCTCACCAACTGCCAGCAGCACAGCCATTCCAAAACCTGTCTTTCCAGCAGTCCCTGCCCCCAACCCCAGACGACGCAACCCCATCTGCTTTCTGATCCCAGACAGACCCAACCCTTTATGGAACTTGGTTCCTGAGCCTCTGCAGATGTTTCACAGGCGACAGCACTCACAGGCCACTCTCCCAGTCTCATCCTGTCTGCCTTGCGCAAGCCGGTCAGTGACCCTGGCTTTGGTTAGAAGTCACGCTGGCCTCAGGGTACTTCTCTCACCTGCATTTCTCAATCCCCACTCCAAAAGCAACTGTACTCACTTTCAGCCAGCGTGGGTCCAAAATCCTGGCTGGCGGACGCTGGACCATCTGGCTACAGGACGGAAATGGACACGTGTCAGCCACCTCTGCCCCACACTGGGAATTACAAAACCCCAGGGTCATTAACCATTTCCGATCTCATTACTGTGACCACACGGCAAGAGGGGCGTGAAAGAGCCTCATCGTGCCACACTTCCTGTGATGTGGGAGTGAAGCAGTCACCAGAGGAGTTCCCACTCCAGTCTCCCAGGGGCACACAGGGACGTGCAGATCAGAAGAAACCAACACCAAAGGGAGGTCTACCGGGGCTAATTAATACCAAACACAGGATGGCTATCACTCAAGGGGCAGGAAAAACACTTCATCCATTTGCAAATAACATAGGGAGGTATTCAAGTAAGCAAATCCAGGGCAAATGATTTCAGGTCGCCATAAGCTGGGCTGCGAGTGTTCCTCTTATTACTTCGTCATTGTTCTTTCTTTCCGGGCCATCAGTCTGCCTACAACTGATTGCTGTATCAAAGACAGAGCGTGGGCCCCACACACAGCACGAGTGGCCATGCATCAAGTGCAGGTAACAACTCCTGTCTTCCTGAGGTGCCCTCGTAGTCACCTGGGTCTCGAGGAAAAAGTCACAAGTGAATCCATGGAAGAACAGGTGAAGAGCCAGGTGCAGTGGTACACACCTGTCATCCCAGCAACTCGTGAGGCTGAGGCAGGAGGATCACAGGTTTGAGGCCAGCCCGGGCAGCTTAGGGAGCCCACATCTCAAAATTTAAGAAGGTCTTGGGATGCGGCTCAGTGGTAACACAGGTGAAATCTAAGGAAGGTCTGCAGATTAGTTCGCTGGAAGGCACCAGCAACAAGTTCCTGGGTTTATTCCCTTCTCGTCCAGGGACTTAGGTTGAGGCCCACCCACATAACAGAGGATCATCGGATTCACTGAAGGTTTACCGGTTTCATTGTGAGTCAAAATACTTCACAACACCACGTAGGTACCATGATTCACCCAGTTTGACACGTAAGATTATAATACAGCAGCCACAGACAATCCATCAATAAATGGGTGTGGCCGTGTGCCCAAAAAACGTTGCAAAAACTGGCCGAAGACAGCACTTGGATGTGTCCCCACAGGCCACAGTTGGCCGACTGTGCTGTAATCCACCCTCCACTGTGATGCCAGCTTCAACTTTCTAAAGCCTTGCAGATTTCCACCCACCTGCTGTGACAACCCCAGCTCCAACCACTCCCCCACACACCACAGGAACGTTTCGGGGCATGCAAGTTATACCACGAAGAGGGCGAGGAAAAGTTAACACTCCCAGCTCTGGCACCAACGCAGAAGGGTGTCCAGCTCTGCAAGACGCAGCTTCCAAACAATCAACCTGACAGGCCGCGGCAAGAACAGGTTCTTACCTGCTCCCCCACAAACACGAGGACAGTAGGATCAACACAGCCCGAGAGTCTATGGGGGCATCTACAATACTCCAGGTGATGTGCACCACCACAACTGGGTGGGGGTGGAGGGGGGACAGCAGTAAAAGCAATTCTGTGTCAATAAAATGGCACCATCCATCCCCAGGCCTACCCTCCCCTGTCAGGGCCTCACTGTTGCCGAGGCTGGCTTTGAACCAGTGATCCTCCTGCTCCCTCCTCCCTTTTTCCCCCCCAGTACACAGAATCTGCCACAGAAGGTTTCCCACCAAGGCCAGGGGCAATCCAGAGAAGAACCCCTCACAATGGTCCTGGGCGTCCACTCCCCGTCCTGCAACAGCAGAGCAAGCAGCCCGGGGGTGCCCACAGGTGAGCAGTCGAGGCTGCCAGAGAACCCCGCCATCTCGCCCAGGTGCACAGCCACTCATCCACGATAGCACCCGCCACTCTCCAACTCCTCTGCCCCACAGGATCCCCTTGATTGACGACTATTACCCATGCCCACGACATCACCTCTTGCAAGGCTCACTGCCAGCTGCCATGGGAACAGAGGCACTCACGGCCTTCAACTCCCACGGCCCGTCAAGGACAAAGAGCACAATGCCCGCTGTGCAGATGAAGAAGTGGGACCTGGAGGTCCAGATATTGCTCAGATTCAATTAGGATGGAGAGGAGCAGAGGGAGACCCAGGCGGGTCTGACTGCAAAGTCCGTGTACTTAACCCTTACTTCATAGGGGTGCCTGTGAGCATCACCCAGAAAGCTTAGTTATGCAGCTAAACTTCTCTACGATGTAAAAAGGACAAAGGCTACTTGGGCACCTGGGGGTTTTCATGGACTCACAGGATTTCTTAACCTTGGCTTTTTATTTTGGGGGAGTACCAGGGATTGAACTCGGGGGCCCTCGACCACTGAGCCCCATCCCCAGCCCTATTTTGTATTTATTATTTAGAGAGTCTCACTAAGTTGCTTAGGGCCTCACCATTGCTGAGGCTGGCTTTGAACTTGTGATCCTCCTGCCTCAGCCTCCCGAGCCACTGAGATTACAAGCATGTGCCACCGTGCCCGGCCAACCTCGGCACTTTGGACAGCCAGGGCTGATCACTGGGCTACTGGGGGAATCCTTGCACTGAGGGATGACATCTCCGGCTTCTGTGCCCAAAATGACCAGGAGTACCCCTCACCTGGAGACAATCCAACCTGTCCCCAGATGCAGCCAAGGGTCTCCTGGGGACACTTGGACACAGCATGGAGCTGCCACAGCAGACTGCGCTTGCCCCGAGAACAGCACCCAGCTTCCCATCAGCACCCCCGAGATCAGTTCGCTGCAGAGTCTCCACTCAGCCACCCGCGGTACTGTGGGACACCAGGAGGAAGCGCCCGCCATCACAGAGTGGAAGTCGGTGCTGGATCTTTTGGGACAGGGGCTCCTAAACATACTGATGAAGGACACGGCACCGTTTTGAGACGACCGTGCACAGCACTGTTGCGAGATGACCATGCAGATGTCCGAGAGTCTACATGACCGCCTTGGGTCGACTTGTGGCCAGCACAGGAAGAACTTCTAGCTTCACTGCGACTTCCAGTGGCAATATTGATAGTGCCTTTCCTCCCTCAGACTCACAGAGGTGAGGCCTTCCCAATCCTCTTCCCTCCTCCTGCTCAGACCCATGCTTCAGTGGCTGTCCCCTGACTCAACCCAGACGTCCGGGAACCAAACTACCCAGATCCTCTTCAGCTCAGGATAAGGTCACAGCCCAATAAACCCATCCAAACTGAAAATATCCTCCATCCAGAATGCATCACAGCACCAGATCTACCAAACATCCCGGCCCAGCCACACAGGGCCTCAGCTCAGGGCGGTAGGTCTGCTGCCCACCACTCCCCAGCAGCTTCCCCTGGAGCATGGGAGAGCCCAGGACCCGAGACAGCAGAGCAGGCTGTGCTGAAGCACGCTGGGCCTCGAGATGCCTCTTCCGCTCCCGTGTTCCCCTCCCGCAGTGAGGCACAGTCCTCTTCCCAGCCAGAATTCCATCGGCACCACTCCACCAGTGCACGCACTCAGCATCCATCTCAAAATGTCACCCCAGTCCCACTTCCTCCTCCTCCTCCTCCTGCAAAGATAAGTCACAGATGAGCTTACAGGAAGCCCTAGCTTTGCCCTCACCATCATTTACGAAAGTATCTGCAGGGGTACATATTACTGAAATGACTGAGTCATAGAAATCAAACCATCACTCCAATAAAAGATGAAAAACAAATGCAATTTAATCAAGTTTCAAAAATCCCATCAGCTGGGAAGGAGAAGGGAGAGAAGGAAAGCAAGGGGGCAGACGCCCAGAAACAGCCCTGGATTTAGAGTCATCCCTGGCTCTTTCTTCCCATGGGCAGTTTACTTCCTGGGGAGACCAGCTGGGAAACCTCTGATGGTCTCTTCACCTGTCCAGATGCCCAGGTTTTCAATAGTAGAACAAGGAGTATTCGATTTCTAAGGGTGATGGACGGACAGATTCAAGGACAGCAGAGCACAGAGGGTTTCTAAAGAAGAAAGACTATGATGCACACATTATTCAACTGTCCAAACCCAAGAACACAGACACCAAGTGGGAACCCCGATTTTAATGATGCCAGTGTATGGAGATTCACTGACACTTCCATTCTGATGGGGGCTGCTGTGCATACTGAGGGGCAGGGGGGATATAGGGAATCTCCACCTTTTGTTCATACTACTGGCTTGTGCAGCAGGTGCAAGGCCCTGGGTTCAATCCCCGGAACCAGAGAGTAAGTCTATTTTAAAAGGTGGGGAGGATTGTGTTTATGTATAAGCAATGAACAATAAGAAAATGAAATAAAACCATTCACGAGAGCATTAAAAAGAACACATCTGCCAGGTAGAGGCGCACACCTGTAATCCCAACAGCTCAGGAGGCTGAGGCAGGAGGATCAAGTTTGAGGCCAGCCCCAGCAAAAGCAAGGAGCTAAGCAACTCAGTGAGACCCCGACTCTACATAAGATACAAAAATAGGGCTGGGGATGTGGCTCAGTGGTTGAGTGACCCCGAGTTCAATCCCTAGTACTCCAAAATTAAATAATACATGAAGGGCGAGGGTGCAGTTCAGTGGCAGGGCATGCATGAAGCCCTGGACTCAGTCCCCAGCACCAAAAAAAAAAAAAAAAAATGGAGTGCTTCCATGACAGTGGGCAGGAAGAACGGAAGCAGACAGGCACTGCTGGGGACAGGAACCTGAATGGCCTTCACTGCTGGGCTCTGCAGGTCTCCGCATGAACAAGAGCGGCCTCAGAGACCACCTTCAGACACAGCCCCAACCCTTTCAGCCCTCCCCAAATCACTGCAGCGCAGCTCCTTCCGTTTCACTATTTTTATAAACCCACTGCTTCTGGACTTGACCTACGTGAACCCTAGATGAGCATAGGGAAGCTGCTTTTCAGTTCTTAAAAATGGACTCCACCACCATTCATCAGCCTTCTGTTTTCAAGGACAAGAAGTGCAGCCGCTCAAGGTGGCCTGGGCATGCGGGCCACGCTGGGAAGGGGGTTGCTTTACAGCAAAGTGGGTCACGCGTTCAACCAAACGTTCTTTTCAACAATCCCACCCGCGAGAGATCAGTCCTATGTTTGTCATCCCGCCTCCAGGCGGCGGTTTTGCAATCCCGAGGTTTTAAAACACAGGACTTAAGTTTTCAGCACTTGTACAAACCATGCAGAAGTCGTGCAAAAGTTCCTTCTCGCAGATTAAAATCGTCTCGCACACACCACTGGCGCTGCTCCCTCATCAGCTCATCCAGCTGTTTAAGTACCTAGGCTCGCCTTCCCTCCCGCTGGGGTTGGGTGGGCACCCTACGACCCGACGCCCGTGACTGCCTTCCATCAAGGGTCAGGTCCTATTTTGGATGAGGGACAGTGCATTCTTCCCTCAACAAGTCCATGAGTCGCAGCTTGTCATCCTCATTTCAAACTGTCCCTAATGGAGCCCTACCACACGGCCAGGACACGCCAACTTTTGATCCAATCACAACAGCGGCTTTTGCAGGTGTGAAACATTTAAAGCTGCAATCCAAAGGAAAGAACACAAAGCTCCCCTCTCCTTTCAATAAAGGGTTTGCAAATCCAGCAAAGCTAACTCCCCGGGGCTCCTCCTGAGCCTCCCCAGGCAACCACCAGCCAAGGTCATCTCTCTCTAATGGGCAGTTTCTGCCCCAGCGCTCACGGCCAGTTGCCCAGCACTTTATCATCTACGCATCTATGTGGTCTTGGGGCCTACCCTATCCAATCCTGCCCGGCTTTTATCATTCACACAGCATCTCCCCATTAATACACCTGTAGCCCTAACTCCACCTTCATGTGTGATTTCCATAGACAATAACAAAGGACACACTTCTCTCAATCTTGACTTCTTTCAGGTTCTCAGGCGCTCTCAAAATACAACGGTGCACGTGTGTCTACACACAGGATCAACGCACCACCTGTAGGTGAACAACAGTGCCACGCGCGGTACTCAGATTCCCCATTTGCAAATTTGCCAATTTGCTAAAAGTTATTTGTAGCTCCAAGATCAATATCCCTGGCACTTTCATTCAAGGACATTCACGGAGAAGCCAAAAGCATTATGCAATTCAAGTGGTCCCAGCAGAGGTCAAAACGAGGTACACATCCTCTGCAAACCAGTGTCCCTGGCACAAGGCGCTGAGTCCGATTCCCAGCACGGGAGGCGGGAGGGAGATTCTTTGGCACACTACGCACTGCCATGTTTTGTTTTGTTTTTTTTTGTTTTGTTTTTTTACCCTTGTAAGAATGTTGGTTTATTTGCAGAGTAAGGCTATATTTATTTTTTTTTTAATTTTTTTTTTTATTGGTTGTTAAAAAATTATAAAGCTCTTGACATATCATATTTCATACATTAGATTCAAGTTGGTTATGAACTCCCAATTTTACCCCAAATACAGATTGCAGAATCACATCGGTTACACATCCACATTTTTACATAATGCCCTATTAGTAACTGTTGTATTCTGCTACCTTTCCTATCCTCTACCATCCCCCCTCCCTCCCCTCCCATCTTCTCTCTCTACCCCATCCACTGTAATTCATACCTCTCCTTGTTTATTTTCCCATTCCCCTCACAACCTCTTATATGTAATTTTGTATAACAATGAGGGTCTCCCTCCATTACCATGCAATTTCCCTTTTCTCTCCCTTTCCATCCCACCTCATCTATCTGTTTAATGTTAATCTTTTCTTCCTGCTCTTCCTCCCTGCTCTGTTCTTAGTTGCTCTCATTATATCAATGAAGACCATGTTTTGTTTTAAGTTTTTGTCCTTTCTTTGCCGGTCAAAATGGGCCCCAAGCTGGCACGGAAATGCTACTTAGTGACTCTAAGCACAAGAAGGTTGGAGAAAATCCGTTTGCTAGATGAGGTGTGTGGGGTGTGCATCCCCATCATGTTGGCCAACCAAGAGAGGCACACATTCTTACCCAGGCCCAGAGAGCAAGGCTGTGAACCCACTGGTTGACAAACAGACGATGGAAGGAGCCCAATCCCGTGTTCCCCCCACAGGTAATGCTTCCTATAAAGTCACACACAGAGAATGTAACTGCCCTACGGCTATGTGACGGGAAGCAGACTGTAAACCATCCTGCTGTCTGCTCATACTCTAGACATCCTTGGAAGACATGCCGCATCAGTCACCTCTCCCTACCCTCCTTGCATTCTATTCCCTTTCATTCTTACCTTCTAAGCTATGGCTGACAGGCCAGAGGGACTGGCTCCCTTGCTCCCTGCCCATAGCCCCGTCACACAGGCGGAGTGTGGCTGGAGTGAACATCAGGGGCAGCCATGAATGGAAAGAGCTGGAAAGAGCTGGAGCCAGAGACAAGGACACGACAGAGAACGGCTTTCTCTCTCTGTGGCTGATGTCTCTGGAGCCCATCTGCCATACCAGGTGTCCCCAGATTTCTATGACTCAGCTTCTCTCAGGACGGGCTTTGGTATTTGTCTCCCATCTTTTTAAGAGTTGGGTGGAAAAAAAAAAATGTAGAACGCAGGGCAAGAAGCAAACGTTGGTTACGAAACGCCGTCTGTTAACGCCTCCTTCCTGTCTTACAACTCCCGAGACCAGATGTGGAAACATTTCCAAGAAAGCAAATGAGCAACAGGAAGACTCAAGGTAGACCTTCCTCCTGTGATGTGGGCGATCCTCACAGCAAACCAAAGAGCTGAGCATGGCTGCTCGCGGGGAGAATTCATGGTTCCAGCCCAGCTTCTCAAAGGAACGGGAATACCAAGCGGAAAGGAATCTTTTACAGGACACCAGTACCTACTTGCATAGATTCGCAAGACTGCCAATTTCCAACGAGCATTCTCAAGCCAGACCTACCTTTCTAATTTTTTAGTGGTGCTGGGGATTGAACCCAGGGACTTAAAGACTGCATATTCGAAAATGTCAGCTCCTCATTCCTCAAGACACAGAGGCTAGACAGAGTAGCTCAGGGGCAGAGGACACTGCCCAGCATGCACAAGGCTTGGGTTCAATCCCCAGCACCGCTACTCGTGGTGGTAAAAACTGCATATGGTACAACCCAGCGGCTGAAGAGTTGTCTGGGATCATCATCAGCCCTCTGTAGGGAACACGATGGATGTGTGCAGACTTTGGGCTCGGGGGGTATCTCAGTGGTAGAGCTCTTTCCTAGCATGTGTGAGGCGGGAAGGGGCAGGTGGGGGAGCCAGAGTAAAACAGGTTGAAAAATAACCTCCAGCAAGCATAGAAATTTCTAGAAAGCATTTGGGAAAGTGGAGTACAGCACTGCGGAGGTTAGAGACTAGTCCATCTCTCTCAATTCACACCGAGTTCCACAAACCTGTTGTGATTACTTCCAGCCCAGAGCAGACACCCAGCCCAATGCCCCAATCTGCACTTCTGTCCCCAAATGGATCTTTCAACACACTCCCTAAGCTTCAAATGGCTTCATCCCTCTCTCACACACACACACACACATGCGCGCGCGCACGCCA
This sequence comes from Marmota flaviventris, assembly GCF_047511675.1. NCBI lineage: Eukaryota > Metazoa > Chordata > Mammalia > Rodentia > Sciuridae > Marmota > Marmota flaviventris. The sequence continues at coordinate 4,383,535 of NC_092518.1, read as the reverse complement.
CTCTCTCATGAACCTTCTATTCCTGTGACATGAATTAATGATCAAAACATCTTGATGCAGCCAGGCAGGCAAAAGTTCCATTTCTTTCCAAGTGGCTCCCAGCTCACTGTGCACAAGGAACATTCCGGGCCCTGTTAAGTGACAAAGGTCACGCTGGCCCAGAGTGCTCCTTTTTCCAGAACCTGTGTTGCTTTCCAACTGCTCAATCTTGGCGTTAAAGAGGCTGGCTCGTTTTCATGTAAGTTTCCTTCCCCACCGTACACATCTGGAGATGACCATGACCATATCATCAGGACATCTGAGATGGCCAGCCCTGTCCTTGGAAAAGTGACAGCTTCATTGTTCACAATCTGGCTTTTTTTTTTTTTTTTTTAAATGAAGCCAAGTCCTCCTTCCAATTTAGTTCACATACTTCTATTTTAATCTCCTTTCACTACGTGTGAATTTCTAGGTCATCTGCTTGACAGACACTCCAGCTTGGTGTCCTAATGACCAGGAAGACAAGGCGAGTTAACAGGTTTTGGAAGAGCCGGGGAAGGCCAGAGCCATCTCCCTGCACCTCCCAAACCACTGTCTCTCCACCCACCTGGGAAAACAGAAGCCTTGCCCTACCACTACAAGCAATTACCTGACTATTAACATTGCAGTGCATTGCAATGAGTTGCTACTAAACCAAGGAGATTCAGTTTTTTATAATCAAGCTATTCTCTTACCTGCTGGTAGCCCCCAGAACGTTTTGCGTGGCTGACTCGACTATAGCAAACTGAGGTGACTAGAATCTTCTACAGTAAATGTTTCCCCAACAGCCTTCCTAAAAGGAGTGCTGTATTTCCTTGCTATGTGCAACCGAGCTGGGCAAGGGAGGAGAGCAACCCCACTCACTGCAGGGCTGGGGCTGGAGCTCGGGGGTAGATAGCTTGCCTAGCATGCACAAGGCCCTGGGGCAGACCCCCAGCACTGTGTGTGTGTGTGTGTGTGTGTACACACACATATTTTCCCACTCTGCATTGTCCTGGGCTTCCCTTTCCCCCGATTTATGTTTTCATACTCAAATCTTTCAATCACCAAAATAAAACAACTTGAATGCAGCAGCAGGCCACATAACCCACCAGGCATCAAACACACCATTACTTTCTCAAGATAGAGCATGTAGAGCAGAATATAAAAAGTTGGTCCAAGCATGCCTGACAAATCTAACCAGAGCGTAACCTGCACTGCCATTGACACCATTAGCCACTGGCTGGTAATTAATTACCATTGTGCGTCCACTGGGCAGAGGCACAAATGACATTTAAAGCGCAATCACCAATAGAGAATTTTCTATTGTAAAGCCTGTAATCCCAGCTACTCGGGAGGCCGAGGCAGGAGGACCACACGTGTGAGGCCAGACTCAGCAACTTAAGGAGACCCCGTTTCAAAACGAAAAATAAGATGGCTGGGGTTGTTGCTCAATGATAGAGCACTTCTATATGTAAGTCCTAGCAATGCAAAAAAAAAAAAAAACATGAGAAAGAATTTACAATCTTGAGGAAAAGAATAGTATTTGCAATCTAGGAAAATGCAAGCATAAAAGAATAAATTGGCAAGAGGCCTTTTGGAGAGGAAATAAAAAATTTTTTTAGCTCCTTATGAAACCTCTTATTAAAAAACAAGTTTTTGCACACCAAATAAAAGATTCCTTTATTTTAAACTGAGCAATCATTTAAAAGTATTAATAAAGCCTGAAGAAGTACTACAGTACACAGCAAAAGATAAAAAGTCATGACAGGGCCAGGTGAGGTGGTGCACACCTGTGATCCACAACCCCGGAGACAGGGGGATGGCCAGTTAGAGGGCAGTGAGAGCCGACTCTGAGGAGACTGTCTCAAAGAAAAAGGGCTGGGGGTGCAGCTCAGTGGCAGAGCACTTGCCAGTCTGCAGAAGGCCCCTGGTTCCACCCCCAGCACTGCAAGAGAAAAATCAGACTATTCTGCAACCCAACCCTGAACCAGGAACTGCGGTCACACACGGACAGGAGGCTGCTCAGCTCAAGGCCCCGTCTCCAAATCAAATAGAAAATGGGCAGGGGATGTGGCTCAGTGGTTAAGTGCCTTAGATCCAAGAAAAAAAAAAAAGAACCTCGTGATTCTGTTAGTCTTGTCAGTCAAGGCTGGGGCTTCAGGAGACCCTTGCAGTGCCCACAGGCAAGCTGCAGGGGAGTCCCACAACCTCAGACCTGGAAGAAAGGTCACACAACCCCACCCCCACCCCCTGGGAAAGTCAAGTGTCCTAAGTCTAGTTACCTACCTGCTAATACTCCACCCCAAAAACATGTCACTCAGGGAGAGATCAGCAGGAGCCCTAGACTTGATCTCACATGGACCTTTAGGTGCAGAAGTTGGGAGAAGGGGGAGAAAATGACTGTTGGTATCAGGCTGGAAGCCAAATGGTACTGGAGTCTGTGAACAGTGTTCAGCTGGTGACAGGTTTTCCCTTTCCAACGCAGTCACGGGGAGGTTCGGCCTGCATCTTGGGTTGGCACATTCCTCACACCCACAGCACTCCTGGGGTCCGTGGGCCCACCCTCCCATCTCTGCCCACGGGGTGACAAAATGCTCACAAGGAATGAGCCACAACACGATGAACGTCAAAAGTTTTAAGTGAAAGAAGCCAGACATAAAAGTCCATGGATTGGACTGGGGCTGGGGTTCAGCGGTAGAGCGCTTGCCCAGCACGTGTGAAGCTCCGGTTCGAGCCTCAGCACCCCATAAAGATCAATAAAAGCACTGTATCCATCTACCACTACAAGAGAAAAATTCAAAAAAGGTCCATGGATCCCATGATTGGATTTCTACGAATGGCACTGGAAGTGGGGGGGGGGGGGGGGAGGGGCAGAAACTGCTGCAGTGGGAATATCAGCCAGTGATGAAAGGAGTGTTTTAAATTCCACCGTCCCATGGAGAAGAGGCTCCCAAAAGGGCCTGCGATCCTGCCAATCTCCTGCTCTCCGGAGCAGAGATGCCGACGTGAGCAAGCCGAGGTCAGCCGCAAGTCGGGCCTGGAGGTGGTGCAAGGATGAGCTCGGGAGTCCCCTGGGGAAACCCAGGGGTCCTGATCTGGCCTGCCCAAGAAAGAAAAGGCAGGGGAGGACCTTGACCCCCTCAGGTTCCAAGGAGCACGTGCAGAGGTAGCACAGAGCCTGGCACCAGGCTGCCTCCCACCCCACCCCAAGGCCACCCCTGCCACCAGCATCCGGGAGCTGTCAGGCACACAGACCTGGGCCCAGCCTCCCACACTTGCTGAATCAGAGATGCAGGGCACGGGACCCAGCCCTCTGCCTCAGCAAGCTCTCTGGATGGTGGATACATGATGAAGTTAGAACCAGTGGACATGGACAGCAGCATTACCCATATAAAAAAAAAAAAAAAGAAAGACACCCAAATGTCCAACAACTATGGAATGGATACCCAGATTTCCCTGCCTCCAGACAACAGAATCCCGCCCAACAGTGAAGTAGGAATTAATGACATACAACACCCAGGAAGCCCCAAAAATCATTATGCCAAGGGGAAAAAAAGCCAGGCAAAACCCAAACACAAAGCAAAAAACAAAAAGCAGAATTCCAGGAAAATGCACAGTAACTCAGAGCCCATGGGTGGCTGCCTGGGGACAGGGATGTAGGGAGGCAGAGGGAGTCCAAAGCAGCGCAAGGAAACTTCAGGAAGCGATGGAATATTTGCGAGTCCGATTGTGGTGCAGGTTTCACAAACATGCATGTGTATTTATGTATATGTGAGGAGTTAAACTGCACTTTATGCCTACTTATGCTATATTTCAATTTTGCCTCAATAAAGGCAAAAATAAGGCAAGCAGATGGATCTTAACAAGCACAACGTGATTCCATGTGGTGAAAAACACTACATATTTGATTGTGGACAGGCAAAATGGCTAGGAAATGATCTACACGCTGCGCTCCTAGACTGGGTACCCTGATTTCTCAGCCAGGGGCGGAAGAAGAAGAGATCAACTCTGAAAGGCTTGGGCTCTTTGAAGTTAGCCTATAGTCAGTTATTCCCTCAGGGGAATAAAGTAAGAGTAAGGATAGGGACTGGCAAAAGAAACCAAAGACCAGAGGGCAGATCTGAGGCAGGGAGTCCAGGAGGCCCAAGTAAAGGACAAACACTTTCAGGGGGGAGGCCAGCTTTCCCAGAGACCAAAGGGAGGAGGAGGAAGAGGCCAGTGCGGGGAACCCGACCACCAGGACGAGACACAGATACTCACCAGATCAAAGCCCAGGTAAGTGACTGCTCCGGCCAGGGTCTGTCATCCCAGCAGCTCCAGAGGCTGAGACAGGAGGATCAAAGCCAGCCTCAGCAACAGTGAGGCCCTAAGCAACTCAGGGAGACCCTGTCTCTAAGTAAAATACAAAATAGGCCTGGGGATGTGGCTCAGGGGTCCAGTGACCCCTAGTACTCAATCCCCAGTACCCAAAGAGGGGAAAAAAGTGAGCTCCAAAGTCTTGTTTATCCCCTCGCCTTGGAAAAACGGTCCACTTCCCTGGCATGCCTGAAGACGGAAAGTGCTATTATTCCTTCTGTGAGCCCAATGGGAGTTAAGTCCTTCAACTTCAACAAGCCTTTACAGAGGCACCAAGTGCCTCTCTTGAGACTACCTGGAGATTTCAAGCTACGGAGACAGGGTTTTCTGACCCTAGCACTAGGACCTCTGGGGACTGGATGACTGTTGGTCGGTGTCAGGGGAACCAACCCTGCACTAAAGGATACCCTTCCTGGCCTCTACCCACAGGATTCCAGTAATACCCTGTCCTCACTTCTAACAACAAAGGTGCTCCCGCTGAGCACCAGTGAGCCACCCACATCCTGGGCCAAACCCCAGCTTCCTTCCCAGCCTCACATGCAGTGTCCCGAGAGGCACCTGGATTTCAAGATGAGCCGGGGTGTTTGCTGTGGCTGTTCTCAGCTCTCCAGGGACAGCCCACCCTCCTTAAGCCAGCCCCACCCCTTAGCATTTCTCACCTGCCCCCCTGGGGCTGGGACACACCATTCCCCATCATGTACCCCCAAGCGGACAGTGAGCTCCCTCCCTCCCCGTGCCAGGTGAGGAACTAGTGATTCCCACGTGGTTCCACCTTGGAGCCTGCAACAAACGCACCATTATCCTGACTTTCCAGCTAGACGAAGAACTGGAGGCAGGGAGCCCACCCCACTGGCCTTCTGCTCCCCCTCCCTACCCAGCCCTCTCCTGGGCAGTGGAAAGAGGGAGGCGAGATACGTCAATCCAGACTCACTATCTAGAAAGCTCCACCACACACAGATACTCCTTCCTGGAGACTGATCTCTAAAATATCCAGAAAAGGGAAATCTAGAGATGAGCGCCCCCCGATTGCCCATGGCTGAAGGAGGGGACAGGGAGCAGAGACAGATAGCAATGGAGGACCACCTTATTGGGGAATTAAAATGATTTCAAGCTAGGTAATGGCGAGGTCTCCACAACTTGGCAAATTTACTGTGTATTACCATTCACTTAAGATAGGTGACATGATGGCATCTCCTTTACACTTCAACACTGTTCAAGAAAAGTTCCAGGTGTAACTCAGTGAAACAGCGCTTGCCTAGCATCTCCAGGTCCTGGGTTCCAGGCCCAGGACCAGAAAAAAAAAAAAAGGAAAAATGGGGGGTGGGGGGGCAGGCGGCTCCTATCAAATGAAACATTCAGGGAGATTCTGCCCCCCAGAAGGCAAAGCCAACATTCATGGCTAACCCAAAGGAAACAAAGTAATACACAGCTTGCAAAGGAAATTAGTGCCCAGCCTGAATCTCTAATGTATCCAATTCCACTGTACAAGACCATTGTTAACAAATGCCCAACCCCATCCCCCCGTGTGGACACAGAAATTCCACTCTGATGAACATCTGTGCCACCAGAAACCCATCCAGAAAAATACATGTGTTGTCCAAATATAGAAGGTGGAATGGAAAAGCAAACACAACAGGAAATTGGAGAACGGTGAACTTTACTTGTAGATAGAAACCATGAACAGAGCCCCCAAGTTCCCTTAAAGGGAGCGCCACCCTGAAAAACCAGAGGCACGCCTTCCAACAGGACCCTTCGCCCTGCCTCTCCAAGAGGGCAAAGAAACCAAAATTCAGGAAGGACGACCTATCCTGCCATTTGTACTTGCACCCGAATCCGTAAAAAATGAAACAGTGTCCTATTTCACCCAACTTTCTTGGAAAGTTGTACAGAATGTTCAAAACATTACAAAATGCAACTAGGAGGCAGCTAACTGGGGGGTGGGGGGAAGCAGGGTGTAGCTCAGGTCAGGCAATTGCTAGCAAGTGTTAGGCCCCAGGGTTCCACCTCCAGCAACTGCAAAAAGAAGAACTCTCCGACTCCTGGGTGGCTGGGAGCTGCACTGAGTGGGATAAAAAATGAAATGTTTCCATGAGCTAATCCCATTCTATATTTAGTTTGAGTACACTAATGTAATTAACTAGGGTTATATAATTTTTGCTAGCTTCAGATTTCCAATTATAAAGCTCCACATACAATTATTGGAACTAAAATTGATTTGATTTTTATTTCCACGGAAAGACAAAGACGGCTCATTTTTATACCCCCCAGCTTCTCAACGAGGAGTTAGCCGCCGGCTGGGTGTGCAGGATGGGAATGGCCCCCAAGAACGCTCTCTGCCAACTGGGTTCTATCTATATTCCCTGAGGTTGCTGTGCTCAGATTTCATGTCCCAGTGGCTGTCCCACTTGGTCTCCCCCCATTCCAGCCCTGCACTGTCCAGCCTCAACTCGCAGAAAGTGTAGGGAGACGCCAGCCCTGCCTACACACCCCCCACGTCCACTCAAACAAAATCAGTTCAGGTGTGGGCCTCCGAGGCGCGCGTGGGGCTTGGCTGGCTAATAGATGCAGAATGACCCCTGCAAAGACACTTAGCAAAGACAAAAGAGGATCCAGATCCAGAGGTGTCCAGCCACCCGCCTGCAAGGTGAACTAAAGATCGGCAGGAGGCACACCTTCCTCTTCTAGGGGGTGGGCAGTGGGGGGCACATGCAGCTTATTGCTGAATACTCTCTGCACCTGCCTTACACTTGGTTTTAACTATTAGAGGAGCTTAAAGGATCTCTGGAGAGCTGGGACAGGGCACAGATCCAGGTTGTTTTAAAAAAAAAAAAAAAACCTACTTCTTTTCTCCTCTCTCCTTGCAGTGGGTGCCTTCTGAACATTACTACAAAGAAAAGCAAGGCTTCCTTAAGTAGAGATAAATAACCAAAGGAAAAATGAATGCCTGCGCAGACGCCGAGGTGCCTTCATGACGTCTGGCTGAGGAGTCCCCTCAGTATGTGGAAGCCTGCAGACACTCTTCCCCGTGGACTCCCCTTCCCTGTGGACTCCCCGGCATCCTTTTATATACAAAGTTACACTGGGAATTGGTATCTGCAGAGGGGAGAGAGACACACAGCCAAAACTACACCAGCCAGCACACACACATACCAGAGCTAATTCAGCAATCCCTTCCAGTTAAATAAACAAGAAAGCAGGCCTGGAAATCCCAGAGCAACTTGAGGTGGACAGTCAAGGGTTTCATGAAAACTGAACCTGCAGCCCTTCTCAGCAAAGGGGTCTGGCCAGCAGGTCCACCCCTCACCTCCACAGTGGGGTCCCACTTTGGAATTTAATCTTGATATGCACTCACTCTAACACCCGTGATGCAGCATCAATTAAAATGAGCTTTACCATTTAAATGAGACTCTAATGTGACAAATGCAAAAATAACTTTAATAGCAATCATGATGGATAAAACGCAGCGCGTCGGGGACAAAAACATCAAACCAACAGCCAGACTTGGGGCACCCAAGCACTGTCATCCGCACCCAATTCTGGCACTGCCTCGTCCCGTTTCCTTTTGAAGTTTGAACCACTTCTTCCACACAATGCCCAACTCTCTAGAGCCCCGGAGGCATCTGTCAATAAAAGCAGCCGATTTATAAACACAATGAGGTAATTAGGAAGACACTACAGAATCAGAAAGGGTTCAAAAGCTCCACACTCTTGCAAGGTTTCCTCGGGCACCTGCAACCAGATACTGTCATCGGCTTCTCAAATATTTTTTCAGCTTTATAATGTTTTGAACCAATAAAAAAAATAAATTTAAAAAATAAATAAATAAAAACAAAGCAAAACCCACTCATCTAAAATGTGCAGGGTACACCCCGTCATTGAATGTTCTCTTCCCTAAGGAAAATCCCTACTTTACTCCTCCAGACCACTATCTAAACCTTAAATGGGGAGACTGCAAAGTCACTTGGCCTGTGTGCAACACACACACACACAATGACCTTGGTACTTGGAGAGACACAGCCTGTGCGTCTCTGCACAGAAATTTTGGCTTTGTCCCATATTCCCAGCTTCCGGGACCCTAAACATGATTTCAGAGCACACACCTGTACCAGTTCAAGTACCAGCTCCCGTGCCCCACCCTCATGATTTATGAGCTCCATACGACTGTTAGTGCATTTTTCCCAGACTAAATTCAGTAGATATAAGCATTATAAGCATTAGACTATTTTTAAATGAACCTTTTCACGGTTTCTTCCTGCATTCCAGTACATTCTTGCTGGGCACCTGCCCGAGAACTTGAAACTCTGAACGGCTTTGAAGACTAAAACCTGCAATGAGTCATTTCTATCCCCTCCCCCTTCCCCAAATATGAGGACTGTTTTAAAGGAAACACCACGCCAGCCCCGTGAAATTCAGAGTTCCCAACATGTAGGGGGAGACAGACTTCCAGGGGCTTCTCCCCTGGTCCTCATCTGGTGGACAGTCATTTCTCTTGTGAGCAGAGTGTAAGCGGTTACTGGCTCTTATTTTCACCAACTGCAGGGCTGGGTCCACCTCCAAGGTCACTGCTTCTGGCTAGTTTTTTTGTTTTTGTGTTTGTTTTGTTTCTTTGGTACCAGGGACTGAACTCGGGGGCACTTGATAACTGCGCCCCATCCCCAGGCCTATTTTGAATTTTATTTGGAGACAAGGTCTCACTGAGTTGCTTAGGTCCTCACCATTGCTGAGGCTGGCTTTGAACTCATGATCCTCCTGCCTCAACCTCCCAAGCTTCTGGGATCACAGGTGTGCGTCTGGCTGGTTTTTGACCTATTAGAATACAGATCATGGGTTACGGTTAAAAATTGGCATGGAATCAGCAGCAATATCTCAGAAACAAAACCTAAGGTGGTAGTTTTTTCATAGTCAAATTATGAATTAAAGCCAGCTGTAGTCCCAGCTACTTGGGTGAAAAGGATCCAAGTCAAAGGTCAGCCTCCACAATTTATGGAAACCCTGTCTCAAATTTAAAAAAAAAAAGAAAGGTCTGGGGATGCAGCTCAGTGGTAGAGCACGCCCCATTTCAATCGTTAGTACTGAAAAATAAGTTTTTAACTTGGGGTTCTTGAGTTTTTACCAACATGGAATTGGCATTAAAACTGCCTGGTATTAAAATGCCTGATAAGAAGGGAGGGGGGTGTTGTGGTTCAGCAATAGAGGGCTTACGTAGCATGCTTGAGGCCCAGGGTTCAATTCCCAGCACCACCAAATAAGTAAATAAGTCTGATAAAATTCTGGGAGAAAGAATTTATGGCAAAGACCCAAGTTTAATCCATCCCCCACATAAACAAATGGTGGGACCATGAATTCCCTCCTTCCCTTGTTGGTTTTCAGAAGTACAATCTGTAACTACAACACCACCTGGATCTTTATAGATCCCAGGAATTCTGTGTGCAGAGTGGCAGTATAGATTTCCACATCACATGGCTTTGGTGACATCCGTCTACTCCACTTCACTTCCCATCTTCAAACGGACATCAAGATGGCACACTTCACAAAAGGCACCCAGAGGACCAGTCTGGACCCAGAATCACCCACAAGGCACTGGAAACGGAAGCCGCGGGCAGGTGTGCCTGGTTCCCTCCAGTTCTTAAGAGGGATTTCATATGGTCTCACTGCATTAAAGTATTTGTTATTAAGAGGGAAGGAAATAAGACGGCACCTCATACAGTAAGCTTTTGTCGGTCTAAACCTCCACCAAGAAGTCAAAATAGAAGTGCTTGCACAATTAAAGCGTGCCCCACACCTGCAGATGCTGAAGCCCGAGACCACGAGCTGATCCTCAGCAGTACAGAGACGGGTTGTTTGAAAGGGGACCAGGGCCCTTCTGTTCCCCCTCCTATGAGGGGGACGTTAGCAATCCATTTCTCAACACACCTGGAACAAGTTTTCAACCTCCCGGAGAACTGGGAAAGCAATCTGGCTGGTGAGGGTCTCCCTCCTCCCTGCTTCTGTCCCCCTGCCAGAAGCTGGTGGCAAGGGTACCGGAGAGGGAAGCGGTCAGTGCCAGCTATCCGGGGTCATGCGGCAGGTTCCCAGCTCCAGGGAAGCAAGGGAACGTTCCTGTTCGCTTCTAAGCATTGCAGCTACATCCACGATTGGAAAAATAGGCAGACACCCTGGTCAAGAATCAACACCGTGAATTTTGCCCTGAGCATCGTCTGCGCTTATTTCACAGCCTCTCGGAGACCAGAGACACTCCAATACTCTCGAGAATTACTCAGAAACGTCCTAGAGCCCAGAGAGTCTAAACCTTCTTTTTTCTTAAAACCAAAATAAATAACTTACCAGTGTTTACCAAAGTAGTGCTTCTTTTAAGCATGGGGGGAAAGATCATCTAAGCACAGAATGTAAATAACTGTCCGTCTCAACATTTCATTGTTTTAGTCAGCTTCTTCACTGCTGTGACTAAAAGACCACCCCAGCAGAACAACTGGAGAAGAGAAAAAGTTTACGTGGGAGCTCACAGTTTCAGAGGTCTCAGCCCATAGACAGCCGGCTCCATTCCTCGGGCTCAAGGTGAGGCAGGACATCACAGCGGGGCACGAGAGCAGCTCACAGGCCGATCAGAAGCAGACAGAAAGGCTACTTGCCAGACACAAATATATACCCCAAAGCCACGCCCCCAATGCCCACCGCCTCCAGCAACACCTGCCTCCAGTTACTCAGTTAATCTCTATCAGGTGATTAATCCAATCGTTTCTCCTCTGAACCTTCCACTACAAGTGAGCTTTGGGGGAACACTTCACATGTAAACCATAACAATCATCCTGGGCCATAATCTTTTTTTTAAAAAACGGCACACCTAACGTTTAAGTAGTGCCCATCAACCCTGGCAAAATCACCACACCTGAGAAGAGCTCGCCCAACCTCTCGCCTCTACTCGGGAAGACACGCCCAGATTACGTGACTTCATACAACCAGGCAGGACACCAAGGCGAGACTTCAGTTTCCAAACTGTCAGGACAAGGATTTTTCCAGAAAATATGCCATCTTCTCACAAGATCCAAGGTGGCTCCCGCCAGGCTGAGGCAGGAGGATCGAGAGTCCAAAGCCAGCCTCAGCAATGGTGAGGTGCTAAGCAACTCAGTGAGACTGTGTCTCTAAGTAAAACACAAAATGGGGCTGGGGCTGGGGCTCAGTGGTGAGTGCACCTGAGTTCAATCCCCAGTACAAAAACAAAAAAACAAAACCCGAGATTAAGGTTTTTCAAACACAGCAAGCGGCAGCCAGCTGTCCTCAACCTTGCATTGGAGTACACCAAAAGGAGGTTCACAACTAGCACCAAACACAAGGATCCATTTTATTTCTCTGACAAATGAACAACTCGGTATCTTTGGTCTGGTTTATCTTCACAGGATTAACCTATGGGGAAAACTTCAAGGGCTCTTCAGTGACCGTGCATCCTATTTTCAAAGCAAAAGCCACGACTTTGACCTTCTGATCCCTTGTATATATGAACAGTCCCTGAAGGCCTGAGTAACAGTTTTTGGCAGTAGGTACAAAGAAGTCCCAAGTCCATCAACCTGGAGGCAAGAATAAAGTCCAGCAAAAGAGGGGATCTTCATCAAACCCCCAGCTAAACGCCTGCAGCTGTTTCGCTCTGGTTTCTCGAACACAGCAAGCAGCAACCAGCTGTCCGCAACCTTGCTTTGGAGCACACCCAGGGCTGCCTTTCCAGGGAAAGTACTTTGGCCACAGAATGCTAAAGCAGAAAGTTTGCATGTCGTCAACAGGAGGGTCACGGAAACTGCTGGAAGAGTGGGGGATTCCCCACGGGGCACTTCATAAAAGTGCAGGTGTTCTGCAGAAAGGGTGACTGCGGAAGAAGGGATGCTGTCTTTGGGGTGCTGGGATTTTCTCTATCCCCATGGCGGTGGCAGTCCTCAAAACCTTGCCTAGGCTAACACTCATAAAAATCATAAGCCCCCAAGGAAAGCTGTCGATTTCACCACACAGCAATTACCAAAGCTATTCACATAGACTGTGATTACACAGGTGGGATCCTACATGTATGTTTAAATATACTTCTAAATATATGACTAGCCCGGGAACTTAAGCCGGGGGGAGGGAAATGATAAAGCAGCCAACAGGCACAGTGACCTACACCTGTAATTCCAGCAGCCCAGGAGGCTGAGGCACGAGGATCCCGAGTTCAAAGCCAGCTTCAACAACTTAGCAAATGTAGCTCAATGGTTAAGCACCCCTGGCTTCAATCAGTATCAATTTTTTGGTACTGGGGAGCACCCCCCCCCAAAAAAAAAAAAACCATAAATAAATAAATGGAATTGCTAGAGACCATCATTACCAATGAAGATAAAACTCAGATCCCGTTCCTGAATTTGGAAATACAGGGAAATAGAAGTATTTTGAACTCCAAGCGTTATCCAATAATTCCATCTCCTTTAACACAAGAACCCTGAGTGAATTTCTCCGTCCCTCTGCCTCCCTTTCTCCCCCTAAGAAAACTAATGCTGGAGGAGTTCACCAATTTGCCCCCAGGTGCTCTCAGTAACTACATCTGACTGCAAAGCACGTTCCCTCGTGACACTGATCACCCATCCAGCAGAAGGGCAAAATCCCTTGATTAGGCTGGGTTTGGGGCTCACTAGGAGTTGGGGGCTGGCTCAGGATGACTGGAGCCCACAGGAGAACCCCACTCTGGACACCCCTTCCCTATGCACATTTATAAAACCCAGCTCCACTCCCAGCTGTCCAAAACACCCACTCCCTCAACCACCCCACCAGCTGTCGCAAAGACGCGGGCAGAAGCAGCAACCCCGAGTCCAGCAAGCAGCGAAAACTTCAGACAACTGCTGCTGACCTGCACCCTCTGACGTTTCTCAGTCACCCTGTGCCGGGTGAGATTCCAAGGTGACCCTCATTTCACTGAGTGCAGAGTGGGTCTGCATCAACCCCAAAAGTCACAAGCAGACCTAGTCAATCTAAGATGACGTCAGTCAAACCAAAAGGAAGACGCTGGCCACCGTGCACTTGAACTTGGGGCTTTACTGTACTTGTGTCCAGACACAGCTGAAGAGACCAGCAGCCCCTTCCCCCTACACCTAGCGACTTTATTTCTAATCAATCATTCTTCAAAGCTCATCTCCAACCTCTTCCCCTTCCTTACTCCTGTGAGCACCTGAAACTGATTGTATCAGCACCTACTGGGACTTGTTTCCTAATACGCTACCCGCCCCCAATACTTGTATACCTTGAGAACTACACAACTTGATATATATATTTCTCCTTTTGGCATCCTCCTCCCCCACAGAACCTTGACCAAAACAGATCAGTACCGTTGATTATATAACTCAAGGTCACCACTTCTTGGTACCATTAACATTGAAGGCTGAATCATCCTGTGATGGGGGCTGTCCTGTGCTCCCCACTGTACAGTTAGCCCGTTTTTCTGTTGCTATAACAAATAATACCTAAAGCTGGGTACTTTATAAAGATTTACTTAGCTCACAGTTCCGCAAGTCCCAGGTCAGGCTGCCAGCCCTCTGCTTGGCTGTCGTGAGGGCCTCGTGGCTACATCACAACATGACAATGGACTAGGGCGGCAGGATGGGAAGGTGTCCAGGAGGAAGAGAGTCCACGGCCAGACAGGAAGTCGGAGAGAGTCAGGGCCAGTCTTGCTCTTTCAGAAGAGCTTGCTCTCACTCACTGTACCAGACGGACCAGCATGAATGCCTTCCAAAGGCGATGCCCTCTGACCTAATCACGTGGCACTAGGTCCCACCTGTTAAAGGTGCCACTTCTCAACACCACCTCACCAGGGACCAAGTTGCCAGTCCATGAAACTCTGTGGGACACACTTGGGTGGTTTCCAAACCATAGTTCACGGGTCCCGGCATCCACTGAACTCCAGGAACGCCTTGCCCACCGTGACAACACATAATGTCTCCACATACTGGCAGAGTTGTGCCCTCGGCGGGGGGCACAATGGCCCCAACTGAGCACAAATCCCAGCCCTCGATGTTGAAGATACCATATCAACATTCTCCACGTTCATTTTTAAGATTTTTCCCTTTTTTTTCCCCCCTGAACACACGTCATACCCCACATCTTGATCTCTCCATTCTCAATGGCCAGGAACAAACTTAAGAAAGCAAAGGAAATGGCACCCAACTACCTTGGATTTAAAAAAAAAAACAAAAAACTCTTCCATTTTTAATTTTAAATTCGGTCCAATTCTGTTGTCGTTGTTATTTTGTTCGTAATGGGTGCCAGAGATTGAACTCAGGGTACTTGACCACTGCGCCCCATCCCCAGCCCCAGTTTGTATTTTATTTAGAGACAGGGTCTCACGGAGTTGCTTAGTCCTGGATATTGCTGAGGCTGGCCTCCAACTCATCATCCTCCTGCCTCAGCCTCCCAGGCTGCTGGGATGACAGTTGTGTGTCATTGTGCCCGGCCCAATTCTGTTTCTTAATGGTTTCCAATTCACTTCCAGCAGGCTGGGAAGCCCCATGAATATCTGAAAGCACTGACAACGGACAGAAGGGCCATGCAGGAGGCTTGCTGGCCCAGCAGCAGCCTGGCTATGGACTCCTTCACGGCTACCTTGTCCCCTGAGACTGTCAACTCCTGTTCTCAGACACAGGCTCTCGCTGACCTTTGGACACACGTCAACTTTTTCCAGTCCCTTCCCACATCCAGCTTTTATTCTGGTTCTCACTTGTGCTGATCTGGCCAGATGGGTCCATCTGGGCAAGGCCGGGCAGTGAAGGGCGGGAAGGAGGGAAGGGGTGAAGGAGGGGAGGGCGGAGGGGAAACTTTGCCTCCAGTCTCCGGCTGAAGAGGCCAGTTATTTCCTTCATGCTAAAAATAGTTATGGAAAAAAAAAAAGTTTATCTTTCCAGTGTTTAAAAAAAATGTGTTTACAGAATGACTCGAGTCGGGCTTCCTGATTGGAACTATTTTTTAAACATAATTGCTGGTGAAAGATTAACAATTTATTGCATGTAGCGTACTACACTTTTTTTTCTCCTTAATGGAGGGAAATGTCGGGAAACCAAAGTAGGTTGGTCTTGCCTCCCTCACGACAATGTCACAGTCAGAGCCTACTGCGGGATCCTGACCCGATGGGAAATAGACAAGGGGCAGCCCTAGGGTTTGGTGGGCTGCTCTGCTACCCAACAGGTAATGGAAAGGGACCTGAACTGGGGCACTGGGGTTCCCCTGCAGGTGGCTCTTCTGAGCCTGGCCTCCCTCCAGAGGGACCCTGTTACATCCCCCAGAAGAAAGCCATGGGCATCCAGGTTTCTAAGTCCTGACACCAGAGTCCCCACAAAAAGCAAAGGCACAGGAGAAAGGGGACAGGGCAGTACTCAGAGAGGACAATCTTTGATAGACACCAAGTTAGGTTTCTTCCTCCATCTCCTTCACAAATTTCTAATCCAGAGCTATAAAAATGCACAGAACAACACCAAAAAACCATCAAATGAGCGACAAAACAACACTGATGTGAGGGCCCAGCACCCAGGAAAACAGCTAACAGCAATGTTCGAGTTTTCTGTTTGTTTGTTTCATTATATTTTAAATAATTTTGACTCTTGCAACACTCACTTTTGGAAGGATTCCTTTTCATTAGCCTTTTAATAGGGAAGATGTCAACCTCAAGAGATTCAACCTTAATCTGGGCTCCCTCCAGCCCTCCTTCATCTGGGTACTTATAGGAGCCCCAGGTACCCAGAGCCAGAGAGAACTTGAAAATGTCACATACAATTCAGCACAGGACCCTCACCGACTGCAGCTGGATCAAGAGCCTTCCAATTATACCATGTGGTGTGTTCATTGCAGTCCACTCAGGTGGGCCGTGTGGGGACGGCGGGACCACTTCTCACACAGGGAACCCCCTGCCTTGCCCAAAGTTAAACACTCACTAGGGGTTTCATGTTTCTCGTTTTCTGACTGGAAGCTGGCCCTGTGCACCCCAATCTAAAACTAACACTATTAATTTCAGGTTAAGACATGTCCTCTTTTTTTTTTTTTAATCAGAGTTTATTTAAACTTGAATGCCTCTCCCCTCCACCCAAGAAGTACACCCACCTCCTTTCTTTCCTTAACCTTCACTCACTTCATTAACTACAGAGCAGTACCTGCTTCAAAACTTTTCCACTACTGAATACAGTGGCCACTTTCCACACATCATTGAGTACATGAAATCCACTTAGTGCAAATGATAGGACTGATTTTTAGTGAATTTAAGTCTAAACAGAAATGTCTGGCTTAGTGACTACCATATCCAATGGCATGGCTACAGAAGAAAGTAATCACCGTCAGAGTGTATACACAGATTTCTACCCACAGTCAGTATAGATTCTCACACGTGTGTAATTTATAGATTTTTGCCTCCCATTATGGAAATCCACACTAGACAGGAAGGCAAAGTAATACCAAGTTTCAGAGTTGGGCTAGGGGAACCACCCAATCTTCCCTCCCCCTCCACTATGAGTGAGCATGTCATTTAATGGCTATAAGGGTTAGTGTCCTCAGCTGCAGAATGGAAACAATAATTGCTATCCATAGAGAGCCAAGTGCCTGCAAAATCCTCAGTTCAGGACAGTGGAGTTATATAAGGACAATTGTTCTATCTGTGCAAGAACAATTAAAATTTGCAAGAGGCTTTATACTTTCAAAAACTTAACACAAGCATTCTCTTTGGGCCCTTGCATTACCCAGAGAGGACCACTCTGCTAGTAGTAATCCTGTTCATTTTTACACTTAGAAAATGATTCCCAGGAAAGTTGCAGAAGTTCAAGGTCAAACAACCCATCAGCATGGTGGGCCCTGTCAAGAGTTCAGGCCAAGTGGAAATAATCCACATGCTGACATCACCAGTCAGGATGAGGACAAACTCAGGTTTCTATTCAGCATTCTGTTGGCCACAGGGCTGGTAGAAACTTTCCTAACCACCCAGGAAGGCAGACTCATGATGCCATCACACAGACTTCAAACACTGAGGCTGTGCTAGATAAAGTAGGACTCAGTACACCCCGGTGCCCCACACCTCCACGTGGTATCCAGATTCAGTCCATTACAACACTTCTAGTAGTAGTGTGAGGGTCTGGGAGGATTGGGGATCCATGCATGAAAAGCAAAGGATGGAACTCACGGAACCCTCAATAAAAGAACAGTCAGAGCCAGCACCTGAGGATGCTGGTAGCACACACCCACTCCCATTCCCAGTGACCCAAATGGCAGCTTTGCCATGCCTTGGTATCCCCCCAGCAGCTAGTCAATACACTTTTGAATGAATACCTGTCCATCAACATAAAAAGAGAAAGTTACGTTCTTACTAAGATGACCTAGAGTACAATCAGTGATATTGATACAATTGATAAAAAGAAAACCTCCAGATTTTGAAACTTTCACCTCTGAGTGCACACACAACAAAGTGATTACTTGGTCTTTCCAAACAGTACTGGCAAACTGATCTCCTCTGAGCCCATCAAGCACGGTGGGGTGGGGAGAATGACCTCACTACACCCCAAATTCCCCATTTGGGTCCCACAGGTGTGTGCTTGACTAAAGAAAGGCCGGAGTCGCCTTTAGGAGCCATTTGAATATGTAGCTCAAGTACCTGATAAACTTCAAGTTTTATTTTTTAATTAATCACCCGACTGGGTGGCTTGCCCCCAAAATATGCAGCACCTGAGACAAGAACACCCTTTAAAATACAAACGTCTTAATAGTTCCATACTAAACAGTCTCCTTTTTTTCTTCTTCTTCTTTTTTTTTTTTTTTAAATTGTGTCTTTTCTAAGAATGAGTTGTAACCTTTTTCTAAGAGCCATTTCCTACCCCCAAGCCACGGGAGCCAGGGACCTTACAGGGCGCTCCCCTCCTCCCCCTCCCCTCCTAGAGTCCCGCCCCCTTCACTTCCAGCATAAACCAGGGACTCACTGGGGCGGCGTGTCAAGAGAGGAAAACATGCAGAAGTCGTGTCAAGCCACACGACAAGGCAAAGCAGAACACTTGCACATGCATTGGGGGGGGGGGGGGCGTTCTAGGTTTGCTCCACGACACCACCAACTCAAAAAGAAACACGCCGGACCTTAACTTTGTGGAATTTCCAATGCAGTTGGCTTGGAGAACGCCAGGCCTTGCAAAGAGCGAGCCGGGCACCCCCACCCCCAGCCTGACCGCGCACTAGCAACGCACGTGAAATCCAGGCCCTATCCAGGCCCTATCCCATCGCAGGCGGGCCTCGGGCGACCCAAAGTTGTGATAAGGCGGTTATCACCAACCTTCTAAGGTGCACCCCCACCCACACTCCGAGCTCCCGCACCTGCCTAAGGAAGGTGCCCCTGGGAAGCAGGGAAGGGCTGCCGACGAGAGGGCACCACCCGCTCCCCCAGCCCGGGAGCAACAGGTCTACACCCTTCCCAGGCCGCGCTCGGGAGGCAGACCCTCTCCGGTCCAAGGACGCTCCCTTCCACCCAGATCGCCGCCCATCGGGTCCCCGCGCTGGGACCTGGAGTGGGGGCGGGGAGGGGGCCCCCGACTTCCTTGACAGTTCCTGCGCCTCCAAAACTGAGCAGACGCGGGGCCCGGGCCGCCTCGCCCGCCACTCACTCCTCTGCGCGCCGCCGCGCTTCCACCCGGTTCCGGGAGGGCCGGCAGCGCCCCGGGATGAATGGGGATCCCCTCCCCCACGGGGAATCCCGCCCCGGCCCCCGGCCCCCGGCGGCACCGGGCTGCCCCGCCGTTGCCCAGGAGCCAAAGACAAAGGGGCAACGGGGCAGAAATCCTGCGCTTTCCCAAACTTGCTGGCCACCTCCCCCTCCCAAAACAAAGGCGCACCCCCAGCCTCCGCCCGCGCCCCACGCGCCCGCACTCCGGGGTCGGCCACACCGGGGTATTGTTCAGCCTCCGGGGAGCGCACCGCGCCCCCACCCCGGGCCCGGGCACACTCGGGGACCTGCCCCCCGGGAGCCCCGGGCGCGGGGGGGAGGGTGCGGGCGCCCTGGCGGCGGGCCCAAGCCCCCGGCGGGGCGATCGCCGCGCCCCTCGGCCCGAGAAGTTTGCGCCCCCGCCCCGGACCGCGCCGGCCGCCGGCCCCGCGCACTCACCTCGCCGCCCGCAGCGCAACTTGTGGCCGCGCCGGGCCGCGCTGTTCCTCCCTCGGCCGGCCGTCGCCGAGCCCGGGCCGTGCCGCGGCCGACCAGGGCCCGGCGCCCCGGAGCAGCCGAGCGCCGCCCCCGGGCCGCCCCCGCCCGCCGCCGCCGAGTCCCCGAGAGGGCGCGGGCGCTGGAAAGTTTCGGTGCCGAATGGCGGCCGGAGGGCGCTGCGGCGGCGGCGGCGGCGGGGCGGGGGCGCTGGCGGCTCCTCGCTCCCGAGCGCGGAGAGTGGGGGGGGCTGGGGCGGGAGCGGCGGCGGCGGCGGCAGAGGGCGGGACGGCGGGAGGGACCGGCACGGGCAGTGACCTCTGGGGGGAGCGGCCGCGAGCGCGCCGACCCCGGCCGGGAGGAATGCCGCGGGTCGCCTCCGCTCGACCCTACCCCAGGGCCTGGGGGGGCGCACCCCCAGCCCTTTCCCTCCCCCGCCGGAGGGGGAGGGGAACCCGCGTCCCAGGCGGCCCCTCCCCTGCACCCTGGGGGGGGGGACGAGTCCCAAACCAGCAGCCCCTCCCCCACGGGCGGTGGGGACTCCAGGCCTGCCCCTCCCCCCACGACTCCCCAGGAGGATCTGCGCCCCCACCTTATCGCTCGATGGGGTGGGGGGGACCTGCACCCCGACAGTTTCTCACCCCAAGCCTTACCACCCCACGCCTAGGGTGGGGAAAACCCAGGCCTCTCTCTTCTTGCTCTGAGCCCTGTCCCTCACCCGTGGGGAGGACAGCAGGACTGGGGGGAACCTGGGCCTAGACCCCACCCAGTGCGAACCGAGCCTTTCTACTACTGTATTAAGAGGCTGGGCACCCGGCCCCCCCCCCCACGGTTCCCAGTTTGGGGGACGGGGACCTGGGCCACGCTAGTGTTACCCTCCCCCACCTCCAAAAGAAGCCGCCCAGCTGCCCCAACAGAACCCCCTGCAACCTGCCTGAGGGTCCGTCTGTCCTGAAATGGTTTACCCCCGACGCCCAAAATTGGGGACTCAGAAGGAGCCGGGACCTCTGCAAAATACCTCCCTGGGAGAAAAGCCAGAAATACGTGAGGGAAGTCTCAAGACAACCCGGGTGGGTGCCAGAAGCTAAGGTGGAAGCGTGCCAGGAAGGGGTGATTGGGGGTACCCGAGCCCTGGGATCTCCACGCCCATGCCCCCACCTCCAGGCCTCAGACCTCGGGCATTTGCAAAGTGTTTCGTGTTGCAAGGCTTATATGGCCCAGCCCTGGTGCGCCAGACTCCCAGCGCTCCTTCCTCCTCTCCACGTTGGGGCCGACTCCCCACCACTCCCGGCCTTAATTCAATTAAAACAAATATCCGCTCCCCCTCCCCAGCACCTTTGGTGTCTGCCTCTTTGAATATTTTTTAAGTAAGTTTGCCCCTCCCTTTGGTATATAATGAGCTTCGTGTTAAGAGCCCAGTACACTCAGCAATTTATGCTATAACCTCACTTGCTCCTTCCTTGAACACTAGACCATTTGTTGTTCTGGTTGTTGGGGGAGGGGGGGACCCGAGATGAGTTTTTAAGGGGCCGGTCCTCCATCAAAAAGGCGGACCTAAAAAATCACCCTGCAAAATACTGCTGTAAAGCGTCAATGATGTAAAACGACTGTTGCTACACTATTATTAGAGCACATCAATAAAAAATACACACTTACACAGTCTCCATAATTGTGAATCAGCAGAATAGATTGTGTCTTATTATGTATCAGTTGCCATTGAAGACCCCCCCAAAAGGACTTGGTGGGGCCTTCCCTGGAGCCTGCCCTTCGTTGCTCCCGGGCTCCCTGGGCTTGTGCAGACTGAGGCTGAGGTATGACATGCAATCGAAAAACGAAGGGTGCAATAGACAAACCCGAGCGAGCTCATGATGCAACCCTGTCCCGGTTACACGTGCTTCCCTTCCCCCCACCGCCTGCTGGTGGGAGCGCTGCGTTTTTTCCGCCTGTAGGGTCACATTGTGGCTGATTGATTCTCCTTTCGCCTTGCTCAGTCATTCAGATTTGGAAAGTAAATAACAAGTTGACATCATTACAGCTCTCGGCTTTACGGGGACTCGGCCCTCGGTTACCGCACACTCCTGAGTAGCCGCGCACCACCAAACCACTCCCAGCCTCCCAGCCCTGCTTAGAAAAGCCGAGCCAAACTCCGGTTAAAGAGCCTCTTTGTGTGTTTCTGTGACTTGGCAGATGCCAATCATTTAAAGTTTGGGAAGGTGGTGGAAATCCTCACCCTCCAACCAGGGCCGAGTGTGACCAGGTCTTGCATTCAGCCTTTTGTAACTCACAGCGAGAGACAGTTCAGAATCCATCTTGCCTGTTTGGTAATATACAATAAACCCAAAGGTTATTGGATGTTAAAAGACAAGGGCGGGGTGGCGGTGTCGTGCGGCCCTGGAGCATTTACCTAGTATGTCCAAGGCTCTGGGTTCGAGCCTTGGCACCGGAAAATAAATTTTAAAAAGTCAAAGGCTTTTATTAAAGACTCATAGCACCCTCAAGGGACTTTGTAAGTCCTAAAAAAAAAAAAAAGGGAAAAGAGAACCCCTTACGTTTATCACAAAATCACCAAAATTTTTCTTTCTGAAGCGCTACATGGATGGTCAGTTAGACCATTTAATTTGAGTGATGTCTTCAAGTGTGCGTGCATAAGGTGGGGAAAAGCAAGGAAATGAAGTAGATTGGGAAGGAGCAGGGTGCACTTGTGGAGAAGTGAGAAGCAAGGATTTCCACATATGCCCACCTGTGTGTGTGTGTGTGTGTGTGTGTGTGTGTGTTTTCTGAACTTTATTTACAGTTGCTATCCTTGGAGGAAGGCAGAATACAAGATTTGCTTGCAAGAAGTGCCATGAACATTCCCCCACCCCATCCCAAACAGAACCCAAAAAATTTAATTACAAGGCAGTGAGAACCCACAATAAACATATGCTTATTTCTTTGACAAAGGATCAAAGGCCACTTGACCTTTTTAACAAATGATGCTGGAACAACTGAACATCCATATAAAAACGAAAGAACTAGAAAGGAAGCAGGGAGGGAGAGAGGGAATCTAGACACAGACCACATAATTTCATAAAAATCAACTCAAAATTGACTGTAGACCTAATGTAGAAGGCAAAGGTGTAAATCTCCCAGAAGACAACATAGAAAAATCTAGATGATCTCAGATTCACAATGAATCTCTAGATAACAACACCAAAAGCTTGATCCGTGAAGGAAAATAATTAAAAAATAAGTTGGATCCCATTAAAACTTTGAAAGTCTGCAAAAGGTATTAAGAGAATGAAAAAACATCAACTGGGAGAAAATATTTGCAAAATCCATCTCTGACAAAGAGTTGTGTTCAAAATATGCAAAGAACTCTTTTCCACAGTAAGAAAATCACCCAATTAATGTGCTAAAGTTGGGGCTATCACACTGAAGAGATATGGCAAAGATGCTGAGCACCATGTATCATTAGGGAAATGATAAAATAACCAGATCTCTCTCTCTCTCTCTCTCTCTCTCTCACACACACACACACACACACACACACACACGCACACATACACACACACACATTTGGCTAAAATACAAAACCTAACAATTCCAAAAGCAGACAGTGAACAGAAAAATAAGAAGTTGTATCATTGCTAATGGAAATGCAAAATTGTACAGTTACTTCAGAAGGCAGTTTGGCAGTTTCTGGCAAAGTTAAACAGTCTTGCCATACAATCAGGTTCCTTACTATTTATCCAACTAAGGTAAATACACATCCACCCAAAACTTGCACAGGAATATTTATAACAGCTTTATACATGGTTATCAAAAACTAAACACAAGTCAGATGCCCTTTAGGAAGTGAGCAGAAAAAGAAACTTGTGGCTCTTCTGTACAATGGAATACTATTCTGTAATTAAAACAAAACATTATTAAGCCATGAAAAGCCATGGAGGTACCTCAGCTGTGTATTGCTAAGTGAGAGAGTCTCCTGTAATATGATCCCAAACACAGGGCATGACATTCTCTAAGGCAATAAAACTCTACAAACAAGGCTGGGACTGCAGCTCGGTGGTAGAGAGCTTGCCTGGCCTGTGTGAGGCTCTGAGTTCCATCATCAGTACTGTAAAATCAAAAACTAGTGGCTGGTGGCCGTGGTGGCACACACCTGTAATCCCAGCAGCTCAGGAGGCTGAGGTGGGAGGATCGGAAATTCAAAGCCAGCCTCAGCAACTTAGTGAGACCCTAAACAACTTAGTGAGACCCGGTCTCTAAATAAAATATAAAAAAGGGCTGAGAATGTGGCTGAGTGACTAAGTGCCCCCCGAGTTCAATCCCTGGTACCCCCCACCCCCCCCAAAAAAAAAGGGCAAAAACTACTGAAACAATGAGAAGATGAAACAGGTGTTTGGGGACCAGGGGGATGACTAGGGCGAGCACAGAGGGTTTTAGGACAATTTGCTTATTTCATATGATATTTTAATGGTAGATACATGTCATTGCATATTTGTTAAAACTCAAAGAATTGCCAGGTGATATGGCACGCACCTGCAGTCCAAGTACTCAGGAGGCTGAAATCAGAGAATCATTCCAACCCAACAAGTTCAAGGCCCACGTGGGCAAAATATTAAGACCCCCATCTGGAGGGCAGAGAAGAATACATTTTAAAACCCCATAGACTGTACAACACAAAGACTAAACCCTAAAATACACTATGGACTGCAGTTAATAAGAATTTATCAATTCTTGTTCAGTAATTGTAAAAAAAAAAAAAAAAAGTCCCACCCTAACTTAATGTGAATAATACCAGAAGCTGAAGGTGGGATAATATCAGAACACTGTATTCTCAGTTTCTCTGCAAATCTAAAACTGTTCTTAAAATACTAGGTACAGTGGCGAACACCTATAGTCCAGCTACTTAAGAGGCTGAGACAGGAAGTTTGCTTAAGCCCAGGAATAGAGTCAAGCTTGAGTGATATAGCCAGATCCTGTCTCAAATTTAAAAAAAAAAAAAAAAGTTTTTAAAATGTAGTATGTGAATTTTTTTTTCAAAAGAAAGAGGTACTAAATGTCTCATGAGCTTTTTTTTTTTTTTTTTTTTTTTTTTTTTTAACTGGGAATTGAATCCAGGGGCACTTAACCACTGAGTCACATCCCCAGACCTTTAATTTTTATTTTGAGAAAGGGTCTCACTAAGTTGCTTAGGGCCTCACTATGTTGTTGAAGCTGGCCTCAAACTTGCAATCCTCCTGCCTTAGCCTCTAAGGTTATTTCTTTAGAATGTACCATCATGCCTATTTTTGTTGAACTTTTTTTTTTTAAAGATAGAGAGATAATTTTTTAATATTTATTTACTTTTTAGTTCTCGGTGGACACAACATCTTTGTTTGTATGTGGTGCTGAGGATCAAACCCGGGCCGCACCCATGCCAGGCGAGCGCGCTACCGCTTGAGCCACATCCCCAGCCCATTTTTGTAGAACTTAATGTCTAATTCTTCCATGCTCGTCTGATTTTGAAAGACTTCTGACCCTTAGGCCAATATTTGCTTCTGTGACTATCCTGTTCAGAAAGCCCTTCCAAGGACTGACCCTAAACTTCGGGTATCTACTTGCCTCTGTATTAAATTACAACCTCAGTGCTTACCCTTTTTCTTTTCTATTTTACCAACTAGACGTCAGTTGCATGTCACAATTTTTAAAAAGAGAAAGAATCTTTCACCCATGCATCCTGTGATGTACCTGTTTTACCACTCCAAAGGAAGAACAGATAGTCCAAATAGGTCCTCAGGTGCAAACGGAAACACCAAAGCAAAGTCCAAAATCGTTTTAAAAGGTAATGTAATTCACTACCTTTGAGTCCATGATTACCTGCCCTTAGGGAGCTTTTGTTTTAGGAGTCAGCAAACATTGACCCAGATCTCCTGGAAGCAATGCCCCATGGGTACCATGGCACAAGTAAATACTTACTTTCTGGCCTGATATAGAAAAAAGTTTGCTGCTGAGCACATTGGCTCGTGCCTGTAATCCCAGCTGCTCGGGAGGCTGAGGCAGGAGCATCTCAAGTGTGAGGCCAGACCAGGCAACTTAGATAGACCCTGCCTCAAAAGAATATAAAAAGAACTAGGGTGCAGATCAGCCCAGCTTGCCTGAAGCCCTGGGTTTCCCCCAGTACCAAGGATGGAAGGAAGGAAGGAAGGAAAAGGGTGCTGATCCTTGTTCTAGGAGAGACTAAATGATTTAATAACCCTCCTGTAACTTGTTAACTTCCTCCTAAGAAAGTGGACAGGAGTGACTGAGGCACTGGGGAGAGCGCAGGATCGGAGGGAACCGCGCCCGTTTCCCATCTGACAAGGTGTCTCTGATTTTCGGAACATTTCAGAACACCCTCACTGAGTGTCTTAGTGACGTATCAAGTGCTTGAAGAGAAATCATCAAGTTCATGTTCATTGTTCAAAGGAGCGGGAGGATGTAGGATCCGAACAGCAGGAGAAGCTGAGTAAGGCCCAGGAAGGCAGGGACTCTCGGAGGTAAGTGGCCACAGTCCTCCTACTGTGGCTGCAACAATTCCACACTCAGTGGCTGTAACAGCAGCAGCTTGTCATCTCACAGGGGTGACGGTCAGAAGTCCCACGGGGTCTCTCTGGATACGATAGATCATTTTATGAGTAACACGTTTGGGCCATGGGTTGCCCAGATATGGGACAGAACAGTCCACAGGGCTGTTTCCAGAAGAGGTCCGCGTTTGAACTGATGGACGCATAAATCCTGTGAAATCCATCAACCTGTTGAGCAACTGGACAGAACTGAGATGAAGGAGGTTTGGCTTCACCGTCCCTCTGCCTGACCGCTGGAGCTGCGCCCAGTGTCTTCTGCACTCAGGAGGTCCTTGTCCTCGAGCCTGCACATCTACCCAGGAATGTGCTCCTCCTGATATCAGCCCAAGGAGACACACACACACACACACACACACACACAAATACACTCCCACCATGATCTGACACTGCCAAAGGGAACCAACAGAGATATGCTGTTTGGACTCCCAGCCTGCAGAACTAGGAGCTATATAACCCTTCTTTCTTGATAAACTAGTCTGCCTCAGGAATAGCATTATAGTCATGAAAACTGACCAATATATTGTATAATGCAGGATCATTTGTTGCCAACTGCTTCCTTTTAGCTACATCTGCAAAGTCCCTTTTACCATGGGAAGTAAAAGAAGTGACATCTTTAGAGGCTTCAAGGAATAGGGTGTGGATCCGTTTAGGGACACAAATCTGGCTCTTCTGATTCCAAAACCCATGATAGGCAACACCTACCGTGTTGTGGGCGTTGCCTCTTAAAAACTCCAGGACCCGTCTCTCACCATGAAACAAACCTAAAACCAGAAAAACCAAAAACTGCTCTGTGTTTACTCAAAGCGCACAAGACAGGCAAGAGCTCCAGGGTTTTTGCCCCCTAAATAACACCTGGCTGTTACCTATAGAGACACAGGGGATGATAAGTTTCCAAAGGCCATTCTCCTCCTGCCTTTCCCAATTTCGTGATAAGGAGTTAGGGCTCTCTCCCCTTTGTTTGCACTCTGCAGCTCCTATGTAACTCTCGGAGAGAAGGAGAGAAGGAGAAAAAATGACTTTATAAATAGTTCCTGCCCCCAAATCATCTCCCACACAGTCAGCTCGACACCACGCTGACAAGGAGAGGCACTGGGGAAACTTACCTGGAAGCGGAACGCTCTGTTCTTCTCCAAGGCCTTTGTCAGAAAGCCACTTAGATGTTGTTGCTCTTCCGAGCCATTTGATAAGATCAGATGTACATGTCCTGTGCACATGGACCCCACAAGCTCAGGGCTACCCAGGCGCCCAGGCGACAGGAAGCCCAGCTTCTCACCACAACCTGCACTCAGCCTGTGCTCCTAGCTGCACCTGTCTCTATTTATAAAGTGCTTTTCTTTTCTTTTTTTCACAACCATTGAATAAGATGAGACACATGTCATGTTCAATTCTTAAAATGCCCCTGGGCAGTGGGGAGACAGGGGAGAGGAAGAACACGTTAGTGTACTTTGGAGATAATAATGAGAATAGGTCACGTTTCCAAAAATAACTTTTTTTTTTTTTTTTGGTACTGAGGATTGAACCCAGAGGGACTT